>NC_043715.1:39290386-39297899 GCF_006229205.1 Suricata suricatta | reverse complement strand
TTCGGTTCCAGCTTCGCTCCCACTTGGCCCTTAGCTGGCAGGGCTCCCCCAGACTCCGTCACGGGCCGTTCTGGTCACCACCAAAGGCTGCAAACTGCGGCCTCCTGGGCCGGGTTCTTCCCGCCACGTGTATTTGTTGTTGAGGCACCAAAGGGTTCTCTCAATTTTGAGCACCTGGAGGCCTCGGTTTTCTCATCTGACTCACAATTAGATGAGGTCACACTATGCGAAATCAAAAGACACCCAAGAAACACTCAGAGAGGGTTGGTTTTTATTACAATCTCAGGAAATCTTTCTCCAACACTTGAATAAGCCAATAAACAAGAAGAAAACAGAATACCTTAAAAATCAAAGGAACCACAGCTAAAATACATAAATACATAAACAATAAAACAATTTAAAAGGCCAGGCCTCTATGGTTTCACAGGTAAATTCTTTAATATCTTGATTGTGAAAAAAATTTTAAGTCGTGTCCAAAAGTATTCAGTTACTAGTAAGGGGAACCAATAAGACGGCCAAAAAATCTCACGTGTTTAGAGAGAGCATGTCAGTTGTGGGGCTATGTTTTTGGGAAACAGAATGCTCACAAAAGCATCCAGTGTTAAAGGTTTGTTAGATTCCTCAAGGTCAAGCAACATTATCTGCTCAAAGTCTCAGGCGGGAGAGCAGGAGAGGAGAGGAGCGTGGGCGCCAGTCTGGAGGAAGCAGCTGCAAAGTGCATGGAGTTCACCTGATTTTGAACTGGGCTAAGCCAGCCTCCCCCGCCCTGGAGGTGCCTGGCAGGACCAGTTCCCCTGAAAGCCCCCGACCTTGTCAAAAAGAGGTGAAGGGATAGTTCCCAAGCCCCAAGGATACAGAACACAGCTTTCTCCCAGTTCTTAGAATGGGGTCAACGTTTTTTTTTTCTTTTGATGAGAACTCATGCTACAATGCGGTGTTTCCCAAACTTGTTCGCAGCACAGCTCACAGAAAATGGAAGTATTTGTCCGTCACACTGCGCCCAAGAGTCAAGATGGCTGCAGTGAGAACTCACTGCCCTGGGGCTGAGCCACCCAGTCCCCTCGAGGCTGAAGGGGACCAGTATCTGTACCTATAACCTATCTCCCCTTGTCTCCACTAGCTAGTGGGAAGCGTTGTTTTAGAAATTACTTTAAAATAAATAAGTCATGGGTATGTAATGTAATTGTATGGTGATTAGAGTTAATAATACTGTATTTATATTTGAAAGTTGAGAGGCACCTGGGTGCCTCAGTCAGATTAAGCATCTGATTTCAGCTCAGGTCATGTTCTCACGGTTTGAGTTCGAGCCCTACATTGGGCTGTCTGATGTTAGTTAGCACAGAGCCTGCTTCCAATCTTTTGTCCTCCTCTGCCTCTGACCCTCTCTCTGTCTCTCAAAAATAAATACACATTAAAAAAATTTTTTTAAACATCACAAAGATAACACAAAGAAATACAGACTAATTTCACTTATCGACATACATACTGAAATCCCAAATAAAATGCTACCAAGTTTGCTCTTCCCTAGTTTTAAAATATCCTTGGGGCACCTGGGGGGTTCAGTCAGCTAAGCATCTGACTCTTGATGTTGGCACAGGTCATGATCTCACGGTTCCTGTGTTCAAGCCCCACGTTGGGCTCTGTGCTGACAGATTTTCTCTCTCCCTCGCTCTCTCTGCCCCTCTCCACCCTCAAAACAAATAAACTCTAAAAATAAAATATTCTCATCATTTTTACGAAAAGCAATGAAGAACAAGTTCAGTCCCAAAGCTGACTTAATCATGTGTCAGTTGATTTTTAGAAAAGTACTTTTTTGGTTTTATTTCTTAGACATTTTGCATCAGTTGAAAGTGGACGTTATGGTTATGGCATTCAACCCAAAGGTAGAAGCCTGATGCTTGCTGAGCATTTTTTTCCAGATACCTGTTTCCATTCATGGACTTGGTCAGAGAATGTCTTGTTCATGGTACCCATTAGTATTATGTATCTGTCAGATTATCTTTATTTCTTATGTTTTAATAGCTCAGTGCTGTTATTCACTGCAAGAACATTCTCATATCTTCACTTTGAACTATCTACTATCTGGGGGGCCTGGGTGGCTCAGTCGGTTAAGCCTCCGACTTTGGCTCAGGTCAGATCTCACGTTCGTGGGTTCGAGCCCCGTGTCAGGCTCTGTGCTGACAGCTAGCTCAGAGCCTGGAGCCTGGAGCCTGGAGCCTGCTTCCAGGTTCTGTGTCTCCTCCTCTCTCTGCCCCTCCCCCTCTCATGCTCTGTCTCTCTCTCTCTCTGTATCAAAAATAAATAAAAATTTTTAAAATGAACTATACACTATCAAACTAAACTAACCTTTGTCCCACTTAGTTTGAAAATTGAATTCTACTTCATCTGATTAATACTCTGTAAGATTTTCTTGTTTTCTCTTATTTTCAGCCCTCCTGCAGAATTGTTTTAAACAACTCATAAACAGGGTTAGTTTTTTCCAGTTTTATTGAGATCTAATTGACCTGTAACACTGTATAAATCTAAAGTGTAGCATGATTTGATATATGTATATATTACAAAATAATAACCACAGTAAGTTTAGTTAACATACATCATCTCACATAGTTGTAATTTTTTTCCTTGTGATGAGAACTTTTAAGATCAACTCTTTTAGCAACTTTCAAATACATAATATAGTATTGTTCGCTGTATTCATAACATTGTATGTTATGAATTGTATGTTAATTCCCTAGAAATTATTTATCTTATAACTGGAAGTTTGTACCTTTGGACCACCTTCACTAATTCCTCCACCACCCACCTTTGGCAACCAAAAATAGGATCTCTGTTTCTATGAGGTTGTTTTCTTTTTTTTAGATTCTACATAAAAGTGATACCATACAATATATGTCTTTCTCTGTCTGATTTATTTCATTTAGCATAATGCCCTCAAGGTCCACCCATGTTTCACAAGGATAGGATTTCTTTCTTTTTTATGGTTGAATAGTATTCCATTATAGAAATATTTAATACTTAATTTAATTACATATTTAACGTGTGTCAATATATAACATATATTAGAACATAGACATTTACATATGAATGTATGTGAATATAATCGGGCTCCAGTTTGTTCATTCACCCAACTATGGACACTTCGGTTGTTTCCATGTCTTAGCTCTTGTAAGTAATGCTGCAATAAACATACAAGTACAGATATCTTTTCAGGATAGTGATTTCATTTCCTTTTTTTAAAGTAATTTATTTATTTTTTTTTTTTTGGAGAGAGTGTGCATGCACGTTTGAGGGGGAGGGGATCTCACAAACCATGAGATCATGACCTGAGCTGAAATCAAGAGTCAGATTCTTAACCAACTGAGCCACCCTGGCACCCTTCATTTCCCCTGGATATATACCCACCAGTGGGATTTCAGTGTCATAGGGTTCTATTTTTAATTTTTCAGGAATTTCCATTCTGTTTTCCTTAGTTGCTGTACCAGTTTACATTCCCACCAATAGCGCACAAGGATTCTCTTTTCTCCACATCTTTACCAACACTTGTTATCTCTTGTGTGTTTTTTTTTTAATAATAGCCATTCTGACAGATGTGAGGTGGTATCTCATTGTGGTTTTGATTTGATTACTGATGTTGAGCATTTTTTCATATGTTAGCTCTCTGAATACAGTGCATCCTTTTTGGCTGGGTTGTAAGAGTTCCTTACATATTTGGGATATTAACATTATCAGATATGCAGTTTGCCTTTTCATTCTGCTGATTGGTTCTTTTGCTGTGCAGGAGACTTTTAGTTTGATATAGCCCCTCTTGTTGTTTATTTTGTTGCTTGTGCTTTAGGTATCATACCCAAAAAAGTATTGCCAAGACCCATGTCAGTAAGCTTTTTCTTTATGTTTTCTTTTAGGAGTTTTATGATTTCAGGTCTCACGCTAAAGATTTTAGTCCATTTTTTAGTTAATTTTTGTGAGTGATGTAGGACAGGGGTCCAGAGTCATGCTTTTGCATACGAGTATTCAATACTCTCAATACCATTTATTGAAGAAATTTTGTTTTCTCCATTGAGCATTCTTGATTCCCTTGTGGAATATTAGTTGACCATATATGCATGGGTTTATTTCTGAGCTCTTGAGTCTATTCTATTGGTCTGATATGTCTGTTTACATGCCAATACCATACCGTTTTTGAGCTTTTGCTATTTTGGGGTCTTTTGTGGTTCCACATGAATTTTAAGATTATTTTTCCTATTTCTCTAAAAAATGTTATTGAAATTTTTATAGGGAGTGATTGAATCTACACATGGTTTGGAGTTATATGGACATTTTAACAATATTAATTCTTCCAATCCACGAACACAGGCTCTCTTTCCATTTGCTTCCTCTTCAGTTTTCTTCATCAATGTCTTATAGTTTTCAGTGTAGAAATCTTCCACGTCAGTGGTTAAAATTATTCCTAAGTACTTCATTGTTTTGTTGTACTTCTTTTTCAAATAATTTGTTTTTGTGTACAGAAATGCTACTGATTTTTGTATGTTCATTTTTATATACTACAACTTTACTGAATTAATTTATTGTATCTAAGTTTTTCAGTGGAATATTTAGAATTTTTTACATATAAATCTATTTTCTATGTATATAATAAAATCATGTCACCTGCAAATAGAGATCATTTTACTTTGTCCTTTCTAATTCTAATGGCCTTTACTTCTTTTTCTTGCCGGATTGCTCTGGCTAGGACTTCTAGTACTGGGTTGAACAGAAGTGGTGAAAGTAGGCACTCGTGTTTTGTCCTGATCTTAGAGGAAAATCTTTCAACCTTTCACCATTGAGTATGATGTTGGCTGTGGGCTTATCACCTGTGGCTTTTCTTATGTTGAGGTACATTCATTCTATACCTAATTTATTGAATTTTTTTTTTAATCATGAATGATATTGAATTTTGTCAAATGCTTTTCTCCATCTATTCCAATAATCGTATATATTTTTTTACCTTTTATTCTATTAGTATGATGCATTATATTTATGGATGTGCAGATGTTGAACCATCCTTGCATCCCAGGGATGAATCCCACTTGATCATGGTGTATGATCCTTTTAATGTGTTGCTGAAGTCAGTTTGATAGTATTTTGTTTAGAATTTTTGCATCTACTGTATATCTATTAGGGATGTTATCCTGTAGTCTTTTCTTGTAGTGTCCTTATTTGGCTTTGATATCAGGGCAATGCTGGCCTTTGAGCTTGGGAGTATCCCACCTTCCTCAATTTCTGTAAGTATTTGAGGATTTGTGTTAATTCTTCTTTAACTGTTTTGTAAAATTCACTAGTGAGACCATCTGGCCCTGGGGTATTCTTTTGGAGAAGGCTTCTGATTACTGATTCAAACTCATCCCTTATTGGTCTGTTCATATTTTCTATTTCTTCCTGACTCAGTTTTAGTAGAGTGTATGTTTCTAGAAAGATACAGAGTTAGGTTAAGAATGAAAGTGGAGGGGAGCACCTTAGTGGCTCAGTCAGTTAAGTGTCTGACTCTTGATTTTGACTCAGGTCATGGTCTCACGGTTCATGAGTCTGAGCCCCACATCAGACTCCATGCTGAGTGTGGAGCCTGGTTAGGATTCTCTCTCTTCCTCTGTCTCTGCCTGTTCCCTGCTTGCACACACCCTCTCTCAAAACAAATAAATAAACTTAAAAAAGAAAACAAGAAATCTCTAGAAAAAAGAAAAGGGGGGAGACTAGCTCTTACATTTGTTTTTAAATTTTTTTTAATGTTTATTTATTTTTGAGAGGCAGAGAGAGAGAGAACAAGCAGGGGAGGGGCAGAGAAAAAGGGAGACACAGAATCAGAAGCAGGCTCCAGGCTCTGAGCTGTCAGCACAGAGTCTGATGTGGGGCTTGAACCCACGGACCATGAGATCATGACCTGAGCCAAAGTTGGATGTTCAACTGACTGAGCCACCCAGGCGCCCCTAGCTCCTCCATTAGTTACAGAGCTACTGTGGCTCAACTAAGGTTATGCCAGTGCAGAGGACAGAAGATGGTAGATACAAGATAATTGGGGGCAGTCAAATCAACAGGACTTGCTAGTCCACCTGGATATAGAATAAAGGAAAATGAGGACTATTAGGAATATAGGATATAAGACTAAAGGACAAGAATGACTAATATTTTTAGTTTAAATAACTGGTAGTTTTCTGGTACAGGGAAGACGTCGAGGGAACCTGCTTAAAAGGGAAAATTACAGGTTAGAAAACAAGGTTCATGGTTTTCACAGAAAGACCCCAAAATGAATGACGTATATTTTCTTTCATGTAACAAGCAGAATGTGAGCGGTCCGAGTCCGGCAGGCAGTCATGCCCGAACGTCTGGCTTCTGCCCCTGGGTCCCAGGGAACTGCTCCAGTGGTCGCAATGTCCAGCCAGTGAGAAGGAAAAAGACAAAGTGGAGGGCAAGCAATTTCCTTTTCAAAGGACAGGACCCGGAAGTTGTGACCTTGGGGACCTACCACACCCAAGGACAGAAGAGGGTCTGAAAACAAGTCCTGAGGGGCTCTCCCAGCTAAAGATCAGGAGAGGAGAAGAAGTTAAGGGGAAAGGATGAGAGCCTAAAGAAGAGCAAGGAGCGGAGAAAGCCAGAAGTTGCAGACATGGTAAAAACAAAACAGAGGCGGGGCACCTGGGAGGCTCTGTCGGTTGTTGGGCGTCCAACTTCGGCCTGGAGCCTGCTTCCTATTCTGTCTCCCTCTCTCTGCCTCTCCCCCACTCGTGCTCAGTCTCTGTCTCTCAAAAAATAAATGTTAAAAAATATTACAAAACAAAATAGAGGCTTGAGGAGAAACAATAAATAGCTGCATATGCGCACATATGAGGGCTCTCCCCGCCCCAAATTATCCTCAGAAGAGAAGCCTCCTTCTACCTGGGCCCTTTGTGTCTCCCACAGTACAGGGCACCTCTATGGAGAACCATGAGGACAAGACATGTTACCCTGAAATCTGACGCCAGTTTTGGATTCTCATGGAAGTCGTTCAGAGGAATCAGCAAAAAGATGTAGGTCATGAAAATGAATACTGACTTAGTATCACTTTTTGAGTGGGTCACTTCCATTGCAAGAAACTGTATAGTACAGAAAATGGGTTTTCTTGGCAGACAGGAGGGCCGTGAGCGTGGGCCGGCAGGGGACTAGAAGGAGGAGCCGTAGGCACAAGGGGGCAGCTTTCTGTTTCTGCACCTGAGCCCCACGTAGCTTGATTACAGGAGGTGAGGGAGAGCATACGGGGTGCCGACGCCTTCACCAGCCAGGCTCTACAGCAACACTCTTTTTCAGCTCAGGAGGGCGGCTCTATTTTGTGTTGGGGCACTAGGGTATCGTGACAGCTGTAAGTCAAGCGACAGTCTCCCGAAAGGCATTCTTGGAACAGAGACAGAGGTGTCATTCAGAAAGGTTTCAGTCAGGTGAAAAAGACAACAAAACACATCTCACAAAACAAGTCACGTTACTTGTCATATCTCCCCAAATCACCCAC
>NC_043715.1:39289207-39290286 GCF_006229205.1 Suricata suricatta | reverse complement strand
CTCTGTTTTTGGCGATAGGTAACAGACGTCACTTGCGTAACAAAGAATCAGGTTCCGCTCCTAGCTGTGGCACTACCCGGCTGTGTGGCTCTGTTCTCGGTTTTCTAACTGGCTAAATAATGGGGTTCGCGGAGTTCTCTTCCAGCTACATTCTGGTTTTCTGCGAGAGGGAAAGAGCATGATGCCCAAAGCCAGAGTCAGGAAGGAGAACTTTTGTAGGCGCAGGAGCCAGAGGGGATGCTAATAGTACATGGTTCTCACAGTTTATATGTTGGAGCCGTTCACCTAAGAATAGAGGTTTTCCTTTGGATCAGAGATTCTCAACCTTGGCCAGAGAACTGCTATGGACGGCTATGCTATTTTCGGTAGGATAGTTAGCCACATGCCTGGTCTCTGCCCACTAGGTGGTGATAACAACTCACCCTCAGCTTGTGACCACCAAAATGGTTCCAGACACTGCCAAGTGTCTCCTGAAGGGCAAAAGTGCCCTCCCTGGGT
This sequence comes from Suricata suricatta, assembly GCF_006229205.1. Classification (NCBI taxonomy): domain Eukaryota; kingdom Metazoa; phylum Chordata; class Mammalia; order Carnivora; family Herpestidae; genus Suricata; species Suricata suricatta. The sequence continues at coordinate 39,289,788 of NC_043715.1, read as the reverse complement.
GGAGAACCACTCAACTAGACGTATTTCTCTAGTCAAGGTTAAGTAATACAGGGGCACCTGGGAGGCTCAGTTGGTTAAGTGTCTGAGTTCAGCTCAGGTCACGATCTCTAAGTCCATGAGTTTGAGCCCCACATGGGACTCTGTTCTGACAGCTCAGAGCCTGGAGCCTGCTTCAGATTCTGCGTCTCCCCCTCTCTCTCTCTCTCTCTGCCACTTCACTGCTCACCCTTTGTTTCTCTCTCTCTCAAAAATAAATAAAGCGTTAAAAAAAAAGGTTAAGTAATGCACATATACCTTATCAATCAGTATCACTATTTTATAGGTAGGAAAACTAGGAAACCTAAGACACTTCATGAAAAATAAAATCCATCGTGTGATGCATAACATAGTCAAAGATCTGAAGCAGAATTAGTGTCAATCATTTCACATCTTTAATCAATAAACGTTATTCCTCTTAAGAGGAAGTGAAAAAATTACCCATATTAAAAGCATTGAAAATAAGCATCATTAAGAAAACACCATTAAATGATGAATAGTTCTACATCTCTTTAATCTCTTTGTATCCATTAGCTACTGCTCTC
>NC_043715.1:39279688-39289107 GCF_006229205.1 Suricata suricatta | reverse complement strand
GTACACACATCAAGGAAACTGCTAATGCAGCGGACAGTTAAAAGACAATGGCAGTAAGACATCTGATTTAAACTTTTGATAATAAAATAATACAGAAGTGGATGGGGCGGTTACGTATCTTGATTTCGGCTCAGGTCATGATCTCATTGGTTCGTGAGTTCGAGCTCCGAGTCAGGCTCTGTGATGACAGCTTGGATCCTGCTTGGGATTCTCTCTCTACTCCTCCCCTGTTTGTTCTCTCTCAAAAGTAAATAAATAAAATAGTAATTCAGAAGAGGAAACCCTTGTGAGATTTTTTCTCCCCTCATTCTGGGAAAAAGATCATTGATACTTAGTTATATTTGTGTGATATCATAAGGTTTGAAGAATGAAATAAGCAAGAGACCACTGTGATACACTTGAGGTGTGTATTGTGCTATATTAGCCTAGACTAATATTGGAACCAGACTGTACAAAGGTTGCTCCAAGCAAGTCCAGTCAGCCTCCGGTGTCCGGCAGGACAGCCTCAAGCAAGCCAGCTTACCAGCAGGCCGCCCTCTATAAACGGCTCTGACGCAGAACATAGGTCTTAGGATAAGCGTGTTTATACTTTGACTGGACAGTCACGTGGACGCTATACGCGTGGCGGCCGTGTAACACGACTCGGTGAAATGTCTTGCCTTCCTTCATGATGTCTTCAGTCTTTTTTTCAGTGGACATAACATTTTCTACAAAGTCTGAATCTTCTAAGTACAGCTCATCTCCTGAAAAATAGCATTTTAATTCCACAAAGTGTGATTTTATAAAACACTCCAATATATTAGCGACATGCACATTGGTATTTATCCATGTCATGTGTTTGGAACTGAGACAGGTCTTAAGTAATTCTAATTTTATGAGTCTACTTCAATTTCTTTCTTGTGTTTCTAATACCCACACCTCCATCCCCCCATTCCCCAGTCAAGAATTTTCTCTGGGCACATAAATATTTACGACTGGTATTTTTCATCACAAGTTATAACTTTTAGGCTAACTCATGACTCTCTTTATCCTAGTTGGTATTAATATTGGCCTTGATATCCATATATTTTTGAGTTTCAATGTGGGCTGTTCTAATAATTTTAAATAAATTTAATTTTAAGGTGAAATTAGAGAAATGACCATTTATACATCAAAACTGCTAAGCTGTCCCACTGTAGGATGACTAACAAGTGTTACGGCTATTGTGAGAATGAAGACAAGCAGCCACGGGCAGGTCACAAAGCCCCACTCTAAACTGACATAAGGGGCGCCTGGGGGGCTCAGTTGGTTGAGCGTCTGACTTCAGCTCAGGTCATGATCTCACAGTTTGTGAGTTCGAGCCCCACATCAGGCTCTGTGCTGACAGCTTGGAGCCTGGAAGCCTGCTGCGGATTCAGTGTCTCATTTACTCTGTGCCCCTCCCTCACTTGTGCTCTGTCTCTCTGTCTCTCAAAAATAAATAAATGTAAAAAAAATTTTTTTAAAGCCACTGGTATGCTTGCCTTCACCCCCTTGCCCATAGCAGACAATTTCCTAACCACTGCGCTTTTCATAGCCTGGTAATATGAATCTTAAAATAAATAAATAAATAAATAAACTGACATAAAACCATGGCACCTGAGTGGCTCAGTCGGTTAAGTGTCCGACTTCGTCTCAGGTCATGATCTCACCATTCATGGGTTCGAGCCCTGTGTTGGGCTCTGTGCTGACAGCCTGCTTCCCATTGTGTGTCTCCCTCTCTCTCTATCCCTCCCCCACTCATGTTCTGTCTCTCTCTCGCTCTCAAAAAAATAAACATTTTAAAAATAAAATAAACTGCCAGAAAACCCCCACCTAGCACTTACCCAACAACAATTGATTGCCAGCAAACTCCATAATTCAAATAAGTTGACAATTTCTCATAATTCAAGTTCTTAACAGAGTGTAGTTGAAAACAAAAGTTTTCAACTTCATAACTCATTCTCATAATTTAAAATTAGAATGTAAAAGAGTGAGATAATATACGAGGAAGAGTGTTTTCAACATCTAGGAAACATACTTAAATAAACGTATGTGCGTCTCCAAAGTGACTTGCTCAGAACTTTTGGTTATATAATAAACACCACGGAGGGGTGCCTGGGTGGCCCAGTTGGTTAAGTGTCCAACTTCGGCTCAGGTCCTGATCTCACGTTCGTGGGTTCGAGCCTTGCGTTGGGCTCTGTGCTGACAGCTCAAAGCCTGGAGCCTGCTTCAGATTCTGTGTCTCCCTTTCTCTCTGTCCCTCCCTCTCTCATGCTCTCTCTGTCTCAAAAATAAATAAAACATTAAAAATAAATTTAAAAAACCCAGCATGGATATTTTAGAGACTTGGACCTTACTTAATAAACTGCTGTATTGGGTAAAACAGATGGTAATTCATGTCTCTGAGTTCTGCAATACTTCCAGACAGCCTGGTGCATTAAATGTGAATACCAAGGTGCTGGGCGCCTGGGTGGCTTTGGTTAAGCACCCAACTCTGGATTTCGGCTCAGGTTATGATCTCACTGTTCATGGGTTTGAGCCCCGCATCGGGCTCTGTACTGATCGTGTGGAGCCTACTTGGAATTCTGTCTCTTCTCTCTCTCTGCTCCTCCCCAACTTGTATTCTCTCTCTCTCAAAAATAAATAAAAAAGAAGAAGAAGGAGGAGGGGGAGGAGGAAGGGGAGGGGGAAGGGGAGGGGGAGGGGGAGGAGGAGGAGCAGCACTGTCCTTCACTGACTTACCTGGTAAAAGCTGGAGCATCCCATCAGCAGTTAGAAATGTGATTGGCAGCCATCTTTCCATCCCTTCCAACGCACCATCCACACAAAATTTGTGCAGGTCAGAGAAAGAGGCAAAGTTTCCAAGCCTCCTTATTTCATAGAACTGCGGGGGTGCCAACCAAATTTTTTTCGATATGAAACTCTCAGTTGCCTCTGATGGAGATAACCACTGTGGAAGATAACGGTCGGGATTAAGGTTTATTCCAGAGGCAATGGAAGATCCGAAATCAGAGCTTGGTACCCAGATCGAACTGACGTTGTACAATTAATTTATTAATGTGCCTTGCTAGAATCCTCTAAGACAACATGAAAAGATTTGGTTCATGAAATATGGGCTGACCCGCCCTTACCCCCCACCCACAAGAGTTTTGTTAATGGGACGCTCAGCCTGAGGACCAATAAATCAACTAGGATAGATCACCAAGGGTTGACCTGGGGGCGTGGGGTTTTTCAACATAGAAGGCAAAAGCTGCAAGAAGGCAAGCTGGTTCTGGTTACTCCCGGGGGGGAAAGAAGCCTGCCCAGTGTTAACTTACGCTAGAAGATTGAGAATTCAGTGCCCGTTCATTCTGCCCACGAATGGGTGCCTTGGGCAGGCCCTGGAGCCGTGGTGAGCAAGCCAAAGCGCTCTCGGGCCCTATGGGGCCCTCCGCCATCAGAAAGTTGCATGACAAGTTCACATGTTACTATGGGAGTAAAGAGGAGCAATAGGAGCTTTCAGGAAGGTCAAGAGACATCACTCAGCCTATTGTTCCAGGAATGTAATAAGGCCCAGTCAGTGGAGCACCTGACTCTTGATTTTGGCTCAGGTCATGATCTCATAGTCAGTGGGATCGAGCCCCATGTTGGGCTCTGCGCTGAGTGGGCAGAGCCTGCTTGGGATTCTCTCTCTCCCTCTCAAAATGAATAAATAAAATTAAAAACTAATAATAATAGCAGAATATCAAACAAGGCATTTGCCCATTTAACTGAAGTGGCCTGACTGCCGTGACTCTTCCTCCTTCCCAAGCCTTACTTCCATACACATTTAGATAAAAAGGGGCTGATTCAGTGCATATGAAATAACACCAAAGGGGTCTTTTTTTTTTTTTAACTGATTGACTAAATATCCATTTACACTGATGGAAACTGATTCCCAAGCCCCAATCTAGGGAGTTGACATTGACTTCTGCCATGGATAACTATAGGCCAAAAGTGTACAAGACTGTATGTGCCCAAACTTCCCCTGAGGAACCTGGATATGGTTAATCTATGGGACCAAACAATCTATGTTTATAAGAAGCACCTGGGGTGATTTTTGAACTGCCAAGACTACATTTTGCAAAACAATGGTGGGGCCTCAAAGGACCACCCAACCTGTAAGTTATTTACATAGAACTCTGTTTTGTCAATTCCATGTAAGTTCAGTGATTACAATCCAATGAAGGGCTAAACAATACGTACACCCCACTAAATTCAACCTGTTCAGGTTAGGCCAGACCATAGGTTAAGAGAGCGCATCATTTATTGGTTACTTGCTACTTGTACTTACTTCAGCAGTGCTGAGAAAAACCTTTGACACTTTCGGCTAGATAATTATTTGTTGTGGGGGACTGTCTTGTGCGCTGAAGGATGGTTAGAGGCATCCTTGAGCTCTACCCAGTAGAGGCCAGTAGAAGTACCCAAATTAGTCTCAAGACATTACCAAATGTATCCAGGGGTGGGTGGGTGAATCATCCCCTTTTGAGAATCAGTAGCCTAGACTAGGTTAAGAACTGCTTATTGAAATCTCTTCTAGGGGTGCCTGGGTATATCAGTCGATTGAACATCTGACTCTTGATTTTGGCTCAGGTTATGATCGCAGGGTCATATGATTGAGCTCTGCATCAGGCTCTGCATTGAGCATAGATCCTGCTTAAGAGTCTCTCTTTCCCTCTGCCCCTCTCCCCAGCTCGTGTGCTCACTCACTCTCTTGCTCTTTCTCTCTCTCCCTCCCTCCTTCTAAAATTAAAAAAAAAATCTCCTCTTCCAGTCATGAGTGCTAGAATTACCTTTCTCCAACATGATGTAAACAATAGAGGAGCGAACAAAATCTATTAACCTACCATTTTTGGACATTGAAAAATGCAGAATTATAATTTATAAGACAAGAAAAACAAATGAGGTGAACTCTACCATTGCCAAGGTTTTCTGCCTAAAGGTAAGCGGCAGACCACAGCACAAGGAAAGAGAACCTAATCTATGCCATTCTCACTGACTTACTGAGGAGACAGAGAACAGAGTTTGGAAAGGCCCACACAGGGTATAGTATGGAAGACACGGTACCCGAGAGGAGTGATCTATGTAGAGTAGAACTCCCAAAATCTGTATAGGATGCCCTTAGTCTTTGCGAAACACTAATCTATGCAAGCATAAGATGAAACCACATGACATTGGAAAACATGCTTTCTAAAAAAGAACAATTACGTGGGGGCTTTAAACCAATAATTTCCAGGACTCACCAAGGACCAGGAAAAATTTCCTCCAACCACAGCAGAGAGACCTGGTTGAATATAAGGGTCACATTAGAAGTGTAGTTAAATCAGCCCTAGAATAAAGGCTATCATAGAACTACTCTAAAACCACTTTTAAAAATAAGAGATGCCTGGGTTGGCTCAGTTGGTTAAGTGTCCAGCTCTTGATTTTGGCTCAGGTCATGATCTCATGGTTCATGAATTCGAGCCCCACATTGGGTTCTTCCCACCGACAGCACAGAGACCGCCTGGGATTCGCTCTCTCTCCACATCTTCTTAAAACAAATACAGAAACTAAAAAAAAAAAAAGAGGATCAAGTTATTTTGCAATAACTTAACTTCCTGCCAGGAAAAGTTCAACAATCTTTAAAGGAACATGACAAAATCCAGCACTCAACTAAAAATCACAATATCCAACATCCAATAAAAAACTGCAAGACTCATGACAGGAAAGCAGGAAAATGTGACCCTTAACTAGAAGACAACTTGGTCCATGGAAACTATAGAGATGATGGAATTAGTAGAAAAGGACATTAAACCACTGTATAAATATGTTCCATTGACTCAAAGACATAAAGGAAAATATGAACAGGATAAGAGAAATAGAAAATATTTTTAAAAAGAACTAAAATGGAACATCTAGAAATGAAAAATATCTGAAATGAAAAACACACAGGATGGTATTTACAACCAGTTAGATGCTACATAAGAGAAAAAGAACTTGAAAACGAAGCAGTAAAATCTATTCAAGATGAAGCACAGAGATAAAACACTTGAAACAAAATCAACAAGTTATCAGTTACATCTCAAGTAGTCCAACATAAATGTAATCGGAGTCTCAGAAAAGAGGAAGAGGTGAAAAATATCTGAAGAAACAAGTAACAAAAAGAAAACCATGCACATTATAATCAAATTGATGAACACCAGTGACTAAGAGGAAATATTTAAAGTAGCCACAAACACAAAACAAAACACATTAGGCACAGAGGACCAAAGAGTTAAAAGAAGATTTCTCATCAGAAGTTATATAAACCAGAAAATACCAAAGCAATATCGTTAAGGACTGACAGGGAAAAAAAATCTGTTAACCTGGAATTCAATACCCAACCAAAATATCTTTGAAACAAATGGCAGCCAAATACAGTATTTTTCAGATAAACAAAATTTACAAGATTCATTGTCAGAAGACCTGACTATAACACATATTAGAGGTTGTTCTTTGGGCCGAAAGAAACCAGTTGTAGATTTGGATCTGCACAAAGGGATGGAGAGTAGTAATGATGGTAAATAGGCAGGTAAGCATAAAAGACAGTTTTGACTCATTGTTGCAGTCTTTCAAAGATTGACTGTTTAGGACAAATTAATCAATGCATTATAGAGTTCATAATAACAATAAAAGGCAAACGTATGACAACAATAGCTATTGGACATGAGGGGAGAAATGCAGGTATATTGTTGTAAGGTTCTAACATGATACATGATGAAAGCTATGTGTTGCAAACTCTAGAGTAACCACAAAGAAGTATAATTAATAAGTCAATAATGAAGATAAAACAGTCCTTAAAATTCTGAAATAATACAAATGAAGTTAGGAAAAGAAAAACAGTGCAAAGAATAGACAGGACAGATAACAAACTAAAAGATGGTAGATTCAAGTTAAATGTAAATATTTAAATGGATAACATATATAAATATAAATGATCTAAGCACTCTAGCTAAAAGGCAGATTTTGTCCTATTGGTAAAAAAAAAAAAAAAAAAAAAAGCAAGACTATGTGGTGCCTACAAGAAACATACTTTATTTTTTACTAAAATTTTTTAAATGTTTATTTATTTTTGAGAGAGAGAGAGTGTGAGCAGGGGAGGGGCAGAGAGAGACACACACACATACACACACAATACGAAGCAGGCTCCAGGCTCTGAGCTGTCAGCACAGAGCCCAATGCAGGGCTCGAACTCACAAACCACAATATCGTGACCTGACCCGAAGTCAGATGCCTAACCTACTGAGCCATCCTGGTGCCCCAAAGGTTATTTCATAACTGTCAAAGAATCAATCCATCAAGCTTTAACAGTCGTCTATGTCCATGCAGCACCTTACAAGGAAGCTTCAAAATACATGAAGCAAAACCTGGTAGAACTAAAAGAGAAAAGGACAAATCCACAATTACTCATTAAAAATGTCAGCATTCCTGGAATGCACCTGGTTGGTTCAGTCCATGGAACACGCAACTCTTGGTCTCGGGTTGTGAGTAGGAGCGCCCTGTTGGGTGTAGAGATTACGTAAAAACAAAAAACAACAAACAACAAAAAACAAATCTGAAAAAAAAACCTTTCAGCATTCCCGTCAGTCTGATGGAACAAGAAAGCACTATGGAAGAGCGGAAAGACACTACCAACAAATTTAACCTAATTGCCATTTTTCCAAACTCTCCATCAAGCACGATTACATTATTCTTTTTAGGTGCAAAAGGAACATTCACCAAGATAAACCATATTTGTGGCCATAGAAGATGTCTCAATAAATATGACTGAAATCATATAATGTTCTCCGAAGACATAATTAAAACTGCAGGAAATGAAGCGGGCAGGAAATGAGTTAGCGCAGGGAAGGAGCCCAGTGCCCGAACGACAAGGTACAACTCCTGGGATGTCCCGAGGGCTCTCCTGGGGGAACCTGCCGGAGAGGCAGCATCAAGGCCTTGGGGCTACGAAGCTGGGGAAAGCAGAGGAGCCTCACTGTTGTACCCAAGTTTGTAAAATCACCCCAAAACAAAGGCCAGAGACTGCTAGGGAGACGGAGTCACGCCTGCAAAAGCAAAGGGCCTTTATTACAAGCTTAAGCTCCTGCTCACAGTCTAAACCCAACCTGCTGGCCACGTGGAGAGAGCCCGGAACAAAGGCAGGCCAAGGCCTTTTATGCCTTTGGGAGGGGGCGTTACAGGAAATGATGACAGGTGTACAGTGAGCCAATCCCTACCCCCCATCAATACTGGCAGTTGTGGGAGCCAATCACGACATTTGGAGTATTGACCAATCGGAGTGGGCCCAGGACACCCCACGTGGGGCGTGACTAGGCCCACCTCTAGAAAGGTCAATGGTATCAGCCGGCCTCTCCCGATTGGGCGTTGCAGGAGTTGTCCTTCCTCAAGGTGCGCCTTTCAGGAGAAGCCGGCGCCTTCCCCTTTAAGTACAGGGGAGGCTGGATCCGACAGGCGGCCGGCGGGGGGGGGGGGGGGGGGGGGGGGGGGGGGGGGGGGCCCGCCCCGCCCGGGGGGGACCGCCCCCCTGTTAGCGACCGGCTGCCTCCAGGCGCATTTCCACCACGGTGGTGTACCGCGACCAGCTCCAGGATGGCTGGGAAGGCCCGGTGGGGAAGGCCGGATCAGACCTGCGTCCTTACATCACCAAGGTCCTGGCTTCGGAGTTGAGAGGAGTACCTGGCAGCGGCAATGAGCAAGCTCCCAAGCGAGTTGTGTGATCCCGAAGGCAAACATCAGATACCCTTGCACTCACCCACACAACCTTTCTGTTGCCCGCTTTCACTATTCAATGAATTACATGATACTCAACGCTTTGTTATAAAACGGGCTTTGTGTTAGATGATTCTGCCCAACTGTAGGCTAATGGAAGCGTTTCGAAAACGTTTAAGGTAGGTCAGGCTAAGAGGTTAGGTAGGTCAGGTGCACGGTGTCACCCCATCACAGACGGAGGAAGACCCGTAATCAGCCTCTGTGCTGGCTTACAGGGAGGTTCCAGATGGGCCCGGGCTGCTAGCGGGGGCCCTGATTCTCCAGTTCCTGTGGGTGCCCACGCCGGCCCCGCAGGCCGTACCTGGTGGCTCACCACCTCGGTCAAGTCCGGGCGGACCGGCGGCGGCTCCCGCAGGCAGCACAGGAAGAAGGCCGTGTTGAAGCGGCGGCTGCCCGGGCGCGTGAACGGCGTGAGCCAGCCGCCCCAGTCGTGCAGCGCCCAGATGTCGGGCGTGCAGTCGAGGTGCGCACACAGGCTCAGGAAGTGGCGCGGGTCGCAGCGGACGCGGTCGCGCCAGGCGTCCAGGTCCGGCGGCTGCGGGAGCGCGCGTCCGGGCAGGGCGTCCCGGGGCCGCAGCAGCAGCACGCCCGCCTCCTCGAAGGCCTCGCGGATG
>NC_043715.1:39213407-39279588 GCF_006229205.1 Suricata suricatta | reverse complement strand
GCCCGTCGCCAGCTGCTGGCGCCCGGCCGCAGGGAGCCGTTCATGGCAGGCGGCGGCGCGAGGCTTCCGGGCTCCGGGTTCTGGGGCGGCGGGAGCTCCCGCGCGCCGATCCGACCGGCCCTGGCGGCTGGCCGAGGCTTGGGGACCCGGGCCGGTGTCTCATAGGACGAGCTCGAGGCGGAGCGCGCGCAGGGGGCGCCGGGTGAATTCGGGCGGTTAGGTCCACACCCGCGCCGGCCTGTGGGAGGAGCTTGCCCCCGCCTGGAGCGCCTTAGATCCCGGCTGGGTCACTGGCAGGACTAGGACTGTCACTGTCCCCGGCGAGGGATTGTACACAGCCACCCGACAGGAGGGCCTGCCCAGGACTCTGGACCGAGAGCAGGAATGCCTAGGGGCACACATGACCTGCCACGGTAAAAATGTGGTGCAGTGTTTTCCCCAGGCCAGGTGACACCTAGCCCACCAAACCCCTAGAACTAGGACTTAATCTTAAACCATGGGTGGACACGGAAGTATGTTATCTTTGACAGGGAAGGAGATCTGAAGGGTAGGTCCCTGAGCTTTGCCGGCTCACCTGACTGCACCAAAGAGAAACCGATGGATGAACCAGATGCCAAATTATGGGTTCCCCACGGCACAGCCTGGATGTGAAAGGCCCGCCTTGCACTCCTGCCCCTTCAGGGTAATCTGCCTTGTGTTCTGGATGCCTATTGTCAGAGCACCTGGGACCACCTTAAGTGTCTTAGGTCATTCCATGATTTCCACTTTCATGAGAGATGCTTAATCCAGACTTAGGGATAGGAATTTCTCTCCACTTCATTTTCTTAGTGGCTATAATACTCCCAACTCCAAGAGAAACATTACTGTTTTTTAGAAAGAACCTGTTTAGGGGCGCCTGGGTGGCTCAGTCGGTAAGCAGCCGACTTGGGGTCAGGTCATCATCTCACTGTCTTTGGTTTGAGCCCCGATTGGGCTCAGTGCTGACAGCTCAGAGCCTGGAACCAGCTTGGGATTCTGTGTCTGCCTCTTTCTCTGCCCCTCCCCCGCTCACTCTCGGTCTCTCAAAAAGATAAATAAATGTAACAAAACAAAACAAGAAAGAGCCTATTTAAATCTGAATCTTCTCTTTTACAATTTTCGGTTACTTGCCAATAGCTTCTCTCACGATCACTATTACACCTCATCACACATTTGTTATGTCTTTGGATGAAATATAGATTGTTCTTTTGGTGGGCCTCTTTTAAGAATTATCATTTTAATGTGGGTTATTTCATGAGGAAGAATCCATGGCTGGCACTGCCAATTTTTAGGATTTTTTTAATTAAAAAAAATTTGTGTTTTTTTAAATTGGAAGTGTGCTCCATGCCCAACATGGGGCTTGAACTCAGGACCCTGAAATCAAGAGTGGCCTGCTCTACTGACAGAGCCAGCCAGACACTCCTAAGTTGGTTTTTGTTAGCATTATTTTCTAAAGGTACAACTCCCTGTGTACTGAGTGCATCTAAGAAACAAAAAGTGGGACCGCACCCGAAGAAAAGCCCAGGTGGAGGCAAGGAAGGACACATGTCTTCCTGGGAGGGCCGACCAACTTTCATCTACATTGAGTCTGCAGAGCCCGCAATTGGGGAACCCTTTCCCCAACTGCTTCCCAAATGCATGTGGCTCTGAGATAATCATTTCAGAATCTGTTGTAGAGTCTGAAGGGATACCCTGGAGCCTGTATTTTAACAATCCCTGACTCACCAGGTGATTCCAGAGCTGTGAGCCATAGGAAGCTCCGAAAGGTGGTGACATAATCAAGTTCATATCTTCAAAGGTCCCTCTAACAGCAGCATGGTGCCTCAGTTGGATCGAGCTGGACTGGAGACCCATGGGGTATGCTAGGCAAGAAATTATGAAGGTCTAAACTAGGAGAGTGGCTATGGAGAGAGGGTGAGGAGGGAGAAGGGAACGATTTATAGAGTATTGAGATAGACTTGATGTAATATGGTAATGGGTTGAATATGCAGAGCAGGGGACAGGAAAGAGTTAAGGTCTAGCTTGGGAGATTGAATAATAGTTATTCAACCCTAGAAGTAGGAATTGACAGTGATATTTTTAAGCACTTACTGTATGTGAGGCACTGGGAATTTTGTAAGTATTCACTGCATAATCCTCAGGAAACCATGTAAGGTGGAAATAGCTATTGCCATTTCACAGAAGAGAAACTATTCGCAGAGGGGTTAAATATCTTAAGAAAAGAGGTGCTATTCTCTCTGAGGTAAAAAACACCATTGTTTTGTAGATAAAAATGTTAATTTGGGGGTGGGCGCCAGGGTGACTCAATAGGTTAAGCGTCTGACTCTTGATTTTGACTTAGGTCTTGGTCTTACGGTTTATGGGATCCACCTGCTTGGGATTCTCTCTCTCCCTCTGCCCCTCCCCAGCTCTCTCACGCTTGCTTTAATCTCTCTCTCTCTCAAAATAAATAAGTAAACTTTTAAGAATTGTTTATGTTGAGATCAGCTCATTTTCCCAAAGGCTGGTCACTCCTAAGTGGGGTGACCAAGTTCTAGAGCAAAATGGCATACTTGGGTTGGGTCTTAACCGATGCCAGTCTCCAGAAGTGCACGCTGCCGTGGTGGTCCTCACTCAGGAGGCTCCGTGACAATGCGGTACCAGTTTACGTGTGTACCCACAGATCACATCCTATCACCTATTATCTGAACTGTAGCCGAGGACAAGAACGGAAGCAAAGAATAGACCCTGGAGTAGCAAAAGGGATACAAATATCATGATTCAAATCTAATGTGCTCTGCTTAGAGGAAAAATTAACAGATCTATTAATCTCTTGCTATTAACAAATTCCTCTGAAACTTGGTGGCTCAAAATGATAAACATTACCTCACAGTTTTGGTGGATCAGGGGTCTGAGAACATTCTAGCTGGGGGGGTTCTGACTCAGTATCTCCCATGAGATTATGGTCAGTAATCAATGGCCCACTCAGGTTGCTATTGGCAGGGAGCCTCATTTCCTGACCACACCAGCCTCTCCATTGAGCCACTTGAAGGTCTTTGAAACAGGGCAGTTAATTTTTCTCCAAAGAGAGTGACCCAAGAGAGAAGAAGGAGGAAGTCATGACGCCTTTTATGATTTAGCCTCAGAAGTCACACTCCATTTCCAAGTGTCCTATTTTTACACTGGTCTGTTCTATTCTATGTGGGAGGGGACTACACAAAAATACCAGGAGGTAGAGATCATTGTGGGTCATCCTGGAGATGGTAGTAACAGTGGACAAAAAATGAAACCATCTAAGTGTTAGAAGAAAACAAGGTAAATTCCTCTATAATTTTTGACTCAAACTCTAGAAGCAGTAAGGGAAAAGAATGGTCAACTTGACATACTCTTCTCTCCATATTTATAACTTTATTATGACAAAAAACACCCTAAGAAAGTCTAAGACGGGGCGCCTGGGTGGCTTGGTCGGTTAAGCGTCTGACTTCAGCTCAGGTCATGATCTCACGGTTCGTGGGTTAGGGCCCTGCATCGGGCTCTGTGCTGACAGCTCAGAGCCTGGAGCCTGTCTTCAGATTCTGTATCTCCCTCTCTTTCTGACCCTCCCCTGCTCACACACTCTCTCTCTCTCTCTCTTTCTCTCTGTCTCTCAAAAATAAACATAAAAAAAATTTTTTAATTAAAATAAAATGTCAAAAAAAGAAAGTCTAAAACATAATAAATTGGAAAATTATCTGTAATGCCTGTCACAAAGGATTAAGAGTTAGGGGGAAATATGTTGAATAAAACACCTCCAATTGTGTAGAACCATGGGTGAGAAAAACCAGTTCGGAGTAATTTAAGGTCACACATCCAGCGAGTATTGGAAACCGTTTCCAAACCTATTGACATGTTCTCAGAGTGCCCTGCCTAGTCCTGTCCTGCCAGGGGCATAATGCCAGCTGCTCCAGGCCTAACAGTAAGTGGGCACAGCCATTCCCTAGTAGCACCAGCAGTTATGATGTGCCACTTGGTCGTGAGAGAGTGAGTCACTTTGCTTTCGACACAGTTGCTTCACAGGTCAGGACAGTTGACTCTTCATCTTGATGTTCTACCAGGCGTCCCCAGCTTTACTTACAATGAAACAATTCATTTGATTTATTAGAACATGTAAAATCTTGAAAACAAAAAACGATCCAAACATGTCCTGCTTCTTACCTATATCATCATGTAGTCTTTTAGTTCAATATCAAGTTCAGCAGGCCCCACTTCGTTTCTGTTATCTACTATTTATCAGCTTTTTCAGTGATAAAGGGAAGAAAGGAAAGGATCTTTGGGGCTAGCCACGGAGAAATAACTTCAACCTGGATGCTTGGCGGTGAACGGAAAGCTTGTTCAGCCCTTCTAGAAGTCAAGGCGTGTCGCTAGAGTGGAACAAAATCCCCATGTGACTGACCAGTAGCATCCCGTGTGCCACAAATCACCAGATAAAAATTATTGGTCAAACTGTTTTTTTAAAGAAGGATTTTAAAAAGGTTGACAGCATAATTGTCTCAAAAAAGAATGGATTCCATTTATGTGACGTTCCGGATAAGGCAAAACCAAAGGGACAGCGGTTGCCAGAGTCTGGCGCTGAAGGCAAGGATTGACTAGTAAGGCACATGGGAGCCATGAAAAACACTGAGAAAACTCGAAACTGCTCATCTGAGAAGGGTGAATGTTACCGTATTTGACCTCAGAAAGTTTGCCTTTAAAAATTCATAGATTCCAACTTTCAGATAAACCATCTGTACTTGATCTTCATTTCATTGTGACAAGGGTATCTAATTTGGACCTTCAAACGGATTTTTAGATTTTACCTAAGTTACAGAAAGTTAAATGTCTTCATATAGTTGCTTTTCCCCAGTTGTCTGATTTCAGGACTTCTAGTTTGATAAGTAATAAGAGCAGTGGCAGCCAACATTTATTGAGCCCTGTGCCCATAAAAGGTCTGATCTCGATATCCTTATGAGGACTATGCCTTATTATTACTCCCATTGCAAAGATAAGTAAACTGAGGTCAGAGAGATTGAAGAACTTCAAAGAGATCTGCTCTGGACTCAGGTGTACCTTTTTCTGTGTTGGTACTCTTAACCTCAATGCTACAGTGTTTTGATACTGCATTTCAAAACATGTTTCTCATTCCCTGGGGTAGGATTCTATAAGTGTTTTTGCTTTGTTTTTAAGGGGGAAGATTCCGAAATTGTTTCTCATTATACTTTGAGACCTTGTTAAGATTTATGTTTTAATAACAATAATATGTTCTACATGATCAGAGCATTCAAAATTTTATTGTAAAAACAATGTAACAACATTAAATTATTGAAAAAACACCATTCATAATCCCACCATGGTCACAAATATTTTCATTTTGGTTTATTTCCTTGCAAATTTTCTCTATGTGCCTCACACGTATGCCTAACACGTCCATACAGGTTCCACACACTCACTTTGCTTTCTGGCAGTAGCATAGTTAAAGGACTCTTCAAAATCATTTTGACCCATGGGAGTTTTCATTTAGCTTGTTTACCTTTGTCACATGAGCCTAAGGTTATAAACCTAAACACCAACCAACAAAGATGCCAAGATCTCTGAGGAGTGCAGTGAAAACACCCAGAATCCTCTGTGAAATGAGATGAAAATAAGTACATGAAGGGGAGAGGTCCATCCAGTCCTCACGGACAGAGGGCAGCGGCACGCGGCCAGTTCCTACACTTTGGTCAGTCCTGAAGAGCCAAAGAATTAGTATTTGAATGACTTTGACCTGTGTTGGCCACAGCCAAAGATGGTTCATGCGAGACCTACTATTCTTCCTGGATCCCGTCCTGCATTACAGGATGAGTATTTTGTACTCAAACACTTGGAGACTGATAATCCTGGAGTATTTCTGAACATCTCTTTACATGTAATGGAATCTGTGAAAGGTAAGAATGTTGATCAGGACATTCACTTCAAATGTGCATAAAGAAGATTAAGAATAGGAATATGTTTAAAATCACAAGCGTTGATAGCGGAATCACTTGAGGTTGCCTTTCACGACTAAGTTATAAATGCTTCTTGCTATCTTTAATTTTTTAATTAACAATTTTAGTTAGATCGTCAAACAGTTGACATGAAACCTTCAATTCCACGTAGATCTGACGCCACACCCAAAGCCAGCCGTGCTGTGCTCACGTTTCATGACATCAGGTGGCCAGTGCACTTCCAGGTCTGAGGGCACCAGGTTACTTACAGAACAGGATGTTCCTAGCCTCCCTGACAAACGACAGGGTTTCACATCTGTAATGTCCCAGAATCAGTTTAGGTGGCCCAACCGCTGGGTAAAACAAACTGTTTAATAAGTAACTAGACTTCCTTGCACTCAGGCTTACAATCAGAATTTAAATTCTGAATCTAATTTAAATCCTATAAATAAGTAGCACTTGCACGAATTTGCTTTTAAGTCCATCCACTAATCCTGATATGGACGAAAACCACAGTAAGCTCAGTTTATTCTGATTTTTAAAACGTCTACAGAATTTTACCAACAGATTAATTTTAGAAAATAACCACCAAACTGTAACATTTCATTTTGACATGTACCAAACCCAACAATAACCCCAAGTCCGCAAACAAAATAATGCTTTCTTGTTGAACTGCATTCTGTTAAATGTTCTAAACTCTGGGAGGGACCTTTGCATCAATCGGTCGGGACTCTCCCAATTGCACCATTGAGGGAACTGAGGCACAGGGAGGTCAATGAGGTACCTTATCTGAGGTACTTGGAGAGAGAGGCAAAGCCCCTGCCCATCACAGCTGGTCCGGCCTTGAGGGAGGAGTGGTCCCCAAAGGAAGTCAGAGGCCAATCCTTCGGTTCTTTACTTTAGGCTGACATACAGGCTCACGCTTTGGGGCCTGCGCCCGTAACAAGCATTCATTACGGAAGGGAGAGGTGCATCTGAAAAGCTAAAAATGTATCGATGTGCAGGTTGCAAAGGAAAATGCAACATTACCAGGCTCCTCACGCAAACCAACACCCTCCTGAACCCAAACTATTTGTCTTTTGTCATCGCACACGGCTTATACAGCTTACTGTAAACCTTCGGTAAGTCATGCAGGCTACACGCTTAATTTTACTTAACAAACATATCTCCCTTGCGGCATTTAAAGCCATAAGTTCTTAGAGTACATAAAAAAGAATTCGCCAGGCATTTTTTTCCTTTCCTACAAACATTCCTGGTTTGTTTTTTTTTTTTAACTACAAACAATAGCTCAAAGTTTCCATAAGTGACTCAACATTCCAATTGCTTATCTTCTCAATCAGATAAAACGGTACTGTTTTCCCAAAAGAGAAGCCAGTGATATTTTCTCTTTACAGGTACTGATCATAGCATTTAACTCTGGAAATAAAGATCTATTCTTGAACTTGTATCCGTGATTTGGAAAACTAGATGGTTTTTTTTTTTTGCCATTGACCTTATCACATATGCCCTATATTGAACATTTTGAATTTGGGGTTTTTCCCCCCTACACTTATATCATGGTATGAAATCATACCAAATGTTTTTAGAAAATTAATGACTTGGATATCACGCATCTGAATTGAATCAGGATTCTATCAGAAAGCAATGTCTTGAATTATAGCAGAAAAGTGATTTTGCTTGCATCACATAGCAAAAGTTCTAGTAGGTAATGCTTTAACTCCAAATAATACCCAATATTCCCAATGCTTAAAACTTTCAAACTCAGGTTAACGGGTCCATTCAGCTTTTGTGTGTGCAGATGCAACCTTTAATCGATGATTTCAGCCAGCAGAGGACTCTCAGAATTAGGTACACATCTGATTGCACATATAATTAAATACCCAAGGATCTGCGGAGTGAAAGGCCAACAGAGCATGGGCAGAACAATGAAATTTGTCCCAGTGGCTCTCTCTGGATTATACAACATCTGATGGATTTTGTTACTCAATAGATTTTGCTGAACAATTTTTTGTTGTTGTTATCAACCAAAACAGTTTGATAAGAACGGAAGAGTTACCGTATTAGAAACATAAGAATATACTTAGGGTGTGGTTTTAAAGGATATTTTCCAACTCGGGGTCACAGAATGCCCCAATCTCCTCTTGTCTGGGAGAGCTGAGAGTTCGGGGAAGTTAACAGAGATTTCATGTTGTGTGCAGAGGAAGGGGAGGGGACTCAGGAAACTTTTTGGGTCCTCTCTGAAGGTTCCCTGCACAAGCAGGTGCAAAATAAATTTGAAGTGGCCCCTATTCAGATGAGGCAGAAGGTGTTCCTTTTATTAGTTAAGGTCATAAAACTTTTAATCGGCTTAAGAACTTGTGGGTGTTTTAAAACCATTATCACAGACACAAACAGATCCCTACTTTATGAGGCACTGGAATCTGTGTGCTCAGGAAGGGTTCGAGGAATTTGGGCTGGGAGAGTGGCCCTTCGGACTGCCAAGGCTGCTCTGGTGTGTGCCCCTACTCCTTGGCCTTCTAAGCGGTCCCTGTGAAACTGTCGATTCCCTCCTCTGGTCCCCTTTTCCATTTTTAAGTTAAAAAAAAAATCCTTGTCAGTTTTCAGCCAAACCAAAGTCTTGGATTTTATTCCAAATTACCTTTGGAGAGTTAAATGCGTGTGTTTTCTCAGCCTGACTTCCCCAGCGATGTTCTCTCCGCACTATGGGGGGGGGGGGTGGCACTGCTCACATAAACTCCAACCTGGGTCCCCGGGCTTTCCACATTCTTTACTTATTGAGCAAAAGAAGCAGGGGCCACTCAACTTTTGTTATCCTCACTATGGCTCTGGTAGTTTATGCCATAACCTCCTGCCTTCAAGAAGTCTATTTTCATAATAGATGTAGTTTTCCTAACTTAACTAAATAAATAAAGACCACTATGTTCAACTCACTGGCACGTGTGGATTCGTGGCCAAATGTCCTTTACAAAAAATGCCAGCTTTGATAGGACAGAACACTGTTTTATGGTTTTTCTTTCAAATGGTTATTGTCTTTAAAAAGCTGCTGAAATTCTGGATGGAAGCTTATGCATTCTAACCCAGTCTCATGGCTGACTCAAACTGACAAGCGACAGTGAGGTTTACGGTCTCAGGGGTCAGTGTGAGGGTCAGGCAGCCAGGCCCCGTCCTCCAGAGCCCCTCTCCAACTGCTAGCAGGCAAATGCCAAGGGATAGATAGGATTAGCGGCTCCAAAGAGGATTCTGCAGCCCTCCCCCAGAGGAGGATCAAACACTCTGGTCTAGTTCTGGAACAAAAATAAACCTTCACAAAGGAGAAAGTGCCTCTTTTAAGAGCATACTTCCCTTTCCAAAGTTTGTGCCCCTTCCAGGCTGACTGGGGGAAAACCCCTTTTCATAGGCAAGTGTGCGCAATGGAACGAGCATGTGAGGGCAGGTTCCACGTGCTTTCTCTGGCTTCCTAAGTAGCGTCAGAACTTGCGGAGGAGGTCACGACCCCAAACCTCTTCTGGCTGCTTTTGGCAACTGATGAATAAACTCTGCCAAGAAGCGCAATCGTGGGCCACAGAGAAAGCACTTTGCACGAACGTCACGCTCTCCTAAGCTTAGGTCCCAAAGGATTAAGGTAATAAAACCTGCATACGTCTTCCTACAGTTTTGTCCAGGAAACAAAATTGCCACCCACACTGAGGAGAAAACAACCCCCTGTTCAAACTGCCCCATTTGGACAGTGGGAATCGCTGGTAGGGGTGGGGGCACCGGACTCCGACTCTGTGCAAACGCGCCCCAGCTGCACACGCGGTAACCCATTAACTTGGAATCTGGGGTCACTGTGGATGGTTTTCTATTAATAGGGAATAAAGCTGCTGCATACATTAGCGGTAATGCCCTGGCGCCCGTGCAAAATTAACTCCTCACAGGCCAGCACGAGGAAACCATGTTTCTGCCCAGTCAGCTGTGTATACACACACACACACACACACACACACACACACACACACACACACAGGGTTTTAGAACCCTTTCCCTTAAACATGCCAGATCCCACTCCCGTCCGAGTGCAGGCAGTGGCGGTCGTTCCTGAGGGATGTCTCCGAGGAGGGAGCGGTAGCGGTGGTACAGTCTTGTGCGGGTCAGCTCAGCTTCGCCACGGAGATGGCCAGGGCCACGGCCGCCAGCAGCACGGCGCTGAAAACGGTGGCGGCTAGGGCCTTGCTCACGTCGCAAGGCCTGGTGCGCTCCTGTACAGACGCGCCGCCCATCGAGCCGGCACTGGCGCTGGACAGGAGCTCGGCGCCCGCCGTTTGGCGGGCCTGCACGGTCCAACGGGGCACGTTGACCTTCATCTCCATGTCGTGGATCATCTCGCTCACCTGAAGGATCTCCCGCTCCAGCACGCTCAGGTCAGCCACGTCGAAGTCGCCCCCCGCCTCGTGGCGCAGGCTGCGGGCGCTCAGGGCGCGCGCCGCTACGCCCGCGGAGTCGCCCGCTACGCCGGTGCGCACCAGCGGTCGCCGCGGGGTGTGCAGGGGGAACGCGGTGCCCAGGGCCAGCGCACGCCGCATGTCGGCTTCCAGCAGGTCCAGGCAGCCGGAGAAGGACACCCAGAGGCGCTCAAACTCTGCGCGCTCCTCGGCCGCCAGGCTCCGATCGCGAAGTGCGGCTGTCAGCGGGGCGCGGATGGCCACCGCCAGCTCCTGCGCCTTATGGCGCGTCTTCTGCAGCTCCTCACGCAGGTTCTGCGAGTCCGCCGAGCCGCCGACGGTCAGCACCAGGTGGTGGTAGCATGCGGTGGTCTTGTTGAGAGCGTCCAGCAGCGCCTTGCACTCCTCTCTTGCCATGGCTGTGCGCTCGGGCACGGCCGCACTCCTCTTCGCCCCGCGCTCTCAGCGCTGCAGGGCGCGGCCAGCCACGACGGCACCCTGGGGCTGGGCGGTCTGCGCGCTTCTCATGGCCCGAGACTAGCTCGGTACTGCCTCTGAAGACCGAGCCCCACGACGTGCGCCTCCGCGGACGAGACGCGGAGAGAAAGAGCCCCGTTAGTTATTTCCCATCCCCTCGTTCATCATCCCCCGATGCTCTCCAAGTCACACGCTGAGTCTCTGCACCGCCCTCGTCTCCACGATGGTCCTCTGCGAAGCCCGGATTGCAGTCCCCATCCTTCTCCCGTGCGGTAGCCAGCGGTAGCGGGCGCGGAGCCGCGCGTGGCGCCTTAGCCACCGCCAAAGGCTGCCTGGTCGGGTTCTTAGGATCCGCCCACCCCCGCCCGTCCGTGCGGGGCGCTTGCATCCCTGGGTCCAGGGATGGGCGGGGCCCCGCGCGGGGAGGTCACGTGTAGGTTCCCCATGTCTCCCCCTCTGCACCCCATTATAGTTTTGGAGACTAGGGCTCGGCAGTTCCAACCCTCCAGTGTCGTAAAGATGAGGAAACCGAGGCACAGGTAAAAGGGAGCCGATGTCACGCGACGTCCATGGAAGTGAGGGAACCTGAACCCAAGGGACCCTTACTCCCAGTCCCTGCCAGCGACGCAGTGGTGTGTCTTGTAGGACTGGAGGACTTCGTCCTCCGAAGCTAGCAATAAAGGGTGATCCGCAGGGCGGGACGACTCCCTGGTTCTCCCTATCCAGATACGGCACACTTTCCAGGGACCAAGCTTGGACCCCACCTCTAAGAGTCAGATCAGCTTTCGGCCCCGCCCCCTCCTCTTCCGGGCACGCGCAGTTCGCGGCTCCAGGCTGGCCCCGCCCGAGTAGGAAGCACTGTGCGCCGCCTGAGCCCCACCCCGACTGGGCGGACTCAGTGATTGCTCTGCGCCCACGTCACTCTAAAAAGGGACGGTCGCTCATTGGGCTGACCACGTGAGGCTCCGCCCAACGCGGAGTAAAGGGGTGGGCGGTGGAGCAGAACTGCTGCGCTGGGGTAGTGGGCACCGAGGTCCGAGTAGAAGGCCCGGGAGGTGTCGCCACCGCTCCGGGAAGGGCAGGAAGTGAAACTATGTAGCCTTTTAAGTAAGTGGCCTCCCTCCTGTCTCATCCCGAGCCTCCCTTCCCCGCCGGGACGGCTGCGCCTCGGGGCCTAGAGGCCGGGCGGGGCCCCGGAGCTGGAAGGGGGAGGGGCTCTTTTCTCTCCGCGGCGGCAGCCCCGCGGCGCCCCGGGCTGGGCTGGCTGCCTCTGGGCGGCCCCACAAGACCCCCACCTCCTCGCAGGCTGGGCCGCCCGCCCGCGCTCTTCGGGTCCGGTCGGCAGTCGAGCTTCTCTGCTCCTCGTGTACAGAGTGGGGGATGGCGAAGAATGCGCTCTCTGACCCCCGCGACTACGGGACGGGTCAGTGGGTGCGGGGGCCTGGGACCTCGGATTTGGGGGCAGCGGGCGAGGCCGTCGCTCAAGCGCTGAGTGGCCTCGGCCGTTTGCTGACTGCCTGACCCGGCGGCTGGAGGGGGACGATGTGGGTAGGGGTCCCGAGCCTCGGGCCTTGCGGTCCCCGAGGGTGGAGAAGGCGCAGGGAAGGAGGGAATCCCTGTCAGCCAGCCATCGTTTCGTCCTGCTGGGTGACATTTACTCCAGGAAAACTTAAGCACCAAGAGATGTCCCAGACGGTGGGTCTGTTCAGTTTTTTTCGTTGAGCATAGATTGCCATGGGCGCGAGAGCCAGGCATGCCCCCTGGAGATGTTGGGGACTTGGGCACTGGAAACCGAAGCCTGTGCCAGGCCACCACGGAACAAGTGATGCGTCTTCATTGAGGATTTAGGACATTCAGGGAGGGACTGGCGAGACTGGAGGGACTAATGTTTGCATGCGAGCTGGGGTTTTCCAAGCCTGTGGATTTCGTGGGGAGAATACGTATTTTGATTAGCGCACCCTCTCACCAGCCCCCGGAGAAGAGCTGGGGATCTTAGTGAGATATTAGCGTTTTGAGTCTGCCTAGCCCAGCACGGTGTTGAGGCGGTCCAGAGGATCCAGAGCGCTGGACCCCTGAGCTCTCTGTCCTTTTATCTGTTTGGGGCCATTTGTGGCCAGGGCTTGGATGCTCCAGGCCTTGGCCATCCTCTGCTGTGGTGGCCAGATGGGGCCATGGCAGGGGAAGAGTAGTAGGGAGAACCCATCACTTTGGGGCGCTTTGGGGACAGCAGAGGGAGATGAGTGAGGCTGCTGAGGTCGTTGGAAGGCCAGAATGAGAGGTCCTTAATGCCAGGCAGAGAAATTGAGAGTCCATCTAGTAAGGAATTCAAGTAGGTAAGTCCT
Organism: Suricata suricatta; assembly: GCF_006229205.1. Taxonomy (NCBI): domain Eukaryota; kingdom Metazoa; phylum Chordata; class Mammalia; order Carnivora; family Herpestidae; genus Suricata; species Suricata suricatta. Next base: position 39,266,373 of record NC_043715.1, on the reverse strand, counting down.
TGAAGAATATAGTAGCCCTCTTTAATCCGTGGGGGATGTTTTCCAAGAACCACCATGGATGCCAGAAACTTTGGATAGAACCAAGTCCTTTACTGTTTTTCCTATACCTGCATACCTGTGATGAGTTTAATATATAAATTAGGCACAGTAAGAGATTAACAAAAATAACTAATAAAATAGAACAGTTATGAATGATTCACTGTGATCAAAGTTATGTAAATGTGGTCTCTCTCCAGATATCTTACCGTACTCACTCTTCCGGTGATGATGTGAGATGATAAAATGCCTGTGGGATGAAACGAAGTGAGGGGAACGATTCGGGTATTATGATACTGTGTTAGCTACTGCTGACTTTGTGACCGACCGTATGTCAGAAGGAGGATCTTCTGTTTCTGGACCCCAGTTGACCATGGGGAACCAAAACTGGAAGGTGAAAGTAAGGATAAGGGGGACGATGGCACTGCACAGACGTCAGTGTTGGAAAGAGCGCCTTGTTGTCTTTTCATGTGGACCGGCTTGAGTAAGATCAGGAGGCAGAAGGCTCTGGGGAAGAAGTGCAGGATGGGAGCGGGGCGGACACTTGTAACTAGCCCCAGTGACAGGAAAGCTGTTGGAGCTCTGAAGTCGGGAAGCTACCGTGGGTGAGCTCTCTGGACTTGGGCTTGCCATCTGAAATCATCCTGCCTGGCAGCGTCGCCAGGAGAGCAAGCAGTAGTAACCGCAGTCCAGGTCTTGACTGTGTCTCCTAGTGTTTCTGTGGGTGCCCTTCCTTTGTTTATGAATTGTCAGAATTGGATTGGTGGCCAGTAACTTAATCCTCTCCTAGAGGAGCAGAGGAATGTGACTATGTGATGACAGATACCAGCCCTAGAAAGGATTCAGACCCAAATGCAGACCTTCTGTGTCCGAGAGACACTGAGAAGTGGCCCTCGGAACTCCCGCCTTTCTGCTCGAGATGCTGGCAGGAGCTGGGTGCTGGTGGCTCCTCCGGAAAGTTCTGGAGCAGGTGCTAGGAGGGGAGATTGTGCTCCTCCGAACTCTCCTGCTCCCTGAGTGGCCGCTCTGCTCCCCCAGCTCTGAGGCCTTCTCTCCCTGTGTGGCCCTCCACATTCCAGCTGTCACTGTGTTTAGCCAACTCTGAGCACACCGTTCATTTCTGGCTTTCTGCCAGTGTCTGCATAGCTGCCTGGGGCCAGCCCCTCACCCTCCCCTGGATATGGGCAGTGGATTTCCAGCTCCTCTGAGAGATGACCCCTCCCTGGGAGCTTGAGCCTCCTCTCACACCCCACTATCACTTTGTTCAAGTGGGCGACACAGTTACAGCCTGCCTCCGGTGAGCCCGGTGGCCAGACGCAGGCTGGGTGCTTTGAAGAAGAGCGTTGAGAAAAACATGGATAGGATCGCTAGGTGTTACAGGCGGAAGGACATAAGTGACTGTCCTACCATCTGTTACATCATCCAGCTGCTTCCATTTGCTAGTAAATATAGATGCATTCAAAAGTTTTCCCTTCTCGCCTTTTCCTTCTGAATTACAAATTAAACTAGTTGGAGAATGTTGCTCATCTGTGGGAAAATATGCCTGGTCAAGATATTGGGTGAGGGCCCCGGAAGTGTGGGGGCGGCCATAGCAGTGAGGTGTCAGCCAGGAGTTTATCTCTGGGAGGCACAGACTCTCTCCTGTGTTGGATTCTGCCGGGCCAGGCTGCACGCGGTCACCAGCTGGTCCCTGACCACCCAGCCTCATCTGGGCTGATGGGACCGTTGAAGACCACAAAGCCACAAGCGTGCACACCACCTCTTGAAACGTCCGGTGCTCGTTTGAGGCCGTGCCTGGCTCTCCTGTTCGTAGAGGAACCTCAGACAACCCGCGCTCAGGGGGCTTGGTATCTGCGGCCAACTTCCCACTGGATTTGCTGCAAATCATCCCATCATTTGAGCTTTGTCAGCAGTGGGATTTTTTTCTTAAAGGAGTCTCTTAAAAGGATTTACTCATCCTTCCAGTTTTATAAGGAAGAATCCATTTACTTTGCACGTTCTCTTAAAATCTAAAGCTAATTCTGGCAGGTAAACTTGTTTTTAGTGTTAACCGACTTTAAGTATTTACCTCTGTAGGAGAATTCCATTCTGGCATTTAAGAACCAGATCGTATCAGATTATTACATGTTTTTAACACTGGGACGAAAAGATTGACAATGGTACTGAACAGAGCTCTTGGAATGCTTACTCCTGGACAGAGAGTTCAGTCATTGACAACCAGGAGGAATAATGTCCCCGAGAAAACAGATGGCTTGGGCCGGAAACACAGCAAGCTCTGTCTCATTCACCAGCATGCTTGTTCAGTCTTGTGTGTTTCATGCATTTGAATATAATTTTTTTTAATAAAATTTTTTTCATTATATTTCTTTTTGCGGGGATGTGTGCCCAAGTGGGAGAGAGGGGCAGAGGGAGAGAGAGAGGAGAGAGAGACAGAGAGAGAATCCAAGCAAGCTCCACACTCAGCATGGGGCCCATCGTTGGGGTCAGGACCTGAGCCGAAATCAAAGGTTGGACACTTAACTGGCTGAGGCCCCCCAGCCCCCCCTGAACAGAGTGTTTTGATGTGGCCTTCAGGGCCCTTCCTTTACTGTGCTGCCCCTCTCTGACCGGCACTATTTGGATTCTTGTTATTCCCTGACTCACTCATCTAGTCAAAAACCGTGTACTCTTGGGTTTCTGTCCCCGCTCCGCAAGCCTTTGGCTTACTCTGGTCCCTGCCAGGGAGGCCTCCTCTGCTCCCCGTCCCACACCGCCTCCCCTGCTTCGCCCTTCTCGTGTCTGGTCCTCACCTGCCCCAGCCCTGCTCGGGGTGGGTTTTACCTGCTGATGCACATCCCTTGCCTCCCAGCTGGGAGAGGCAGAGCCTGCCCGTGTGGCCTCCATCTTGGGCGGAGAGGTGTTGGAGCAGAGCCGGCATCTTGTCTGAGGAGCAGAAGGACTGTCCCTTCCCGGCTTCCTTCCGCCCGGATCGCATCTGCTCTCTCATGCAGCTTCTGCCCGACGGGTCTTTACTTTAGCGCTCTGCTGTGTGGGACCAGTTATGTCAGAAACCAGGAACAATTTTTGTTTTCTTGTGACTCTGTCCCAGCAAAATCCCATTATCCAGTCATTCTGGTAGGGACTCGTAAAAGGATTATTTGGGCCCCAGTATAATTGAATACAACAGTTCAGATGCCTGAATTGTTACTGAGTGGTCTGGGGGGTCTGGGAAGGGATTATATGTAGCCTTTTTCATGCTCAGCCCCTCCCCTAAGAGGATTTGCAGGGAGCTCAGGGGCCTCCTTCAGGCAGGCCCCAGGAGGGCCTGCAGCACAGGCAGTTCCGGCCGGACCAGACCCGGGGACTTCAGTGTAGGGCCTGTGTGGCTGTCCGTCACGGCAGCTTTTCCTTTGGGCGAATCTGTGCATCTGTGACTCAAGAAATAACCCTTAATCGAGGCTTATTTATTTTACACAATGGGTGTAGTGATTGAAGAGGTGGATGTTAGACTCAGTTCTGACATTTGTGTAACCTCAAGTTGGCCAACAGAGCCTCAGTTTCTTCATCTGCAGCAAATGGGGATAATGATACAGTAGTTATTGTGAGCACTAATTATAGTTGGTTACCTACAGTTACCATGACATTAAAATGGGCTGAAGATGTGTAGAAGTTATCTCAGTGCCTGAACCAAACGAAGACACTCTCAGATAGTTGCTGTTTGTTTTTTTTTTTTTTAATGTTTATTTATTTTGAGAGAGCGCAAGCAGGGGAGGGACAGAGAGGAGACAGAGGATCTGAAGCAGGCTCTGCACTGACAGCATAGAGCCTGATGTGGGGCTCAAACTCCTGAACCGCAGGATCGGGCCCTGAGCTGAAGTCACTCAATGCACTGAGCCACCCACGTGCCCCATCAAATACTTTTTATCATTAGCCATAACGGATAGAACTCATAATGCATGTACTTACGTCTGCTGTCCTGGTGTTTTCCCAAGAAGGCATTTTGGAATATTGTGATATAGTAAGAAAGTAATTCAGTTTTTCATTTGTATTTCATCCATCTTATTGTATCAAGGATAAGTACTTGATGTTCTTTAATAGTTGTTAATTTCCCCTTTTCAGTGAAGGGGGTCTCAGGCTCAGGTTCAGAGTGTTTGGCAGGTTGTAGTATCTAGCAAAGTTTGAACATGTTTGAAATGTTTAAGATTACCTATTTTATAGGAGTGATACTGTTTTTGTATTTAAAGTTGTAATAAGGGCTCTTTTAAAAACAAATTTTAGGGGCACGTAAGTGGCTCAGTTAAGTGTCCAACTCTTGATTTTGACTCAGGTCATGCTCTCACCGTTTGTGGGATCAAGCTCCATATGAAACTCTATGCTGACAGCAAGGAACCTGCTTAGGATTCTCTCTCTCCCTCTCTCTGCCCCTTCCTTGCTTATGCTTTTCTCTTTCTCTCTCAAAATAAATAAACACACCTAAAAAAGTAAATAAAATAAATTTTATTTTATTTTATTTATTTATTTATTTTTATTATTATTTTTTAATGTTTTTATTTATTTTGAGACAGAGAGAGACAGAGCATGAGCTGGGGAGGGGCAGAGAGAGAGGGAGACACAGAATCAGAAGCAGGCTCCAGGCTCCGAGCCGTCAGCACAGAGCCCGACATGGAGCTCGAACTCATGAATGTGAGATCATGACCTGAGCTGAAGTCAGAGGCCTAGCCCGCTGAGCCACCCAGGTGCCCCAGTAAAATAAATTTTAAAAGAGAATAGATGTTTAAAGGAATATGCCAAACACTAGCAGTAGAGCCGTTGTGTACAATTATGCAGACTATCCATACACAGGTGACCTGCCTTGAGGAAGGAGATATTGACAAACTGGGGCTGATAAATAGCCAAGAAGCTACTTACCAAGCCATGTGCCCTGCCACAGGACTGTACCCACTGGGGCGCCTTTTCTAATCCTCACAAAGACACCATGCAGGCCAGCAGTAAGTGGTGGTACACTGGTATGCAATATGGCAGAAATACTGAAAGTCACACATAAATGGGAATCCTGCAAGACAGGTGTTTGTATTCTCCATTGCACTGCCTGAGATGAAGGCTCGGATTCTTTTTCTGTGCCCGTTTTTCATATTCCTCTCTGACAGCTCAGGGACACCACACTGATGTAAATGGAGCAGATTGGGACAATGGAAGCCCCGTTCACAACAGGAGTAAATCTATACAGAATATATAAATAATGTTTAATAAAAATTATATATAACCTGTGATTTTTATGGAGAAAATTTAATTGGAGAACATAGAAGAAGACATACATGGAAAGACATACCATGTCCATGGATGATGAGATTCATTATTATAAAGATGTTGACTCTACTCTCCAGTCCATAAATTGAGTGGATTTCAAATAAAAATCCCAAGAGGTTCTGTGCTGACAGCTAGCTCAGAGCCTGGAGCCTGCTTCACATTCTGTGTCTCCTTCTTTCTCTGACCCTCCCCCTCTCATGCTTTGTCTCTGTCTCTCAAAAATAAATACATATTAAAAAATTTAAAAAAGAATACAGCAGAAGTTAGCAAAAGAATGAGAGCTGTACGGATCAGCATGGGTAGGATTTTAAAACATGTCGATTGGAAAAGGTATGTTCCAGGATACTTGTAGTGTGAAGCCATGTATGTAGATTTCGAAGTTCCTAAAAGAATATTTTCTATTATTTATGAATGCACGTGTATTAAAGGAATAGAAATGTGAACAAGAATGGCTCTGAAAGAGGAGGGGGAATGGGATCAGAGGGGCGGCGGGGTGGGGCGGGCAGATTCCAGGCTATTCTGATGTACTTTTTTTCTCAAAAGAAAATCTGAGACAAATATGCGAAGCGTTAAATTTGGTAATCCAGGGTGCCAGGTTTCCATCGTTCCTATATGCTTAAAGTATTTCATTAAAAATATACACATATATTTAACTTGTCATAATTTTGGCCACATAGAATGTTCTAAAAATAGCCTTTTTTTTTTTGCCATGATTTGGAGTTTAACAAGATTTTCAGATTGTAATGTATGTAGTTAGCCAGTAAAACAAGTCATCTTAGAAGTGGTGGGTTATCTTTGATATTTCCTGATGGAGTGTTAAGTCCATAGAGTAGAATAATATGTGTCAGAGATGCTTTTAGAAATTTCCAGAACAGGACTTTTCTGGGTTCTTTAAATCCAAAAGTGGTCACCTACTGCTGTTTCTTTCCTTGTCCCAGGAGGCTGTCTCTGCCCTCCCTGAAGTCCATATGGCTCTGTATGATGAAGATCTCCTGAAAAACCCTTTCTACCTGGCTCTTCAGAAGTGGCGTCCTGACCTATGCAACAAGGTGGCCCAGATCCATGGCATTGTAAGTGCCTCGATCCTGGGGGCTGTCCTCCATTAGGCGTGAACCAGCCAGTGCCGACGAGGCCAGACGTACTGTCGACTTTGGTTAAGCGTAGAGGGAGTCAGTTACAGACTTGGTCAGTATAGCAAGCCCCTGACCGTGCTCAGTATGTGAACAGACAGAGAGGGACCACCACGAGCTGCCTCCTCCAGGAAGCCTCCTGGTGCTGTACCAGCCTCAGGTGTAATCCCTTCTCTGATGACCTTATTGACAGCCCCTGTGGGCGTGGATCTCATGGTATCCATGTCTGTTTCTCTTGTGTCTATCTTGGCTTTTGGGGGCAGACATTGTATTTCCCTCAGGGCCTCAGGGTCCTTGTCTGTGAGGTGTGTGCTCACTTGCAGGGGATAAGGGAGCATGTAAGCGTGTTCGTATGTTGCCGTGGAAGGCACTTCCTAAAGAGGAGGACCTGGTGGGGTAATCGAAGCATCCAGACCGCAGGAGGAGGGAAGCACGTACGAGGAACCAGTCTGTCGCTGGGGCACCTGCTGCCGCAGGGAAGCCGGCCCCACGGCGCAGACCTTTCTGGTTCTCGGGTGGTGACGGTGGCCTCTTGTGTCCTTGGCCCTGCGCCACACAGAATGCTTGGTGCCTTCGGGCTGCTGCCTGCTCCTTTGCTTGCCTTTGTGCTTCTCTGTGTGTGTTGCCCTCTTCTCAGACTGGGTTCCCGCTTCGTGGCCCGGGATCTGAGCTTGAGGAGAAGGCGGCGTACTCAGGGTCGCTGCGCGTTGTCCGCTGCCTTGCCTGGGAGTCCGGAGCGGACTCTCACCTTCCCCTCTCTGTCCTGTGGCCGTGGCGGCCTGCTTTCCCCACGTTTCTCCCCGGTTTGAGGATCTGTTTTGTGATTCATAGACTTTTCCCAGAGTTAACTTTACTTTGGTTTCAAGAAGTCACAACATTCGTTATACATAACGTCGATATATGTGCATCTATATGTACGTGTGCACATTCTCACACACACAAGAGCAACTGAAGACTATAGTTGTCCAAGAAGAAAACGAGAAGCTTCTGAAATTCACCAGAGACATTATTCACTTCACGGCAGTTATTAAATGTGACTCTGGGCAGGGTACCATGTTTGATGCTGAGCATGCGGCGATAAGTTGGAATGTACAGGAGTACATATGACCAACTTTACCCTCATAGAGCTTACATTCTAGTGGGAGAGATGGCCATGCCAGGGGCAAACATATAGTAACCACAGGGAGGAAGTACAGGACGCAAAGCAATCACGTTAACTGGGCGGGCTTGACCGTATTTGGGACCTATTTCCACCCCATCTCTGCCCTATAGTACTTTCAAAAGTACTGTCTGGATAAGAGCGTACTCCGTGGAACTTTCTCTTGCTCTTTGGGAATGCCACACCGTGGGGCCCGTCTGTCTTGCTCAGCACGCAGCACAGTTCCCGTCCCCAGGGAGATGCTTTTCCGGCCGCAGCAGTGGGATCCCACTCGAGCTCACTTCAGCAAAGGGGAGATTTTGAATAAGAACTTTGGCATCTTGGTCACCTTCCTTTTGGCCACCCCGATGAACCAGAGATTGTTCCTAAACTGTGTCATTCCGAGTTCCCAGTGGCCCCTTAGGTCCTTACTCCAGCACCTTGTGGGATCTCCCGGGTCCACCAGGAGCTGTCTGGGGCCCACATTTGGCGGCACTGACTTTCTGACCTCCAGTAGCTGGGAGAGAATCAGTGAGGCCAACTTCGCAGCAGCCATAGCGAGAAGGAGCTAACCGCCGCCGTCCGACGCAGCCCGGGCACATGTTGATGGCCAGCTCTTGCCCCTGTTGGCCGTGGGAGGTCTAACCCATAGCAGTGTTCCATCCACATCTGCTGGTGGAATGAAAAAGAATATTCCAGTAGCCTCCAGAAGAGTACTTACCGCTTCTGCCACCACTCAGGGGTCGCTGTCACCTTAGCGGGTGACAGCTGAATGTCTTACCGTGGAGTCCGGCCATCGGGCTAAGTTTGGCTGCCCCTGAATCAGCCGTGGGCATCAGAGACATTTATTGGGCTCTAAAAAACTGCGATCCTCACTTGTGAACGTGTGTCCCCCCACCCAGGGTGACTCTTCCCTAGAGTGCAGCTCGCTGGCCACCTCGTCCTCATGTGACAGTGCACCTGGCTGCCCTCTCCCCCCCCCATCCCTCCTTGAATTTGATTCCTTTCAGAAGCTTCCTGTGATTGGGCTGCCTCCACGTCCAGGCAGGCCACCCCCCGCATCCCCTGCCCTCTGCCGGGCTGAGGAAGCTCTCGCTCCCCATGTTTCCCAGATTCCAGCCCCACAGACCAGTGACACCCCCGCACTGCCCCTATTTAATTAGCATCCAGCTAATCATATACTGTGGCTTCCTCAGAACGGGCTGGGCAGGCCCGCCTCTCTGGGGCTTTTGTCCTTGTGTCAAGGGGAAAGCCCTCCAGGATTCCCAGAAGATTAGGGCCAGGCCTGTTTGCCTACAGGAAGAGCAGAAATTACAAAGGGAGATTAAATTTGCTCCTCTCCTTGTGGTCTTTTAATTATGGGGTATGTGGGCTTGTGAGGGATAGCCTGGGAACCTGTCAGCATGTCTTCTGAGTTCCAAAGAATGACTTTCAAGTAAAATACTTAGGCCAGCTGAGCGCACTGAGGTCTATATTCCCGTTCGCGGGACTCATTCAGCATAGATCCAGCCAACAAACGTTTATTGAGCACCCACTGCATGCCAGCACTGTGCTGGGTTTCCCCCATCACACAGGTGAGGGGGAGCGCGGCACGCCTTTGGGGAGTTCCGGAAGCAGGCTGTTCGTAGCTCTGAGGAAGGAGGGTCAGGACAGAAGTCATCCTGGCCTCCCGTGGAGTGCCTGATGTGGCCTGGAGAGGAGTCAGGAATGTACCCTGGAACCGTGGCACTAACTCTGATTCTCGCTTTTATTCTACTGCCCGTTCTTTAATTACTGTTATTTAATAATTCTTTATAAAGGGGCTAGAATAAAAAGCTTTTTTTTTTTTTTAATTTTTAGTGTTTATTTTTGAAGGAGAGAGAGACAGAGTGTGAGCAGGGTGGCACAGAGAGAGAGGGAGACACAGAATCCAAAGCAGGCTCCAGGCTCGGAGTTGTCAGCACAGAGCCCGATGCGGGGCTTGAACCTACAGACTGTGAGATCATGACCTGAGCCGAAGCTGGACGCCTAACCCACTGAGCCACCCAGGTGCCCCTAAAAAGCTTTTTTGTTAGTCTTTGAAAGAAGCAGGCCCCCAGCTTATGGTCTACCTGGAGACTCTAAACTTTGTGGCCTCCGCATAGGCTGTAACCTCGTGACATCTGCTCCAGACGTCTCAAGTGTCCTCTTGGGAGAGCCCTCGGGGCCCTTGCGCTTGACCTGTCTCCGTGGGCGGCTTCACTGGCGCTCGCGTCTCTGCCCTCCAGGGCTGGCCTCCTCCCCGCCATCTCCTCCTCCTGCCTGTGATGAAATGCTCCAGGCAGCATCGTCTGCCTGAAAACTGGGGGGCCCTTGAGATTAGAGGACCCCGCTCACTCAGCACACGTGGATCGGGCGCCTACTGTGGTGTAGAACAGGGAGCAGTAATGGGGATCAGTGCAGCAGGGGCTGCTCGTGCTGAATCCAAGTTAGGGAGGCCAAGGAGGTGTCCGTAAGCAGGGGAACAGAACGGAATCCGAGGCCCCTCAGAAGTTCCTGGTCCCTCACGCGGGATGGTGTGACGCCTTCATCCACAGGGCGGGCGCCGGACCATCTCTAGGCCTTCCTGAGCTTGGATGTTAAACACTCCCTGGGTGTGGATCGTGGTGTTCCCTTGCCTGCGTCAGCCCGCAGGTCCCCAGGCTTGTCTTTCCGTGCTCCCTGCGGCCGTGGGGTTGTTTCTCAATGCAGGCTTCTACCTGATGGCCTCCCTTGCCTTTCTTTAAGCTTTACTTTATTAGTTTAACATTATTTGTCTTTTAAAGATATCTTTTATTAAGAAATCTCAGTGCCCAGCGTGGGGCTCAAACTCATGACCCCAAGATCAAGAGTCACATGCTCAATAGGGGCGCCTGGGTGCCTCGGTCAGTTGAGTGTCCGACTTCGGCTCAGGTCACCATCTTGCGCTTTGTGATTTCGAGCCCCACATAGGGCTCTGTGCAGACAGCTCAGATCCTGGATCCTGCTTCAGATTCTGTGTCTCTTTTTCTGCCCCTTCCCCCCTCACGCTCTATTTCTCTCTCTCTCTTAAAAATAATAAATATTAGGGGCGCCTGGGTGGCTCAGTTGGTTGAGCGTCTGACTTTGGCTCAGAGCCTGGAGCCTGCTTCCGATTCTGCATCTCCCCCTCTCTCTGTCCCTCCCATGCTTATGGCCTGTCTCTCTCTGTCAATAATAAATAAATGTTAAAAATTTCTTAAAAATAATAATAAACATTTAAAAAGGGTCACATGCTCTACCAACGAAGCTTAATATCAAGCATATGATAAAAGAAGAAAGAGTAATTAACGCAGAGAGCCCCGCGCACCCACCCAGCTTCCGGAGCGATCGGCCCGGCGGCTGGTTGCGTGTCATCTCTGCCCCCTCCTGCCCTCCACCCGCAGCTGCTGGGCTCTTTTGAAGCAAATCCCAGAAAAGTGTGTCAGGTTGTCATGTGGCTTCATCTGCAGATATTTAGGGACGTGTTTTTAAATGATAAGGGTTCTTTTAAAAACTAACCGCAATGCCGTTATCACAGCTAAAAAATGTCCTCTGGCTCTTCAGTGTTGTCTGCTGTCCAGTCAGATTTCCCAGACCATCTCGTAGTCGTTGGTCTGTCTGTTTTGCAGTGGGTTTGTTCAGCTCAGGATCCAGAGGAGATCCGAAAGTTACACTGGCTTGGGGAGTCTTTATGTCTGTCTTTCCTCCTCACTGCTGAGCTAGACAGGAGGACGGAGAGTCGCCGGACTGTGTGTGAGCTGCGGTCAGTCTAGACATTTGTGTAGCCTTCCGAAGCCATCACCACAGCCTGATGTGTCTTTAAAGTTTTATCTTCCCCTGTCCTCGTTTTCTTTTTCTCTCTCCCTTCCCTGCCTTCCTTCCTCCCTTCCTTCCTGTCTTCCTCCCTGCCTTCCTCCCTTCCTCTTTTCTCTTTCTTTCTTTCTTTCTCTCTCTCTCTCTTTGTGATTATTCACCATGTCATTCACCCTGTAGAGTTTCCTGCATTTGGACTTCTGCTAGTTGCAGTCACGTGGTGGTGTTGACAGCGGTCCTCTGTTTCCTGTGTTTCCTGGAATTGGTAGTTAAATCTAGATGTTGATCTGATTCAGTCTTGATTTTTTTGAGGAGGGGTGAGGCCAGTTCGTCGACGGGGCTGTGCTCTTCCATCAACAAGTGCCTCCTTTTTCTGCTGTGAGGAGTTGGTGTGGGGGGCGGGGCCGTGTTGTTCTTTCTCCCCTGCCTGAGGACGCTTGATGGCAGCTGCTCTTGAAGGCTGCCGAGTTGCAGGGTGTCTTTGCAGGGGGCACTCCAGCTGGCCCTGGGCTGAGCTCCCGGCACTGGCTCCAGGAGGCGGCAGGACTTTGAGTCACGGCCCTGCCACTCACTGGCTGTGTGACCCTGGACGGGTTCCTTAGCTCTCTGAGCCTCGGTTTCCTTGTCTGTGTGATGGGGATAGTGCAGAAGCCGTTTGCTTTGTGCTGGGACCAGGCTGTCGTCTTCCTTCTGGGTGCCCTTGAGTCCCTGAGCCACGCAGACCCGATGTTGGTGCCCAGTTGGCGTGGTGGCCATGGTTGGCCAAATTCACATCTCACATTGAACCTGCCCCAAAGGCAGAGTGGCTCCCAAGACACCTTGGTGGAGGAGACGGCCGCACAGGAAGTTGTGTTTTTGCAGCTCACACTACAAACTATGATCACGGCTAGGCTTAAAAAAAAAAAAAAAAAAAGCAGAGAAAAAAGACAGGAAGGAAAGTGTCTTCAAGGTGCAAGCTTTCTTGTTCAGGCCGTGGGACTACATGTGCCTTTTTAGTTTTGCTTTTCCAAACCACCTGTCTTCATCTGGAACCATCCCGAGCCTGCTGCGAATAGAGTGGGGCGCCCGTGGGCGGGACCCAGGGCGCCGTGACGGCCTGCCCCTCTGCCCAGGCGGGGAGCGCGGCTTCGTCACCAGGACCTCCGTATCCCCGGTCACTCGGCTCTGTCATCGGTGGGTCCCCATAGCGGGACGCAGCCTGTGGGCGGTGCATCTCCTAGTGTTCATCCTCGTTGTGTTTTCTAGGTCCTGGTGCCCTGCAAGGGCAGCCTGTCAAGCAGCGTCCAGTCTACGTGTCAGTTTGAGTCCTATGTTTTGATACCCGTGGAAGAACACTTTCAGACCGTGAATGGAAAGGTGCTCAGCTCTTCCTGGGTCAACCAGAGTTGCTCACTCCGGATTTGGGAGTGGGGGAGGGGGCCTCCTTCTCACCCGCCCCATCTGTGTTAAGCGGTGGCTCTGACACACGCAGCAGCCCTGTGGGGGGAGGGGGTACTGGTCCTGAGCAGGGCCTGGCCGCACCTCTGTCCCGGACGGGGAGGGGTGGAGGGGGAAGGAGAGTGAGGGCGTGCCGGGTGGGGGTGGGGAGGACGGGCATCTCTCCCTCAGCACATGGGCCTCCTGCTGGAAAGGGCTCCTGAAAGCCCACTGGTTTTTGGGCCACAAATGGGACATCAGGGATGAATTTTAAATCTTCACAAAATACTGTTTTGAAATAATCTCAAACCCACAGAAAGTTTCAGTAAAGTGCAAGGAACTCTCATTTACTCCCCCCCACCCTCAGTTAGCTTAGCTGTTAGCATTTTGGCCACATTTGCTTTTTCAGTCTCTCTCTCCCACCCCACACATACTGTTACTACTTTTTCTGAATCTTTTTCAGAAAAGGTAAGTGTGAGTTACAGACACCACGTCCCTTTATTCTAAAAATGTGAATTTCCTGCACAACCACGGCAGTGATTGCACTCCAGACATTTCACATTAATAGGATCCTGGTCAATATACTGTCCTCATACAAACTGTGCTAACGATACAAATAATTATTCCCTTTGGTAGAAAAATTTTTTGTTTTCTCTTTAGATCCAGGATCATGCCGTACATTCAGTTGTCGGTCTTTTTCGTTTCCTTGCATTTGGAACAGTCCTCAGGTTGCCTTGGTCTTTCGTGACCCTGACGGTTGTGTTTTGCTCTGTAGACTGTTCCTCAGCATGGGGCTCTCAGATGCCTCCCCACTGGGGAGGGTGCTTCGTCTCTCTCCGCAGGTCGTGCCAGGAGACACGTGACGTCAGTCTGTCTCCTTGTTGGTGTTAGCTTTGGGGTCTACGTTTTCATTCACTTATTTATTTTGAGAGAGAGAGATTGAAAGGCAGACAGAGAGACAGGATCCCAAGCAGGTTCCATCCTGTCAGCGCAGAGCCCGATGTGCGGTTCGACCCCACGACCCCCGAGACACGACACGAGCCGAAATCAAGAGTCGGACGCTCACCCCACTGAGCCACCCAAATGCTCTGCGTTTTCTTATTTTTTAGGTCGAGATAGAAAGGTTCTGAGAGAGGGAGGTTGGTTCCTCGCCAGGCCCGCTGTGGGTCCAGGTGCACCAGTGTTGGGGCTGTGGCTGGGTCCTGCGGACCCGGCAGCCCTGTGGCGGGAGAGGAGGGACAGGCTGACGGGGTCAGCCACCCTGTTAGCCCCGCCGGTCGCTGTTGTTAGTTCTCTTCGGGGAACCCAAATCCACACGGAGAACACGGGAGTCTGGCTGATGGCTCGTTTCCCCGGCCCCCCCGGCCACAGCCAGAGCGATGGCAGCATGCATGCTGGATCATTCTAGAAGAGCCTTCTTCCTCCCTCCTTTCCCAGAGGCACAGGTTTTCTTCTGCTCTGAGGAGCAGCAGAGTGCTTCTCTGGTGCCATCTCTATAAAGGACCAGGGCACCGCGAAGCCGCAGCTGCAGGGTGAACAAAGGGGAAAGAAATGTATCAAAAAGTGACATGGAAGAGCGTTTGTGCACCCTCCCCCGCCTCCCCGGCAAACCCGCACGGAGCGAAGGAGGGCAGGTCCGAAGTGCCCTGTCGGGGGCCAGGCTGAGAGCGGATGGACGGGCACCACCGGGCGTGGGGGCAGTGACGGCTCTCTTGTTTCAGGATGTCTTTATACAAGGAAACAGGATCAAATTAGGAGCCGGTTTCGCCTGTCTTCTCTCGGTGCCCATTCTCTTTGAAGAAACTTTCTACAATGAAAAAGAAGAAAGTTTCAGCATCCTGTGTATAGCCCACCCTTTGGAAAAGAGAGAGAGTTCAGGTATTCTTGGAGGAAACCCCTGGGAGAATTAGGTTTGTTGAACTTCCACATCTATAAACTATTCAAGAGCCCACGAGAAAGCTGCATCACTTTACCATAATTCCCCCAGGACTTGCTCAAAAAGTCATCCAGAGCCAGGACAACGTGGCTTGGGTCTGCCGTGCGTGGTCGCACAGGCTGGACGTTCCACAGCGCCAGCAGGCAGTGCTGGCGGAGAGCTCTGTGTGAGCGCTGCCCCCCGGGCTGTGCAGAGCGCTGGTCCTGGCTCCGACTGCGCCGCGGCTTTAGGATCCAGCCGTCACGCCCTCGCTGCCCGTCCTGCCTCACGCTTGTGCCTCTCTGAGAGCTCATTATTTTTAATAAATAATAATTCTTCAGTCGTTCCGGGAATTGAGATAGCAATGTGCCAGATGTACCCTGAGGCCTTTACTGTCAGGAGTCAGGGCGTCTGCACCGGAGCCCCATGGGTCATGCCCACGGTCCCACATTGTTTTGTCCGAGGAAAGGGCTTCCAGACAACCAGCTGCCTGGACCCTGACCTGTGTGTAACTGGGCTGCCTTTGGGTCGTATCTCGAAATAATTCCTATCCTCCTCTGGGAGATGGGGCTCCAGACCCTGGGGAAGCAGGGCAAAGGATGTGGTACCTCCCCTCTTAGGAACCAGTGAAGCCTTCCGCCATTCTGACCCTCTGTCTCTTTTTCAGAAGAGCCTTCAACATCTTCAGATCCCTTTTCCCTGAAAACCATCGAAGATGTGAGAGAGTTTTTGGGAAGACACACGGAGAGATTCGATAGGAGCATTGCCTCTTTCCAGCGAGCGTTCCGGGAGTGTGAAAGAAAGAGCCTGCGTCATCACATAGTCAGTAGCTGTGTCTTGCTTTGCCGGGCGTGCCCTGCCTCAGGCCAGTTCACGAGCGCGGGGGTCCCTCCCAGCTCACCCCGAAACTGTGCCACCTCCACTGCTGGAAGTTTTGTTTCAATGTCTCTCTCTAACTATAAAAATAGTGCAAGCCACCAGAGAAAATTTGAATGTGACAAAATACAAAGATGAGTATCATTGTCACCTTTGTTGACCCCAAAGGAAATTTTCTCCTTCCCTTCATGCATATACACCCGAAAAAAAAAAGTTGAAAAAAATCACATAATTTACATGATCAGCTTGTATTAGGACCTAAATACAGGAAACACATCTTGTGAGATGTTCTCGCTCCGTGTCGTGGCCGCGGACGGCGAGGTGACAGGTTTCTCTGTGTCGCACAGGACTCGGTGAACGCTCTCTACACCAAATGCCTGCAGCAGCTCCTGCGGGACTCTCACCTGGTAAGCAGCAGGACTTCCAAAAGACAGGACGGCGGTGTGCCCACGTGCCGGTCCCAGCTCTTTAACCGTGGTACCTTCTTGTCCCGCAGAAAATGCTTGCCAAGCAGGAGGCCCAGATGAACCTGCTGAAGCAGGCCGTGGAGGTAAGAGGCCAGGGTGGGCAGGGAGAGAAGGCAGCGGCGCCGGGGGCCCCCCTCGCCACCTCTGCCCACCCCACACGGCGGCCTGTGCGTTGGTTCCACAGATGTACGTCCAGCACGATATTTATGATCTGATCTTTAAATACGTGGGGACCATGGAGGCAAGCGAGGTAGGTTCTTGCTCACCGCCATCCCGGGTGGAAGCCGCCTTCTGAACTGCCTAAGAGATTTGAAGCTCCCTTAAAATCTGTTGCTAGGACGCTGCCTTTAACAAGATCACAAGGAGCCTTCAGGATCTTCAGCAGAAGGATATTGGTGTGAAGCCCGAGTGCAGGTGAGGGTGCGCGGTGCAGGGCTCGGCGTCCTCAGGGCGGGGGCCGCACACACGCGCCTTACTGCACACTGAGGAGCGTCAGGGTGCTGTGGCCGGCGATAGAGGCCTGAGGTTGGCAGATGAGAGCCCTGTGGCTGTCCCCCTCCTGCACGCTGGGCGGGATTCTGCACAGCTGGTCGCTCGGCAGGCACGCGCTCGCCCGGGGGGGGGGGGGCCGGCGTGCACACGTCCCTCCTCGCCGGCCCTGCTGAGGGAGGCCTGCCAGGCAGGCCCCTGCCTTTGAATTAACTTGCGTTTCATTAGGACACAAAACTGCCCCGAGTATTTATGTTTCAACTGTTTTGACCCCTTGGAGCTGTTTCACTCTGGGGCAAAGGACCATTTCCCCCCCTAGTTTTCTCATGCGCCCATCCTATCCTTTTGCATCCCGAATGGGACATCCAAAGGTGTTGAATTTTGCCCCTGACCTGAGTCCGATTGCTTTGGAGTCTCTGTTTTTGTTTTTCAGTACGTCCAGTGTGTCGTCAGCAGTGTCGTAGGCCAGGGAGGAAGAGCCCTGACACTGTGGTCTCAAGTTGTCACATTTCCAAATTATTTCGCAGCTTCAACATCCCTCGTGCCAAGAGGGAGCTGGCTCAGCTGAACAGGTGCACCTCGCCGCAGCAGAAGTTGGTGTGTGTGCGAAAGGTGGTGCGGCTGATCACGCAGTCTCCCAGCCAGAGAGGTGCGTGCTCCGCCAGGGCCCGAGAGAGCCGCACAGACTCCGTGTTTTGAGAGAGAGGGAGAGAGACAGAGCATGAGCTGGGGGAGGGGCTGAGAGAGAGGGAGACAGAATCCGAAGCAGGCTCCAGGCTCTGAGCTGTCAGCACAGAGCCTGACATGGGGCTCAGACTCACCAACCGTGAGATCCTGACCTGAGCCGAAGTCGGACGTTTAACCGACTGAGCTGCGCAGGCGCCCTGGAGTTGTGTTATCCTAAAGGATCACAAGGATGGGCTCCCGCACAGCAGAGCATTCCAGCGTGAGCACCCCGGAGTCTGCTCTGATAAGTGGGTGCCTAGCAATGGTGGGGAGGAGGTAGGTGAGGCCCGATTCGGGTAAGAAAATGGTGGCAGAGAAGCAGTGGCCACACCTGCGTGGACATCATGCGGCCAATACATAAATCAGAATCCAAGCTGTGTAGGTCCTTTGAGAGCCTGACTTTGCAAAGTGAATGACACTGTCCCCTCGAGTCTGAACTTGCCAAGGCACAGCAGCGTATATGATTGACTTTAAACTTCCTGTTGTGTGTTCTCTTGAACCGAGGTGTGGGGGTATGGCCCCATCTGGATATTTAGGGCCATTTGTTTGGTCCAGTGCTGCCCACTGGCCCCCTTCTGCAGGTGCATTCTAGTCTGAAGATGTTTGGTTGGTAATATTTTCTGGCTAAAATTAAACACCTTTAATCTTAAATGAGCCAAGCTGGTGACGGGTACCTGGAGGTTCAGCTGCTCTTTAGACCAGTCTTCCTAATTATGTGTCTGTTTAGAGTTTTCCGTTATGAAAAGTAAAGCAAAATAAGCTGAGAAAAAAGTAGGGGGGAATCATATCTGTGTGCCTGGGTAAGGGATGATTTTCAAAGCTCCCTGAGCAAAATAAACAGGAGTGTATATGGCACACTCCTAACAGCATCCGGAAGAAGGAGGCGGCCCTCTGGGCACGGCGGTGAGTTCCCAGCCTGTGTCTGGAGAGGCGGGCGAGAAGCAATAGCGGTAGCGTCTGGGGGAAGAATGCGCGGCGGGGATGGGAGTTTGCTCTTTTGCGCTCTTCGAGTTTTTAGAATGATTAGTGAACGGATTCCTTAAAATTTCAAAGTGGAAAAAAGAAAACAAGCTACAAAAGTGAACATTAGATTCTGCAGCATAGAAGACGGAAATAATCTCAGGGGAAAGAGGCTTTCCGAGGTGGCTCTGGGCACCCCTTGTCCACCTGCACCGACCTCAGCCGCCCTGGAAGGTGGCGACGGGGAGTCTGGGATTCCCTTGTTTGCACGTGTTCTGAGCATGCTCGGCCTTCCCCTCAAACGTGACGTCTGGTTTGGACACTGGGAAGGAAGTCGTACAGTCGAACCTGACCCTGAGGCGCAGTCTTACTGACTGGTTCTGTGGGCCGGAGGACGGTGGGGTGTCGATAAGCTTGTTGGTCAGCCTGAGTCTCCTGACGGCTCCGGACATGTGTTTCCTTCCTGCAGTTAACTTGGAGACCATGTGTGCTGACGATCTGCTGTCGGTCCTGCTGTATTTGCTTGTGAAGACAGAGATCCCTAATTGGTAATATTTTCTGTTAAACTACTTTTTGAAATTGGCAAAATGGTTTCGGTGTAGCCACAGGAGACTGAGTGCCCCTTACAAGTCCGCTGCTGGGCCTGCCCTGCACTTGTTCTGCGGGGAACAGATGGGGAAACTGAGGCCCACAGAGCTTAGGTTTCTTGTCTTGGGACAAGCAGCCAGTCAGTGACGGAACAGGAAGCTGACTTCAGTTCCAACTGCTAAGCCCATCCTCTTCCGACGGGAACCCCTAGTTCACTTTACAGTAATCAGCTTTTTAAAAACTAGCATACTCCCGGAGAGGACCAGGTAGTTTTACTTATTTTCCTAATTGCACATGTGCTAGGGGCTGGGGGGGGTGACAGTCCTAGCTCCCCGGAGCGAACGGGCTTCAGCCTCTCAGGCCAAGAGCGCTGTTTCCGGAGAGGTGTGAACAGTGCGCACAACAATGAACCTTTCCTCTTCCTTTTGTTAGGATGGCAAATTTGAGTTATATCAAGAACTTCAGATTTGGCAGCTCCGCCAAAGACGAACTGGGGTACTGCCTGACCTCCATCGAGGCCGCGATCGAGTACATCCGGCGAGGAGGCCTCTCCGTTAAGCCGCCCGTAAGACCCTCCCGCCCGGCCTCTCTCCGTGGCGTCAGGACGTGCTCGGTGGGGTTCTGCGGGCGGTGGGTGGGGAGGGGTTCCTGAATGCCCCCAACAACAAGGCCTCCACCGTCGGAGGGCTGGAAGGTTGGCGGTCCCCCCGCAGACTGAAGCGCTAGGCCCCCAGCTGGTTGTGAACGTTGGCAGGTTATGACTGGGTTCACAGGGTTCACGTTCTGCCTCGTCAGTCCTCAGCACCCTCAAAAGCATAGGCAGGAGGGGGAGGCTAGAAACTCTGGCAAGAGATGAGACTATGAGTAAATGCGATTTTAGGACTCCCTGGTCTTATTGTTTTCTTGGCGAGCTTTGCTTAGGGGAAGCGATTGTATTCCTATGTGATATGTGAGAATCTTTAACCAAGGTGGCACTGCTGGCCTGTTTTCACCAGCCAGCAGAATGTGACAGGACTCTGAGAAACCACGAAGTTGAAATTAGTAAAATGAAGAGATTCCTGTATTACAAACCAGGAGTCCTGAGGATTGAACACTCCCTTGATCTTCATTTTCGGCTGATGTTAGAATCTCCCGAAGTAATGATAAATTAAAATATCTGGAAAAAACCATAGGCCTGCCCAGACAGGTGCACTTGGGTAAAAATAGTTCCCCTGACTTCATTCATTGTTAACTCGTGTATGTGTTTTCCTGTCTTTTTCTAATCTGTGTATATGTCACATAATTTATGTCACATACAGTGTTTTACATTGTTTCCCCCCAAAACAGTAGTCTTATTTTTTTCTGATTGTTTCTTGCTTACAATATTTGCAGTATACAGTTGGCCCTTGAACAGCACAGGGGTTAGAGTCGCTGACCCCCCATGTGGTTGGAAATCAGCATATAACTCCTCAAAAACTGAACTACTAGTAGCCTACTGTTGACCGGAAGCCTTACCAATAATACAGTCAATTAAGATATATTTTGGGGGCGCCTGGGTGGCTCAGTCAGTTAAGCATCGATTTCAACTCAGATCACGATCTCACAGTTCATGGGTTCAAGCCCCACGTCGGGCTCTGTGCTGACAGCTAGCTTAGAGCCTGGAGCCTGCTTCAGATTCTGTGTCTCCCTCTCTCTCTGCCCCTCCCCTGCTTGTGCTCTGTCTCTCTCAAAATAATAAATAAAATAAAATAAAAAATATAAATAAAATAAATAAGAAAAATAAAACCATTACAAAAAAAACCTAAACATATTTTGGGGCGCCTGGGTGGCTTAGTTGGTTAAGCAGCTGCCTTTGGCTCAGGTCATGATCTAGCAGTTTCTGAGTTTGAGGCCCACGTCGGGCTCTGTGCTGACAGCTCAGAGCCTGGGGCTTGCTTCAGATTCTGTGTCTCCTCTCTGTGCCCTTCCCCTGCTCATGCTCTGTCTGTCTGTCTCTCTCTCTCTCTCTCTCAAAAATAAACAAACATTAGAAAAAATTAAAAAAACATATTTTATATGTTGTATGTATTGTCTATTACATTCTTATAATAAAGTAAGCTGGAGAAGAGAAAATGTATGTATCTTTCCTCTGGACCTACACAGTTGTATTTTTAACCAAAATTTGAGATTACACTCTTCTTGTTGGCATGGAGGCTGATGGTAGGAATCGCCTGGCATCCCCCTGGGTCACCTGGAGGGAGGTGCCTGCCTCCTGAGGGTGCTGCTGTCCCCTTGCTGCGCCCGTCCTGCACCACGGCCACCCTGCTTGCTTACTTTCCGTGGTGTGTTGGCAGGAAGCCTAGCCCGTGAAGCCTTTGACCAGCGCATAAGGGGTGGCTGACCACAGGGCAGCAGTCGGCTTCCCACACCCACTTTGACTTCACACAGTATCCCAAGTGGGGTTGGGAGAGTTGGGCGTTTTTAAAATTTTTATTTATTTATTTAAGATTTTATTTTTAAGTAATCCCTGCACCCAACACGGGGCTTGAACTCACAATCCCGAGATTCAGAGTCCCATGCTCCACTGACTGAGCATCCAGGTGCCCTTGGATTTGGGGGAGTTTTGAGAGGTGGCCTTTCTTGGGCCGGTGTTGGCTTGAGCCTGACAACTTACGTTTGCCCTTGGGCAGGTCTGTCTAAGTTTATGTCTGTTTCTTGTCTGCACTGAAGATGATGCTGTATGTTTGACCTCTTGCTAGGAGTTTACGAGAAACAAATAGGGTATTTGAAAGTGCCTTTGTCAAGTGCAAGGTGATCCTCGTGTCCTTAACTTGCTCTTCTGACACTCCTGCATCCAGACATCTCTGTTTTCTGGTTCTCTGGTGTGTCCTGCAGGGATGGCCCCAAGGAAGGCCACTAGCTTGGGTGGGCAAGGTAGGGACACAGCTCGGTGTACCCCTCTGGTCTGGGGTGTCTGACCCTCCTGGTGCTGCCTTTCCGGGTGGGGGGTGGTTGGTCCCGTCAGATGTCAGGTGTTTGTCACCCTTCCAGCTGGCCGTGAAACCAGCGCCTTGGGTCTCGAGGGGGTCAGGCCTGAGGGATGACGGAGCAGTCATTGTGGCTTCCTCGTCTCTCGTGACGCCAGCCCCGCCAGTCTGCCGGTGGCAGTGCCTCAGCCCCAGCTGCCGACTGACTTCTGGTCAGCAGTGCAGTTCCATCTTGGAATGTGCGAGGCCACCGCTCTGTGTTGGTGTCCTTTCCTGGGGAAGGAGCTCAGGTGTGTCCCCACACGGCAGGTGAGGTTTCTGAGAAGCATTAAGGACTAAGTATTAGTAAATCAAAGTACATTTTACTATTGCCTCTTTATATCATATGATGCTGTTTCACAGAAATTTTACCCCCCAAGATGTTGTATTTGAGGTGACCTTGGGTACGTTCCTTAAGCATAAAGACTTAAAAGTCTCATGAATAAAGGCTAGCTTCTTGAAAAATGGGCATTAATGCATGACTCTAGTTTACCCTTTATAGACCAAAAAACGGGGACAACTCTAAAGAATTGGTACCCTTCTCTGTTCTGGGTTTGTGGGCTTCTGGTCTTCTTCTCTTTATTGGGTTTCTAATAAATAGTATTTACCCCTTTCCCAAATAGATCTGAGCTGACTTGCGGTCTCTCTGGGAGCTCCTTTCTCCTCGAACATTCAGGCCCTCAGGACTTGCCCCTCTTCCTCGCTGCCATTCACATAGTTACCCAGAATCGAAGGACCCCAGATTTACCCGAGCAACAATGTCTTTGACCCTCCTCTGACTTTAAGCTGGTTGGCTATAATCACTGAATAAAACAGGTTGTTAGAGCCTTATGTAGCCGATGGCAGCTGGGAGCAAAATGACTGTCACCCCGAGGTTTGGGGTGTGTGTGCTGGGTTAATCCCCTCAGGAGCCGGTGTGAGGGACCCTGTCTGACAGAGGACCCCAGAAATGGGCCCTCCCTGAGGTGCCATTGGCTCTGTCTTTAGCCGGATCTCTAAAGTCAGAACTTGGCCATAAAGGGCCTTCTCCCATCATTTTGTCAGGGTGTGGGGAGTT
Source organism: Suricata suricatta (assembly GCF_006229205.1). Lineage (NCBI taxonomy): Eukaryota > Metazoa > Chordata > Mammalia > Carnivora > Herpestidae > Suricata > Suricata suricatta. The sequence continues at coordinate 39,243,495 of NC_043715.1, read as the reverse complement.
CTGGCAGCCAGTGGTTGACACCTCCCTTTACTTCCCTCTGAAACTTCTGGGGGCGCTAATTTGTCATTAGTCAAGTTGCAGGTGCTCCGGTGAGCATTGATGTGACTTATGAGGAATTATTTCGTAAAGGAAGGATGCATTTTCAGATTTTTGTAGCTAGGTAGACGTTACCCACACTACGGAGACCTGAGTTTATTACTTGGGGCGGACCCCGGTATGGTACAGGATCTGGGGACAGTGGCCATATTGTCTGTTTTCCTAAGTATGTTGGAAAAGCAGAAGCCCCTCTTTCTCCTGCTGGTTGACATGGGGAAGGGCACAGCAGCCTGTCAGAGGGTTTTCTCATCTGTATGCCCAGATAAAGTGGCAGCAGCGGAGCTGGGCGGGCGCTAGGACAAGCAGTTTAGAGCAGGAGGAGGAGAGGACAGTCCAGGCTTCCATTCGGAAGGTGACGGTGTGTGCACGCTACATTTCGCACGTAGCAATGACACATTCCACACATGGGTGCGCAGAGGCAGTGTGCCACCCCTCGCCCACGTCCCCGCCGGGAAGGGACCGTCACAGCTGCCGCTTCCTGTGGGGACAGACGGGAAGCGCTTCTCCCAGCCGGATGAGGCTCTGCCAATCCTGTTCTACGCGAAGTGGCACGGACTGCTCCTGGGTTCTCCGTTTTGAAGGGTCTGCACTGACATCTTGTGACAAGTGGGTAAAACAGACTGTTTGGTTTTTCCTGCAGGAGTCTGAAGGATTTGGTGACAGACTGTTCCTGAAGCAGAGAATGAGCTTACTGTCTCAGATGACTGCTACTCCCATTGACTGTCTGTTTAAGGTAAGACGCCCAGGACGCCCTTGTGGGCGCAGGTGTGTGAGGAGCACGTCATCTTTCTGCATCTCTGGGGTCTCTGCAGAAGCCATCAGGGCGATCTGCGTGGTGAAACCCTGCAGTTCCGCAGTGCTCGGTGGGTGGGCGGGATTCTGAGCGTTTACGTCGGCCTCTCTCCCGCAGCCAGGAGGGGCCAGCACACCAAGGGCGCCGGACCTCCCCTGCAGCCCTTTGCCAGGGCGGTCCTCTCTCCACTGGGCAAAATACGACTTGTTCTTCAAGGTCTGCTCTGTGGCGCCTCACTGGTGGCCTCCGCAGAGCTGACACCTCTCCAGGGCTCCAGGGGAACCGTGTCGCCAATGTTTGTGGGAGCTCAGCACCCAGTGGTGGTTTCATCACTGGGAGGCTGGCAAGGTGCCCTCCTGGGTAGTCGGCGAGGGCTGGGTGAAGGTACACCTCCAGGAGCCTGTGGGTGCTTCTGGAGACCCAGAGCCACACTGTGTGGGTAGAGCACCCGTGAGCCTCCTGGGGGCAACATGTTCCCGAGAACATCTCACCCCTGAGAGGAGCACACCTCGGAAGCACAGGGGTGAGCCCCGTAGGCCTGTTTCTTGATGGGATCTCTGGCTAACGGAGCTGTTCCCTTCCCCCCAGACCGAGGCTGTTAGCCTCCAAGGGCACAGGACCGAGGGGTGAGCTAGTGAGGAGCCAGCCCCCACGCAAGGTTCAGGAGGCATGGGCCTCCCCCACCATTGCTTTGGGAATGTTGTCACATTGGCGTCATTTTAAGTGACAGAAGATTTGCAACATTTCCAAAACCGAGTAGAGTATGAACGCACACCCACGTGGCTGTCCTCGCCTTGTCTCGTCTCTGCCGCTAGCGCTAGCCCCGCCCACCAGGTTGCTTTGAAGCGTGTCCCAAAGAGCAAGTCCTGTCATGTATCCGTATGGAGGTCCCGGCTTCTGTACGGACACTCCAAAAATTCATGCCTTAAAAATCGAGTAAATCCTTATTTTTGATGTCACTTTTTAGCACATTGCCTCAGGTGACCAGAAAGAAGTGGAAAGACTTCTGAGCCAAGGTGACCAAGATAAAGATGCCGTCCAAAGGATGTGTCACCCTCTGTGCTTCTGCGATGACTGTGAGAAGCTGGTCTCCGGGTAAGAAGGTCCCCGGGGAGGCCAGCAAGCGGCAGGCGCGGGCTGGGCAGGGCTTTTCCACTAGCTCGTTGTGCGATTTTGGATAAAGACCTTCCCCTCGCTGCACCCCACTCCTGCGGCTGGAGAGTGGAGACAAAAACACCTACCTCTTTGGAGAATCGGATGGCATGATTCTGGACGCTCTGCTGAATGGGATGCCAGAGTAGATGGGCACAGAGCCTGCCCAGCTGTGGAAAGTAGGTTTTAGGATGGGGGGGTGGGGATGTCAGCTTCTCCCAGTAACCCTTTGGGTTCCTCTTACCTTCCTCAGGCTGTTTGTGAGCTGATTTCGCTGAGGGTCGAGGCCCCGAGGGGTGGGTTGGGCCTCACCCTGCAGGAGGTCACACAGGGCCTGGATGATCTCTGGGAAGCTGTAAAAGAGACCCAGGTGGCTCACCCCGTGAGATCCGTCTGCTGGCCCCAGGACCCTGGCATGTCCATGGAAGGGAGAGGCTTTGCCCTTCTGCTCTGAAGATATGTTTTTCTGCATCTTCTTCCTCTTTTAGGAGGCTGAACGATCCCTCCATTGTCACTCCATTTTCCAGAGACGACAGGGGTCATACCCCACTCCACGTGGCTGCCCTCTGTGGTATGTGGTCTCAGGTTGGCCTTTGGTTGGGTTTTTATGGCAGAGAGTACGGGTGGAGGGGTCCAGCAGAGGCCCGACTGCCGGTTGGAGGAGTTAGGGGTGAAAGGGGTGGTGCCATGCGCCCCTTTCCCCCGCTTCTGTTGCTGAGGGGTGGACCAGAGCTGAGCCCCCTCCAGACACCCTCCGGTGTCCTGAATCTGTTGTGTCTGACTCGATGTTAGCTCTGGTTCCTCTCAAGCAAGAAAACACTTCCTGGCCTGTCTCCTGCCTGAGAACAGGAGGGTAAAATAATGGGGCTCACATGTAAGGTGTGGGGAGCCTCTGCGCATTCTGGTGCCATCCTTCTGTTCCACAGGGCAGGCATCCCTCATTGACCTCCTGGTTTCCAAAGGCGCGGTGGTAAACGCCACGGACTATCACGGGTCGGCCCCGCTGCATCTTGCGTGCCAGAAGGGCTATCAGAGCGTGACGGTGAGCCGGGGAGCCGCCCCGGCCGCGCCTGTGTCGGTCCCTGCAGCCTCGGGGCAGGGCTGCGTGTCCGAGCTCCATGGGACGGACCCCTTCGGTGTGGGCCTGACACAGCATGGCTTCGGGGGAGGGGGGGTGGCCAGCCTTTCCTGCGAATGTCTCAGCGCGTCGAAGGGAGGGCTGGGAGTGGTTGGAGACTTGTAATCGCAGCGTAGGGAGATGAGGTTGCGGGTGGGAACGGGCCGCGCCCCCCGCGGGAAGCGTGCGCCTGCGCGCTGGGCGGCCGGGCTCACCCGCGCTGGCCTCTCCTTCCGAAGCTGCTGCTGCTGCACTACAAGGCCAGCGCCGAGGTGCAAGACAACAACGGCAACACGCCGCTCCACCTGGCCTGCACCTACGGCCACGAAGACGTAAGTGGCGCCCCGCCCCCCCCCCACAGGTGCCCTTCCACCCGTTTGTCGGCGGTGCCCCTTACATCAGTCGTCATCTGAACATTCGGCGCGTGGTTTCTTTTGAATTAAAAACATCTTAAATTTATTGCGGATGCTCTGTTGAAATAACAGAAATTTAAACTTTAATTACCCGTTAGCTTATCCTGAAATTAAATTGACGTCACTCATCCCCGCTGCCATCTGGTTCTTATGTTTGTTTCTATTCAGTTTTTACGTTTTGGGGTTTGGAGTGATAGTGAAAATTGTACCATTTCGGTTTCCACTTGACATGTCACTGTGTGTGTGTTATTTTGCGGGACCCACGCTGCTCTCCACCTTCTTCTCTGTGTGGTAACGCAGGGGTGGTTTAATCATGTTGAGGCCGGGCTAGATGGTCGAAGTGCAGAGATGAGAACTTACCCTACGAGTCTTTATGCAACTTTCTTTTTTCTTTTTTTAAAGTTTACTTATTTTGAAAGAGAGAGAGAGCAGGGGAGGGGGGAAAAAAGAGAGAAAGAATCGAGGTGGGCTCTGCACTGACAATGCAGAGCCTGATATGGGACTTGAACTCCTAAACCGTGAGATCATGGCCCGAGCTGAAATCAAGAGTCAGACACTTAACTGACAGACAACAGAGGCCCCCAGGCCCCCTGATGCAACTTACTTTTTTTTTTTAAAAATTTTTAATGTTTATTTAGTTTGAGAGAGAGTGCACAAACCAGGGAGGGGCAGAGAGAGAGGGAGACGCAGAATCCAAAGCAGGTTCCAGGCTCTGAGCTGTCTGAGCTGTGAGATCATGACCTGAGCCCAAGTCGGACACTAAACCGACTGAGCCACCCAGGTGTCCCATGCACCTTACTTTCTTAACAGTGCCTCATGGAAGTCCTCTAGGTCAGTAAACGTAGCTCCAGCTCGCTCTTTAATCACTACCCAGTGATCTGTTACGGGTCTGTGTCCCTGAGACCGCCCCTTGGTTCAGTACTTTGCTAGGACAACTGATAGGACGCAGCATATAGTCATATTGCTATGATTGATTATAGCAAAAGGACACACAGCATCGTCACCAGAGGGAAAAGGTAAATGGATGAAGCCTGGAGGACACCAGGTGCAAGCTTTGAAGTGTTCTGTCCCCAGGGAGACACCCAGGACATAGCTGGTTCATCCAGCCGTGAGTTACAACAGCAAATATGAAGTGCTGTCTACCAGGAAAGCCCACTAGGGACTCCGGGCCCAAGGTTTTTTTGGAAGCCGGTCAGGTAAATACCCTCTGCCCAGCACATACCCGAATTCCAGGCTCCTGGAAGGAACGCAGGTGTTTAGCAGAAACCACATTGTTGCAAGGTTTAGACACAGCGAGCCACTGTCACGCATCAGGGGACTGGGAACACTCCCCAAATCCAAGCTCCCCAGGAACATTGCAAGCCAAGGGCCAACCTCGCAAACGTTCAAGGGATAGCAGTCCCACGCCTGCTGTGGTCACTCCTCTCTGCACATGGACACATCACAATTTATTCAACCTTTTCATCCTGATTGGCAGTTGGGTTCTTTAGGAAAAACGGTGTGTCCTGATGAGGTCAGCTGGAACCCTTGAGGCCTGTCTCTGTGCCCGCACATCTGCTTGGTGCGCGGAGCCCTGGTTACACCGGACGTGGACTGAGGCTCGGCGTGTGACCTAACGGTGGCGTTCCCCGCTCTCTCTGCAGTGTGTGAAGGCTCTGGTCTACTATGATGTGCAGTCGTGCAGGCTGGATATTGGTAACGAGAAAGGAGACACCCCGTTACACATAGCTGCACGTTGGGGCTACCAAGGCATCATCGAGACACTGCTGCAAAATGGAGCATCCACAGAGATCCAGAACAGACTGAAGGAGACGCCCCTCAAGTGTGCGCTGAACTCAAAGGTAGCTTTCTTCATCTCAGAGCACTCATAGGAATGAAAAAAAAAAATCAGTGTCCAAGGATTAGGTCTCGGCCACACCGGACAAAGTGTATGTCAGCGCCTGAGAGCAGAACCTGACCTGCGCCCCTCTGGCGGTTAATGGGTTTTACTTATTTATGTGATTTCCAGCCTCGCTGGCTTGTTTTCTCCATATTGTTCCGAGAGCTGCTGGCTGCAGCGTTTGCCCCCGCCCCTCAGGGCTGCGGGGTCTGAGCAGACGGAGCGGGGGAAACAGAACGGTGGCTCCGGCCGAGAGGAGCAGGGACAGGGCCAAGGGCGCGGCGGCGGTGGGCGTCTTCCTGTTACGTCATCCTCAGCCCCTAAAAGCCGCATGCTCTCCTGGCCGGTTTTGAACATCGTTGGGTACAGTTTGATTCGGAAATGACTTGTGCATGAGCGGGTCCTTTCCTGTTAGGACTTCCTGGGAGCGCGTAGTGCCGTGGTGGGGCTCCGCTCGTGGGTGGGTGGGGAACGGGGGTGTCCGGCGGCCAGCTGTCTGTGCCTGGCCTCACGCAGCCGCTCCGCCCGAAGGGACGGACACGGTCGTCCCAGATTTGCGGCCACGTCAGCGACTCTGTGTCAGCGCGGGTCTTCAGACACCTCCCTTTGCCCAGGCTCTGCTTTCTGCCTCGTGACGTTCCACAGGCGTCTTTTACAATCGCCGGCTGTCTCCCAGGGCGGCGCTCAGTGTTCGGGTCTTTTCCTAGGGGAGCGGTTTTTTGTTTGCCAGCCACTTTATTGAGGTACAGTCGACATAGGAACATCTGAACTGCCCTAACCTGTACCCCTCCGTGGGGCACACAGCTGTGGAGACTGGCCCGCAGCCATGCCGTGGGCGTGCTTGTCCCCTCCGGACGGCTCCTCCCGCCCTCTTTATTTGTCGTTACCATTGTCCTCATTTTGTGTGTGTCATAAACACACAGCGTAAGATAAAGGGCAGTTTTCGAAGGTTTAAAGCCCCCCCCCCCGCCCCTCACCCCAGGGGTCCTCAGCCATGCTTCCCGTGCACTCGTGGGGTCTCGGGCTCTGTGGCGATGCCACCCTTGGCCCGAGGTGTCCGCGGGCAGCGGAGAGCTCTCCTGCCGCTGGATAAGGGCAGACTGCCCTCTTGGCTCAGCTGTGATCTGCTCCTGCCTGAGACCCAGGAGTGCCAGTGGGAGGGTCACACTTCGTGTCTGTGGACAAACAGCATGATGGCCCCCTCTGTTCCTGGGCTTCTCCTGTCCCCTGAGCCCATTCGTGGGAAGCCCCAGCTGGCGGACAGCAGGAGCGGAGGGGTGGCCCACACTTAGTCATTGTGGCCCTGGGTGAGCTCCTGCCCGTTCAGGCTGTGGCTTCTCCGTCCCTCCACGGGTGTGGCTGGGCCGTGTGACCTTCCGAGGGGACGGGCGGGCAGCAGGGCACGTGGGTGACGACGCTCTGGCAGCCTTCCTCACTCAGTATTTTTCATGTCCCCTTCTCCTCTCAGATCCTGTCGATAATGGAAGCCCGCCATCTGTCCTTGGAGAGGAGGAGGAAGTCTTCCGAGGTGAGTGGACGCGGCCGGGCTTGGTGGCCCGCTCCGAGCCCAGGGACTGCGCTCTGGCCCTTACGAGGCCCTTCTCCTGTCGGGCTCCCTGGCCGCAGGTCCCAGTGCAGCCCGCTCAGCGCCCCGTGGATCCCATCAGCCAGGCCCCCTCCACCTCCAGCTTCTCCTCCGTGCTGGCACGCTGCAGATGGGAGGTGCCCGAGCAGGACTACAGGGAGGTGAGGCTCCCGGGCGGGAGGGCGGACGGGGGGGCGGCGGCCGCGGCATCACGAGGGCTGCCCGGTGCGCCACCACCGGCACCCTGGGCCAGCTCGTCCGCCGTGGCCTGCAGGGGAGCCCGGCCACTTCTCCCCCGGCTTCGTGCATCGTCAGCTCCTGAAACGCCTTCACCTTGGGGATAGTGTGTGTGTGTGTGTGTGTGTGTGTGTCTGTGTTATGTAGTGTGTGTGGCAAAGGGAGAGAAGGAGTCTTTTCTAAGAAAAGTCCAGGTAAAGCCCCCTGTCAGTGTACAGATTTAAGATCATTTTACAAACTAAATTCTCTGCCCTTATGATCCACTCACTCCATAAGCGTCCTTGTCAACCTGATGTGTCGTTTCCTGACTTCTTACAAACACATTGTGTTCTGTAAAAGGTGGCTGACAGCCTGTTTTTCTTCTCCATTTAACCGACCCGAGAGCCTGTCCAGTGTCAGCCCACAGAGCAGACCACCCTATGCATGTACCGTGACTCCTCCCCCTGTGGACAGGGAACCTCACTGCGTCCCCCCAGGGCATCTGTCCCCACCCAGGGATCTGCTCTCCGAGGCCCAATAAGCTTAGCTCGAGGCCATGGCACAGCAGCACAAGCCAAGAGACACATTCCGAAGTCTAACAGAGACCTGAAACGGTTCCTGGGAAGGTGCGCCCCCTGCTGTCCCCTCGGCTGCCAGACGATGAGGGCTGAACACATGTGGCTCTGAGGGTGGCCGGGCTCTTCAGGAGCGCCATCGTGTCAGTTGCCACGTCACTAGCAGAGTCCTTTCAGAGAGCCCGTGTGGTCGTGGGTTCGGCGCACACTAGCGCCCTCCCGACCTCCACCTGGGCCGTCTCGGGGTGCTTGGGAGATAGCGAATGAGGGGTTAAAACTCCACAGACCAATAGAGCAACGAGCGATACTAGGTTTTCATTGTTATTATTTCTTTTATTGCTTTATTACTGAAATCAGTTTCTAACATTCTTTTTCCTTTAATTAAGGTAGACAAACTTTTAAGAGCAGTTGCTGATGGAGATCTAGAAATGGTGAGTTTTTAGAAGTGCATCTGAAAAAGCTTGCTCTCGGTTGAAAAGAGCTGTAGGTATGTTTCTTCTCTCTGGTTCCTCCGGGAGCCGAGTTCTGTTCACCTTCACACAGAAGGGCTGCATTGAATGACTATGTGGTAATGCAGACGTTAGTGGTTTCCCTTTAGGTAACAAGCAGGTAGCCATAAAGTCGCATAGTGAACCTTTTAGACATTCCCATTCCTGGAGGCTGGTGAGGTGTTGACCAGACCCCCGTGTGCAGGAGCTCAGAGTGTGGGCTCAGGGCCTGGCCCGCTAGCTGGGAGCTAGGTGTGCGGGCAGGGCTGGCAGAGAGGAGGGGTGGCGGACAGAGGGCCGGAGCCCAGAGGCGCCGGTGTGGCCCCGTGGAAGTTGTGGGTGGCCGTGGCGCCTGGGCAGGAGGCTGAGGTCTGAGGCTTGGGGCTCCAAGGAGTCACAGGCAGTGTCCCGACAAGGTGGTGCTGGCTGCTCTGGGCTGGTGTGGGGAGGGGACAGCCCTGCTGGGAGAAGGTGTCTGCCCTGAGCCTCACTGTCAGGTGACAGGGACAATCTGATGACATCCCCGGAGAGTGGAGACAGCCTTCCTTAGATTCCCGCAGGCAGTGTCCCCTAGCTTGCCTGAAAGGAATTTATTGTGTCTTCCACTTTAAAAGGAGGAGTAAATTGGGTGCTTACCAAATTAAGAGCTCTGAGTAAATCATGACGGGAGAGTGTTGGCGCCATGTGTTTCAGGAGTGCCTTTCGCTGTTGGTTAAGTTCAAGGCGGTGCACAGAGGTTCCTGGGATCTGAGTATAACCAGCTCTGGAGGTCAGGAGTCTGAAGGCAGTTACTGGTGTGTTAGCTTCTATCCAGAGACCACTGCTAATCCCCCAGACTAACATGGTTTCTCTGGGGGCGGGACATGGTGTCCGTATCTGTGTCTGTCCTCTTGTGAGCCGGCCCCGGGGGAACCCAGCATTCCTTGGAGGAAGCAAAGTAGGACTTCTTCAGGCACCCTGGGAGCCCTGGTGTGAGCCAGTGACAGTCTGCAGAGAAGAGATTGTGGCTGTCCCTGCGTCATGACACAACTACTCCTCTTCCTTCTGTGGGTGGGTGATGGGGCTGAGGCCATTCATGGGGTCGGTGAGCAGAGACCGACTGCCCAGTGCTCTGGGGTCATCACCTCAGCCACCTCACACGTGTGACAGCCTCCGATCCTTCCATTCTTGCCGCCTGCCCTCATCTGTCCGGGCTGGCCTGGTAGGTCAGGCCCCTGAGTCGACAGCTTTGGCGTTTCCACGCTGTGGAGTGTCTGCTGTCAGGATATGGAAGGGACCTGGCGGAAAGGTGTGTGGGGTGGGAGCGGGTCTTCTTGGAAGCCCTTACACTCCCTGCATGCACGTGCTTAGAGCGCTCAGAACCAGGCCTAGCAATGTACTTCTGTTGTTTCCATGTTTCGAATTTAACATCCTAGACACCAGTTTTTACTGTAACATAAATTTGACCTCTTGGTGCTCTGCAGTGCTTGCACCTGTGGGCTAGCGCATGGTCGTGGGAGGGGCACTGGCGTGGAGTCAGGGAGCCTGTGTGTAGGTTCCTACCACCACTTCCTACTTGGATGGCCTTGGACAGGTTGTTCTCTCTCTGAGTTTTCTCCCAGGTTAGAAGGGACGGCCGGGTGTTGAAAGTGTGCAGTTAGGTGATACAAGGCAAGGTGCCCACTATACGCTCCAGGACCTAGGTGTGACAGCAGCACCACTCTGCCCTTTTTAAGATAAAAAGTGCCTACCACAAGCTGTAGGAAAGGTGGCATCAGTTCTCTGATTTGCTGGTAAAAGGACTGAGAAGGGTTTGGTACGGTGAACGCAGTCCTGTTTCAGTCATGGTGGGGGTGGTTGAGGAAGTGTAGGCTCTGATTTGGGAGCAGGTGTGTGTGTGTGTGGACGTGGGACAGAGGGAGGGAGCAGGAGACACTAGCCTGTAAAGGAGCTAAGGATGCGTTTTAAGTCCTGTTCTCCTTTCTGCTCAACACCAGGTGCGTTACCTTTTGGAGTGGACAGACGAGGACCTGGACGAGCTGGAGGACACCCTCAGTGCCGGAGATGTTGACTTTTGTCACCCATTGTGCCAGTGCCTGAAGTGTGCTCCGGCTCAAAAGGTTTGGCTTGGCTTCTCTTGGTGGCGGTGAGGGCAGGGGGAAATTCTTCTCTTCCCCTGAGGAAAGTTGTCTGCTTCTTAGCCAGCTGGCTCCTGAGGGGCTGGGAGTTGGTATCCCCTGGGGTGAGGTGGGGACTGGTTCCTTAGTCGAGGGAGGAGAGAAGCTGACACTGATGCGGGTCTGGCTTGGGCGGCCTGCCTTCCGAATGAGCGGGGCAGCGAGCAAGGACATGCACGCGTGCTCAGGTTTCGTCTGCTCTCTGGTCCCACGTCCCAAGGCAAGAGTTCATGAACAGATGCGCCTGAGCGTGTCTGTCCGCGTGGCTGCCAGGCCCCCGAGGAAGCTGCATTCAGGATGCATTGCCTGCTGTCTTTGGTCAAGTTGGTACACCCTGAGGGGGGACCTCCTCCAAACACAGGGGGTCCACTGTGCCCTTTACCCAGTCTCCCCCATGCTGACAGCTCACAGAGCTGTAGAGCAGCATCCTAACCCGGGTATCGACCTGGAAACCATCCACACACCTTGTCCACATTTCTCCGGTTTTACTCATGCCCACGTGTGCATGCATGCATGCATCCTTGTGCATGCGTGTTCACTTTTATCACATGCGTAGCTTTGTGCATGTGATAAAAGTTAGTACTGAAGGGACTAACCAGCTCCCTCAGTGCAGGAAGAGCCCCCTGGGCTGCCCTTTCCGACACTCACCTGTTTCCTGCCACCCTGTAACCCCCGAGCTAATTTTTGTGCAAGGTGTGAGACTTAGGTAGAGGTTTTTTTGTCTATGGACCCACCTGTTCCACACCACTTGTTGAAAAGACTATCCTTCCTCCAATGACTTGCTGTTCTACCTCTCAAGATATGATGTGGGTCTCTCAGACTCAGTATGTTCTGTTCCGTGGATCTGTGTGTCTGTCCTTCCACTGGTTCCACAGTCTTGATTACTGTAGCTATAGGAAGCCTTAGTATTGGGTGGAGTGATTCTTCCTAACTTTCTCTTCATTGCTAGGATGATTATAGCTGTTCTATGGCTTATGTCTTTCTATCTATATTTTAGAGTAAGTTTGTTTATGACTACCAAAAATACTGTTAGGATTTTGGTAGGAAATGCATTAAAACTGTAGATCAAGTTGGGGAGAAATGACATCTTAACTGTGTTATGTTTTCATGAACGTGGTATATTTCTCTCCAAATATTTAGGCCTTCTTTGATTTCTTCATCATTTTGTGATTTTTAGCATAGAGATCCTTTCTATGTTTTCTTAAGTGTACACTTAAGTATCTCATTTTCTTTTGAGCAATTGTAGATGTTATTGTGCATCTAGTATGTGCTTGTGTGCTAGTTATTTAACAATGTGTGTTGTGTATGTTGTATACTGAGAAAATCAATTTGACTCTACAAATCAGGTATACTGGTGGTGTCCTCTGTATTACCAGATAATCCTGCCTTATTTAAAAAAAACTTCACTGTGGGTTATTAAAAACAAATTTTTGTTTAATGTTTATTATCGAGAGAGAGAAAGAGACAGAGTGTGAGTGGGGGCGGGACAGAGAGACCAGGAGACACGGAATCTGAAACAGCTCGGGAGAGCCCGATGCGGGGCTCGAAACCACAAACTGAGATACCACGACCTGAGCCGAAGTTGGACGCTCAACCAAGTGAGCCCCGCAGGCGCCCCTTGACTTTGGGTTATTTTAGCCCAATAATACTGAAAAGATTAAACTTTCATTCATATGTAGCTTTTCATCTAGCTACAGGGTCGTGTGCACATTGGGAATGTGCAGCTTTTGTCCTGTCCCCTTGCTGCCGGATACAGCCTGGAGGGTGATGTCCCCTCTGCAGCCTGCTGTGAAAATGAAAAGGCAGAGAGTGTTTCAGAGGCTACGATGTGAAGTGACAGTACGTCAGGCCGCGGCAGTGACTGCATGTGGCCAGAGGCGTCTGTCCCCGTTCTTGTCATTTCCTACGCTCTCTTCTTCCCCACCTTAAGGTTCATTAGCTGTAACGGGAAACTGAATTACACATTAAAATAACTATTGGCTTTATTGAATAAAATCTTACGTTCTCTACTTTTTGAAAATCTCTTTTTCCCATTTTGAAATGTCTCAAAAAGACACAGAAGACATAAAAAAGACATTTATGTGGAAATTGCTTCGTGTCTGTGATTTAGTTAACCACCCCAAGACCCCACCCTCTTCTGGCCCACTGGTGTGTTTAGGGTGTTTGCTTAAAAAATCTTTGTTGAGGGGCACCTGGATGGCTTAGTTGGTTAGGCATCTGATTTGGGCCTGGTCATGATCTCACGGTTCCTGAGTTTGAGCCCCACAGCGGCCTCTCTGCTGTCAGTGCAGAGCCCACTTCAGAAACTGTTCCCCCCGCCGAAATAATCATTAACAAACCCCCAAAAACCTTTATTGAAGGGCCATTTGCATACAGGAAAGCGTACCCGTGTACAGTATGCAGTCACATGCGTCTCTGCAGATGTGTAAAACCATGAGGCCGTCACCGCGGTCAAGACACAGACACGAGCATCACTTCTGAGGGCTGTCCATCATTACAGGCTCGTTGGCATTTTCTGGAATTTTACGTGAATGGAACCAGATAGTACCCACTCTTTTGAGTCTGGCTTCCTTCGCTCAGCAGAATGTTTTGAGATCCATGTTGGGTCAGTGGTTCATTTCATTTTATTGCTGGGTAGTGTTTTATTGAATATAATTTTATCTGATCACCTCTTGATGAATATTTGAGTAGTTCCCTGCTCTGGGCTTTGTGAAGACAGCTAGTGTGAACATTCATGAACAGGTCTTTGTATAAATATGTGTTTACTTGGGTAAACACCTCGGGTTATAATTGCTGGATCATGTAGTAGGTGCATGCGTAACTTCATAAGAAACTGCCAGATTTCCAGAGTGATTATAGAATTTTCTACTCCTGCCACTGATGTGGGAAAGTTCTGGTAGCTTCACACCCTTGTGACTATTTAACTGTAGCTGTTTTGTAGGTGTGCAGTGGTATTTGATTGTGTTTTTTCTCCCTGTTTCTTTATTTGTTTGTTTTTTAGGTTTGAGGTACAATTTACATGCAGCAAAATTCACCTTTTTAACTTTGCATGCATTTTCTGAGAGAGAACCTTTTTAGCCATCACAAAGGGAACTAGATAGCCAGTTTTAATTCTTGGCCAGTCACGTAAGACACTGCCAGTAATTTTATTATCAAAATGTATGATTTGATATCTTAATTTAATGTTTGTTTCCAGTTATATGGTTTATAGATGTTTTGTTTGTCCTTTTTTTATGTTTATTTATTTTGAGAGAGAGAAGGAGACAGAGGGAGAGTGGGGGGAGGGGCCGAGAGTGAGAGGGAGACACAGAATCCGAAGCAGGCTCCAGGCTCCGAGCTGTCAGCACAGAGCCCGATGTGGGGCTCGAACCCACGAACTGTGAGATCATGGCCTGAGCCGAAGTCGGACACTCAACTGACTGTGCCACCCAGGCACTCCTTGTTTGTCCTTCTGATTATTGATTGAGGGGCTCCCGGGTGGCTGAGTCGGTTAAGTGTCCAACTCTTGGCTTCGGCTCAGGTCATGGTCTCACAGGTTCATGGGTGGAGCCTCCGTGGGGCTCTGCACTGACAGCTTGGAGCCTGCTTGGGATTCTCTCTCTTCCTCTTCCTCTGCTCCTCCTTTGCTTGTGCTTGAGTGAGCATGCATTCTGTCTCTTTCTCAAAAAAAAAATTACTAGTTGATAGTTCTTACATTGGATGACTGATTGTAAAACCACTGTGAGTCATCAGGCAGCTTCATGATCAAAATGAAGAACTATGGAGCTAAGTAGCAAGCGGTTCCGTGAGGCTTGACAAACACGTAGTCGTGTAACCCGGGCTCAGGGCCCAGGATCTCCATGATATAAATCTAGATTTTCCCCCCAAATCTTTTGCCTGTTTTTTTTTTTTTAACGTTGGATTGTCCAACTGAGTTGTGAGAATCTGGTGTTTTGAAATGCTGGTTAGGGCACATCCTTCATCAGATATGCCTAATGCAAACGTCTCCCCCACTCTGTGACTTGCCTTTTCATTTTCTTCATTGTGTCTTTCAAAGAAGGACCATAGGAAGAGTATCAGACTCTTCCTATGTGGTTTTTGCTTTTTGTGTCTTACCTAAGAAATCGTTGCTTATTCCAGCGCTGCTAGGATTTTCTTGTGGACTCACTTCAGGAGAGTGAGGTGCCCTCACTTTAAGGTCTACCAGGCATTCGTCATCTTGTGTGTGGTGGGGTAAGGGTGTGCACGTTCCCTGTGTGGACACCGAGTTGTTTTGGTACCATTTGTTGAACAGACTTTCTGTTTCCCATTGAATCGCCTTGGCATATATAGGGTATCACTTCAGGGGTTGGTCTCTTGAAAATCGGAGTTACTCCTTTGGGATATCTTAACCTTCCCCAAGTTGTAGGAAGTCACGTGTGGGCAGCCTGATTCTGGATCCCGCCGTGATCCCAGATTTTGCACAGGGACTGGGGGGCCCCTGGCTTCAGGCCCTTCAGGCCAGTTTCTTACATACCAACGACATCTCGGACTCCACCCTCTGCTTTTACTAGAAGCTGGCGAAGATCCCCGCCAGTGGGCTCGGCGTGAATGTGACCAACCGGGACGGCTTCTCCCCACTGCACGTTGCTGCCCTGCACGGCCGGGCAGACCTCATCCCCCTCCTGTTGAAGCATGGTGCCTATGTAGGTGCCCGAAATGCAACCCAAGCCGTCCCGCTCCACCTGGCCTGCCAGAAGGGCCACTTTCAGGTACGGGCTCTGTCTCCGGGGCAGAGGGTGCTTGGTGGGAATGCTGCAGGGCGCAGGTTTGGGGGCTGGCCCAGAGGACAGACACGTTTCCTTCCTCCCCGCTCAGGGGTTCTGAGAGGCACATGTTAGGATGGCTCAGCAACAGAACACGGAGCTCTGGTGCTTCCGGGGGGGGGGGGGGGAGTCCTCCCCCTGCCCCTCCCTGTCTCTCCATTGGCATTCACATCCCAGTGGCGGGAGGCCGGTGTTCTGATCCTGACCCCAGCAGGTGCAGCTCTGGTGCGTGGGTGTGGGACATTGAGGACTCGGCCTGCGAGCCTTAGCACCTTTCATCCCCGCAGCCCGTGGTCTGTGGCCCCAGCTTCGTACTTCATAGAGATGGCGCTGTGGCGGAGGTGCAAGAGACAGTTGTGAAATGCCTGGCCTTTTCAGTCTTGTGTTTCGTTTTGAGATTTATCTATTAAAATTTTTTTCCTCTATTAGCTCTACTCTAAGATTATAATTTTTTAAAAAGTTTATTTATTTTGAGAGAGAGTACGCAAGTGGGGAAGGGGCAGAGAGAGAATCCCACGCCGAGTCCACACTGTCAGCAGCGCCTCTTGCAGGGCTCAGTCTCACGAACTGTGAGATCATGACCTGAGCCGAAACCAAGAGTGGGACTGTAACCTGACTGAGCCACTCCAGCACCCCAGCTCTACTGTGCGCTTTTGAAAGGCAGGAATCGGGGCACCTGGCTTGCTCGTTCAGGGTTATGAGTTCAAACCTCATTGCTGGCTATAGAGCTTACTTAAAAAATAATAAAAAATAAATTGGAGTGCCCGGCCAGCTCAGTTGGTGGAGCTTCTGACTCTATCTCAGGGCTGTGAGTTCAAGCTCATGTTGGGTGTGGAGCCTACTTAAAAATAAAAGAAGTACAGGGGCACGTGGGTGCCATGGTCGCCTAGACGTCCAACTTCAGCTCAGTTCCTGATCTCCTGGTCGGCGAGTTTAAACCCCGTGTCGGGCTCTGTGCTGACAGCTCAGAGCCTGGAGCCTGCTTCAGATTCTCTCTTTCTCTGCCTCTCCCCCACTCATGCTCTGTGTCTCTCTTTCAAATAAGTAAATATTCAACAAAATTTAAAAAAGCATAAAAATAAAAAATAAAAGACAAGAACCACATCAGGCCTTTCGTCTCTCTTGTAACACCTAGCAGAGCACTTCAGACATCAGTTTCCTAGGACTGGGGGGATAACCCGGCCCTCCACAGGGGAGGGCTAACGACGACATGAACACAGCCCCTCGCCTAGCCCCGGGCCTGGCAGAGGGGACCTCACTTCAGCTGGTCTGTCTTCTCCCAAGCGTCAGACATGGGTCTGAGGAGCCTTCCAAATAAACGTAGAGAAAAGCCCAGAGGGTATCAAGTTACAGGATGTGGCTCCACAAATTATGGTTGAAAACTTGTCTTCTCTGGGCTAGGTGGTGAAGCATCTCTTGGATTCTAATGCAAAACCCAATAAGAAGGACACAAGCGGAAACACGCCCCTCATCTACGCCTGTTCCAACGGCCACCACGAAGTCGCCGCGCTGCTGCTGCAGGTGAGCTGCAGATCCGGGCCAGTGGCGGGCCCCGCGTGGCCTGGAGTCCGCGCCGCTGCTGTCTGGCGTCCGTGTGACCACGCTGTGTCTCCTGGCAGCACGGGGCCTCCATCAACGCCTGTAACAACAAGGGCAACACGGCGCTGCACGAGGCCGTGATGGAGAAGCGCGTCTTCGTGGTGGAGCTGCTCCTCCTCCACGGCGCCTTGGTGCACGTCTTGAACAAGAGGCAGTGCACAGCCATCGACTGCGCCGAGCAGGTGAGCGGTGGGGGGGGGGGGGGGCCCCTGCGCGCCCTCTGGGCCCCCTGCGGCTGCAACGCGCCTGAAATAGCAGCAGCTGAGCTCGGGATCGCCGTGCAGGGCCGAGTGGCTGTGCCGGAGCTTGGCCGCTGTGGTCAGGTGTCTGGTCCTTGGTGCCCTGGTCAGAGGTGGCCTGCTCGGGGAGCCGTAGTCAGTCCTTTGGGGCTCGCTTTCCATGGGCGGAGAGGAGGGGCTCCCCCAGCAGCTGCGGGCGTCAGTGCCCTGGTGTGGCGGGGGACGAGCCCTCCGGGGCTCCCGGGGCAGTTCGGGGCGCGCCCTGCCTGCACTGGTCTTCGCAGCACGACGGGGAGAGTTTGGTCAGTCGGTGGTTATGAGAGTCCTTGAGTTGTGAGAGGGGAATTGTGGGGACCGCCTCACCCCTCCTTCCAGTGCGGTGGGTGTCTGCACAGGGCGGTGGCGAGGAAAGGGCGTCCCCTCCTAGAAGAAGTAGGCTGTCTGTTCCTGTTTTCGTGTTGAATCTTTTCATCTTTGACTCTGGGTAGACAGCTAGGAGGCTGTTAAATGACACTGGTGTCACGTAAAAGTTACCATACATACTCATGGGCTTATCATATTAATTTTCAGTAATACTTCTTAACAGAATTGAAATATTTTATTTATTTTTTTATCTTATTTTAGAGTGAGAGTGAGCAAGCGGGGGAGGGAGGCACAGGGACGGGAAAGAGAGGCTCTCCAATAGGCTCCACGCTCAGGGCGGAGCCCGGGGTGGGGCTCGGTCCCACAACCCTGGGATCCTGACCTGAGCCAAAATCAAGATTTGGTCGCTCAGCCAACCGAGCCGCCCAGGTGCCCCAGGAATTGAAATATTTCAGACCGTCAGTGAGCGCCTCCTGAGTGCTGGTGGGGAGGAGGTGTTTTATCTAGAGCGCACTGGGGGCGGGGCCGGGGGCCGCCTCCTGAGCCCTGTGCAGCTGCAGGGCCCCGTCGAGGGCCCAGCGCCCAGCAGCCGCCGCCTGGCCGAGAACCGGGAGCGGAGGGGCCGGCCCCGAGGCCAGGGCTGCCCCGACGCTCGAGCCCTCTGCCCAGCCGCCCCGGTGTGGACAGTTAGGTCCAGAACAGGCAAGGACCTGCTAAGGATGGCGACTACTACTACTATGACCTTTTCCCTTTCAAATTGTAGAATTCAAAAATAATGGAATTACTTCAGGTAGTACCAAGCTGTGTGGCCACGTCGGGCGATGCTGGCGAAACAGACCACAAGGACTACGTTACTGTTAAGATCCGGAAAAAATGTAAGAACTTACATTCTCTCTGTAATTCTCAGCATGGGCTTCTTTGGAAATTCATGAGTAGTTGCTGGTGTTGGTTTAGTTTTAAATGTAGAATGCCCCTGTGCTGGTGACTGTGGTGGGGATGTGGGCACCAAAGAAACGTATGTTACAGCCTACCTCATCGGCTCGCTTGCTGCTGGGTTTCCGGCTGATTGGGGTGATGCTTCCTAAAGAAGTGAGGTGGCCTCTCTCGGCCTCACCTAGGGGGCTCAGGCCTCCCTCCCCCCAGTGGACAGGAGGGGCAGCCACTGGGAGATTCTTTCCTGCCACAGGTCCCCGGTCCAGGCCTTTTAAAAAGTATTTCATGGGCACAGAGCCTGATGTGGGGTTTGAACCCACAAACCATGAGATCATGACCTGAGCCAAAGTCAGATGCTCAACTGACTGGGCCACCCAGGTGCCTGAGATTTTATTTATTTTTTAAAGTAATTTTTACACCCAATATGGGGCTCAGAGTCACAGCCCCAAGATCCAGAGTCACATGCTCTACCAACGGAGCCAGCTAGATGGCACTCTCTTCTTTCTTTAAAATTACGGTGTCGTTTGTAGTGCAGTAATGTGAATAAAGCCGTTTCCATCTCTGGATAATCCTGAGCCTGTCTCACACAGGGTCCTATGTATTAATAAGGATATATCTTTCTTCTTTTCCATGGGGACTTACACGGTATAAATAGCTTGCTTGCTACCAATATGACTCTTTAAACAAATGCAGTTTGTAATTTTCTCAATTCTGTTAAACTAAGAAAATTGAAAGGTTGCATCTGTGCTACAACTTTAAAAACAATTCTTAATGTCATGGAGGGGGGGCACTTGTGGGGAGAAGCACTGGGTGTTATATGGAAACCAATTTGACAATAAATTATTAAAAAAAAATTCTTAAACTACTTCAGAAGTTCCCAAATGTTTATCCTTTTTTATCCACAGGGAACTCAAAAGTGTATGATCTACCAGATGAACCTTTTACAAGACAGTTTTACTTTGTCCACGCTGGTGGTCAGTTAAAGTGAGTATAAAGTTTGAGTTGATTTCTGTGCTTTTGACCCGACTTTTACTTACAACTAAAGCCAGGTATGCGCCCCTTTGATGGGTGCTTGAATTGTGCCCCTTTGATGGGTCACAGAAAAATCTGCACCGTCAAATGCTGCCACCTGATGGCCAGCCAGAGCGTTTGACACTGCTGCCCGAACCTTGATTTCATTTTTTTTCAGGGGAACGGCTTCAGGGGAGATTATGGCAAGAGACAGAAGTGTCCCTAATTTTACTCAAGACTGTTTGCATGAGGTGAGTTATTAAACGCTGGCTTATGATATTTCTTTTTTGTTTTTTTAAATTTATCTTAGAGAGAGAGCAAGCAGGGGAGGAGCACCGAGAAGGGGAGAGAGAATATAAGCAGGCCCATGCTATCAGTGCGGAGCCTGACGTGGGGCTCGATCCCACAAACCGTGAGATCACGACCTGAGCCAAGACCAGGTGTCGGACACTTAGCCTACTGAGCCACCCAGGCGCCCTTTGTCATATTTCTTAAAGCCCGGCTTTCCCAAAACGCATCCATGGTGAACGCATTTCTCATTTCATGATTTCCTTCTTTGCAAGAGTTAGTAACAACCGAGATGAATTCGCCAGTGGGACAGCCAAGGCACAGACGTCGTTTACTGAGAAAGGAGAGCGAGGGGACAGTGGGAGTGGGTAGGCGTGCGCGCTCAGTGAGACAGCTCAGGTCACACTAGCCACGGTTCACTATCAGGTATCAGGAAGAAACCCAGTTTGTAGCTCAGTGGGTTGAAAAACACCTCCGAATATGGTCGAAAGCTGCCCGTGTGGCCATCTTCCTACAGCACCGCTTGCTCAGTTACAGAAAGGAGGTGCCTGACATGCTGTGGTGCAGTGGTGGCCCCTCCCAGAACCCGACTTTCCTTCTCGCTCCTGGCGACACGTGACGGCTGATGAGGACGGTCTGCGGCCCGTGTGGTGGCCCAGGCTTGTCAAAGCACATCTAAATCTGTTGTAGAGAATTAAAGGGATTTTTGCTAACGTGACTAGTTTTGGTCTCCTATGGAATCTTTCACGACTTTGCTAACAGACCTGCTGCTGTGTGGGAAACGCTCAGACTGAAATCAGCTCGGGGTCCAGTGCCTCCCTTGCGAGCGATGGGGGTCAAGGCGGGTTGCTTCCACTCGCTGAGCCGGTGTCCTCAGCTGTGAATGGGGTGGCAATTAGGGCGGGCTTGTTGGTTGTAAGGATTACATGTGAAATCAGGTAAAGCATCACGTTGCGTCTGACACGTGGAGTGCACGTG
Organism: Suricata suricatta; assembly: GCF_006229205.1. Lineage (NCBI taxonomy): Eukaryota > Metazoa > Chordata > Mammalia > Carnivora > Herpestidae > Suricata > Suricata suricatta. The sequence continues at coordinate 39,222,830 of NC_043715.1, read as the reverse complement.
TCATACTGCCCCTGCAGGGAGGTCAGAACTGAAATCACGCCCGGAAAGTTCTCGAGCACGTTGGGGGACCCACAGAAGCACCCCAGGGCGCCATTCTTGTGTGGCTCTGGTGTCAAGTGCAGAGCGAGCGAACTGCTTGAATTGTGCCCTTTCTTCAGCCAGGGAGGCTGGGAGTCGCAGGGGACCAGAAGGAGCCGCCCGAGGCCGCTGGACCGAAGCAGAGCGTTCCTGCGAGCAGGCAGGTGCTGCGCAGACACACCGTGGAGGACACGGTCGCGGCCCGGGGCCCCGGGGCCGCCGGAGACCCAGCTACTCCCTGCGAGGCCGGTGTTGCTCCCCAGTCTTAACAGCGGTAAGCGGTTGTTACGTTGGCTGCCAGGAGGGGAGTCCTCAACAAGGTGCCGCGGGGACGCAGCTGAGAACTGAAATGTACGTTGCGTTGGGTTTGAGAGAGAAGCAGGAAGTTCCTGGACGCTTTCCGTGGCCCAGGGAAAGAAGGCAACAAGGAAAACCCTCACCCGGTCTCTCCTCTTCGAAGCTCATGCGTGCACTGGGAAAGGAATGGCCCCGGTGTTCAGTGGCGTCCGATCCTGGAGGCCCGGCGGGGGCTGCTTCTGAAGGCGGGTTCCGACCGCCCACCGCAGGGTGCTCAGCTCTGCCGGGCGTCCCACGGGGCTGGCATCCCACGGGGCTGAAGAACCCGGCCTCTGGCATAGGTGATGGCGGGCGCCGTGGCCACGGGACACGCCCACCTGGAGAAAAGAGGGCCCCGAAAATGTTCCTTGGCAAAGCAGCACTCGAGCCCAAAGATGCCCCCAGGCCGGTGAGATGTTCATGTTAGTGAGGAGGACATTTACGACCTGTTCTACACTCTGGATGTGGGGAAGGTGGGAGGCAACTTTTCTTCTGACAAAGTACAGATATTTGATCACTGCGCGTACGCACCCTATCAGTGGCTCTCGAAACCTCCCTTTCCGTTAAAACCCTCCCTTGGATGTCACACCTGACGGAGGGCTACTGCGCTAGAGAGATTTGGCACATCTTTTCTTAGTCTTTTGATTCAGATTCAAAATTTACAGCACAAACCAGGTCAGAGTTACTTTCAGTTAGAATTTATTGCCATTTATTCCTTTTTATAAATTTCTATAGATTACACTCTTATTTTTTTATGTTACTAATTGGCATACGGCCGCAAACATGGGTTTGTCTGCGTACATTTTCAAATAACTTTGTACTAGGGACATGATTTTGTGCATGTTCTTGGAAGTACTTGTGTATGTATAGAAGGGAGGGACCGATTATTTTTCTACAAAGTAATTTATGATTTCTAATTTTCTAATGTGCCTTGGATATGTGCCAAACGATGGGAAAGAAACAGTAAACTCTATGATTCTTGAGCGCGTCATGTACACTTCTTTAGCTGCTCTTTCGCTCTGGAGACGCGGGTTTCTCATCCTCTTGCTGTAAACACGTGCTTTGTGTATGGGAGGGTCCCCGCTGGGTGGGTCCGCATCTCTCACTGAGACACATGAAGCAGATCATTTGGAGCAGATCCTTACCCATTCGCCTTCCCAGACTGACTGACTCTAGCAGGTGCAGTGTCCAGGGCCCACAGAAATGTTTCTTAAATCAGAACAAAAAGGAATACAGTACAGGTTTTTAGCCCAAACAGGAACAAAACACTGCTGCTTTGCGAATTTCGTTAGTTTCCCCCCTTTTCCACAGTTTTAAACAAAACGACCTCGCTAACTTCAGTCATGGTCTGCTGCCATCCTAATATAGAAATTCTATCCTGTGCAGTTTGCCAGTCAAGCTGCAGATGCATACATTTGATATCCCCTCATTTTTGGGGTGGTACGACAGCACTTTGCAAACTTCCCTGTTTAATTCTACCAGGTGCCCTGCCTGGTAGAATTGTCGAGTGAGGAGACAGGTTTAAGGGAGAGACGGGAGCAGGGATGCTGGCACCGTCGCATCTGGGGTCACAGCCCGCCTGGCGGTGTCCTCTGCACTGGCCGTCTCCGGCGTGGTGCGCCCTTCTGGAGACACAAATACGTGAGTGAGGCGGTCAGTGTTAGGGGAGAAGCTTCTTCCTGAGCCACTCTTGTCATCAGCAGTGAGCAAGCTGAAGGCACTACCTCAGTAAGTTTTTAAAACACTGGTTTTTCCCCAATTGCTTTCCCACTTAAAACCTGATTTGACTGGGAAATTGGCAATGCCCGAATTCCTATTCTGTGTAAGAATGTTTTGGGTTCAAAGTATTGTCAGAGAGCTTAGAATAACCACCCCCATTCCTAGGCTGCCGTGCGGAACTTTTAGCCTTGTGTACAGAACCACTTTCCATTTCAAGTGTCCTTGGAGGACAGGACAGGTGCCGTCAGGTCAGTTATTCTGGAGGAGGAGGCATGTGACAACCTGCAGAGAATCCTCTGGTCTCCCTCCAGCGTTTTTGTGTAAATAAGATCTAAAGCAAAGTTTACCTATAACTGGGATTTTTTTCATTCAAAATCCCTGAGCAAAACTTATGTTTGACTCCTAACTCTGTTCCTTTTAAAACTTGATGTTAAAAGGTCTAGTCATTCGTTTATTTGGGAATGCTACATGGCCACAGTCCCAAATTTCAAGTCTCAGAATAAGTAACATCTCAACTACACAGTTTAGATACAGGTCAGCAGTATGCTAGCGAGAGACTGGGATTCGAGACCACTTTTCCAGTTACTTTCCTGCCACCAATCCTATCCCCTTCATTAAATGTTATGAACTCACTTCTGGGCTGGGTCTCACAGCGCTGAGGCCTCTAAAAGGTTACACCGAACAGCTCACCTGAGAGGTAAATTTATGAGCAAAGGTTTCAAAACCTATGGGAGGAAAAGCACAATAGGAGAGATGACATTTGCTTTAAGTTACCTGCAGTTTTATCAGTGAAGAACTCAAACAATTCCACTAAAATGTTTAACTGCTAAAGTTAGAAGGCACTTACTTTCAAACATGTTTGTTATTGTTAAAGTATTACTGTCGGTATCTTCTAGTGATTTTGGTAATTTTCGGCAATGCAAGTACCACTGTCTTGGATAGGGATAGTGTTTGTTACAATAATATAGTCTCAGTGCCTTTGGAAATGCCTTTGAAAAGCAGATTATAAATGAAACCAAAGCAAGGAATTTCCTTACATTAAACATGCATATTATGTTCAGGAAGAAAGATAGTTTACTTGGTTTCAGAACCTAGATCTTGGAAATATTTGATGTTAAATATTAAAAGTTGATTTCTCCTAATCCGTGGGCTTTAACTACCATGTTACTGGATGCTGTTTCCTTATGAAGAGTAAGCCAGCGTGTATTTCTGCAGAGGCCATTTTCCTAACACTAATGTCACAGTTACAAAGAACATATTCATGCTGCTACAGTACGTTTAGAAACTTTTGGTGTGTAAAAAAACATTCAAAGGGCAGATCTTCTGCTCATTCAACTATGGTGCAAAAGAACACTTTGCCCAAATTGTTTTATTTTGCATAACAACTTTATTTTTTTAAAGGGCATATAGACACTAAACAAAGTAAACAAACAGATGTTTGCTTCCCCCAAGTGTTATCTGCCCTAGGGCTGCTGCTCCGTTAAGCCCCGGTCTCCAAACATCTGAAACTCAGCAATCGTCCTCTTCATCAGAGTCCACGACTTTTCTTCTGCTGAACTGGGGGGAGAGTGAAGCAGCGTCACAGCGTGTGTGACAGAGCAGGGCTCAGACCTCCTGACAAGGACAGGCCTACTCCTACAAGACACCAGGTCTTTGAAATGACTTCGGGTCTTATATCTATGGGGGGAGGGCAACGACAGCCGAGTCTTAACGATTCGGCCCCCCAACAAATGCAGCTTTCCCCCCAAACTTACACCTGTTACAAACCGAGAATGTTCGTGGGCTGAAACATGTTTTGATACAGCGGATAGATATTTAACGCTTATCATTTAAAACCTTGTTCTTTTGCCATGCGTATTTGAGGAAACTTACTTTAACTGTGGTTTTCTTTTCTGTTTGTTGGCTTACTTTTTCAAGGATTTCTATTAGACCTTGTTCTGATACCTAGGGCAACCGGAAAGAAAAACAGTGCTTTTTTAAACAGAGTTTTACCTCAGCACATTGAACGGTTTTAATCTTTCTGGGGCCTGGGGGCAGAGGTCAAGAGGGAAGGAAGGAGAGGCAAGACAGGAGGTTCTAACTATTGGTTTAAGTTCAAGTCCATTGTGCTCTGCTAGCCTCATCTGAGGGGAAGGTTTCCATCGACTTTCTCAGGAAAACCCAAAGTTAACAGTACTTCACACCTCTGTCACCACTAGCAGACAGGGACAACCACCTGCACCCCTCTGCCCTCGAGGAGCTTAAATGAAGGAGAGAAGTCATTCAAAAAGGATGAACCGTTGTCGTCTCTTCCACACGTGCTCTTAGCTAAGTGGTTCGAGGGCAGGGCTGACCCCCGCAGGCTGCGGTGGCAGCAGCTGGCTTCCAGTGCACCCGAGGCTCGTCGCGAAGGGAGACCCTTGAACGACGGTCAGGCTCAGCAGGGCGCAGCGAGGCACAGCATAAGCAGGAACTTCAGCGGCTCCTCCTTCGCAAAACGCCCTGAACTTCTACGCACATGGGCAGCATTTTATTTGGTATCATTGACAAACCTGTTTCCGGTGCAGAAGCAATGAGATGCTGACCCTACTAGTCACTGGGTAACACACACACATCAAGGTTCCGTCAGCGTCAGGAAGGAAAGCAGCAGAGGGTTTCAGGAAACGAAATTAGTTATCTTTTAGAACTTAGGGTAGACACAAGTATTCCCTCCTTTATGAACTGCTTCACTGAAACAGTCAACAAGAACGTCTGTAACCAGAAAATGAGACTGACCTTTTGAAGAGATGCTTTGATAAAGTCAGTAACAGGGAAAATGGCCTCACGGCCGCCCAAGCTTACCTTTCCACTCAGCTGCCCGTATCTTGCCATCTGTATGAGGTAATTCTCTACTGCTTTAGTTTTTTCGGGCTTTACAAGTGCTAAGTTACTTACTAGAAAGAAAAAGAAGGAGTCAAAACGAAATGCACACTTAAGAGAACTTAAAACTACGCACCACTTCCAAAGCACGTCACAGACTTGTGTTTTGAGACTAGCAGAGTAGGCGGGGGTGGGCGGTCAGATTGTACAATAGCCCATCTTAAAAATGAAGAAACTCAAGTTTAGCCATGTCAATCTCAGTGAAAGCCACACAGAGGTGGTGGGAGAGCCAAGATTAAACTGGGGTCCTCAGATTCTAAGCCTGAGGTCTTTTTTTTTTTTTTTCATGATTTCCATTTAAATGGAAAGAAATTTCCGTATTACTACACATGGATAATTGTGGTGATCCATCTAAGGCTGCCTCTTCTAAGCTGGGCTTCAAGTTACCAAAAGACACTAGTTCATTCAGATTGGCTTATTAGTTTTTTCTATACTGTTTCAGAAGTTACTATGAAAAATTAAGAACATACACTAAAACAGAGACCATAAACCTCCCAAATCCCCATCACCACATAAAATACCAGCAACATTTTGTGATTGACTCAATTTAAGAGTGGTTTCTTATACATTTTACCTAATATGCACTTGAGAGATCATCTCCTTGGTAAGAGAACTGAGCTCGTATTTTTAGTAACGGTTTTATTATATTTAAGTTTATAAACTTCACATTTCTCACAACATTATCTGCATCCTGTTTTTAGGTTAAGCAAGTATTTAATCCAGAGAGAGGAACGATTTCATAGCTATCTCTCCCTATTCAACTAGCTCAGATCCATTTTATGGAAATAACAGAGGAAACTGAAGACGCTTACGGCGGGCCCGGGCTGCCTGATCCAGGACTTGGGCTAAGATGCTGTTTCTCATTTCTGCTTCCCTACAACACAAACAAGGCGGCCCAATTAGAAACATGCTGGCAGCACTCCTACTGAACACACGACTCCATTTTTCCCAAGATGGAAGCCTGCTGTGCCCACAGATGGCACTAGGGCAGGCTCTATGCGGCCGGCAGTACCCATACTCAAGCAGGTGGCCAGGCCCGCCCTCAAAAGTTAGCTTTATTTTATGTGGGTATGAGCCTGCTGGGTTGAAAGGTAAAACTTTACATTTTCATAATTCAGAGAGGAGTTTTGGTTCAACCACCATTACCAACATACATAAAGTACCCAGTGTGAGAGAGGGTCCGGAAACTGGTAGTTAAGATTCCAGGCAGGGCGCCTGGGTGGCTCAGTCGGTTAAGCATCCAGCTTAGGCTCAGGTCATGATCTCATGGTTTGTGGGTTCGAGCCCCGTGTTAGGCTCTGTGCTGACAGCTCAGAGCCTGAAACCTGCTTCAGATTCTGTGTCTCCCTCTCTCTGTGACCCTCCCCTGCTCGTGCTGTCTCTCTCTGTCTCTCAAAAATAAATAAGAAATATTAAAAAAAAAGACTCCAGGCAATTAAAGGACCAAATGATTAATCTGTAATTTTTCTTAGAGATGAAGAAACTGAGACCTAGGAATGCCATGTTATGGGGACACAGGTAATCCCGGCCAAGCTGGAGCCAGACCCCGTGTTTCAAGACACTCAGTTCTGCTTTTTGAGTGGGGAGAGGGAGTGAATTTCTAACCCTGCAACTATCCTTGATCTTTCTATCTATTCGAATGGGAACCAGGTCACAGGACAGTGGTTTCAAACTTTTATTTAAGCAACAAAAAAAGTTTTTCCCCAAATGAAGTCCTTCAGGGAACTTACGACACAACACAGACAAAAGCAGAGCCTGGGACTGAATCAGAAGGGAGCTGGGGCCGGCTGTGCCTGACCACCCCCACCTGAGGGAGCCCGGTGCACGGCGCACGGCCCACCTCCCCTCCACGGGCCACTTCCTTGTTGCCCCTGAGGATTTCAACCCCGCTGTTTACTGTTGTTATACACATGCTTCACTGGCCTGAAGACGCCATCAATGGTAAGAGGCACCCTAGTTTATGTACCTCTAAGAACAAAATAGACGAGTCTAACAGAAGATCCCTACTCAAAGCTGGGGCATCAAAGAGTAACACCCATAGTACACGGTCAACAAAAAATAAACCCGCCCTGCAGAAAGGGACAAAAAGGAAGGATGCACGCATCAGCCTGGGTCCTGAGTGAGGGAAGAAAAAAAACTCCTGTCACAGTCTGAACTTCAAGCTTTAGTCTTACAGGTTTGGTGTCCGAATTTACACTGCTGGGGATGAGTGGGGTCTCAAGCACAGAATTTATTTATCTATCTTGAGACAGAGGAAGACAGTAGGGGAGGGGTGGGAAGGGGCAGAGAGAGAGAGAATACCCAGCAGGTTCCACACTGCTAGTGCAGAGCCTGACATGGGGCTCGAACCCACAAACCATGAGATCATGATCTTAGCCAAAATCAAGAATTACAGGCTCAACTGACTGAGCCACCCAGATGCCCCTCAAGCACAGAACTTAAATTTTAAAAGGTCACACGTTAGACATGTACCCAAGTTGTGGCAGAAGCAAAAATAAATCCTTAAGAATCCAGGACAAGATGATCCATTATGAAACAGATCCTAATCTATGTTAAATGTGAAAAAATACATGTCTTACAATCAGTAAAATTCATGTGGTAGTTTTATTTTCTTCTTAGCACCATTCTTCTCCCACTAATAAGCCACATAAGGGCGGAACCTTTTCTGCCTTGCCTATTTCTTGAGACCCAGCACAGTGCCTGACGCAGACCGGGTGCTCAGTAAGTCTGTGCTGAATGAATGACGGGGCGGGGGGAAAATGAGCTGTTCAACAAGTATAGTTTCTGTCTTACAAGATGAAAAGGTTCTAGAGATTTGTTGCATAATAATAATAGTAAACACGAATGAGCTGCACACTGGAAAATACTTATTATGGTAAATTTTAGGTTTGTTTTTTTTAAAATCACAATAAGAAAAAAGAACAGTAGCATGGCGAGGTACCTGGTATTCATTCACTAAATGTGCTGTGAGGCGCCCAGCCATGTGCTGGGATAAAATAACAAGAAGAGCAGTTTAACAGTTAATGTGTATAGAGATTTACTACACGTGAAGCACTGTACCCGTGTAATCCTCACGACATCCAGACGAGGCAGTCCTATTATTAGGCTCATTTTTAAGGTCATCACAGTTAGCAGAGAAGCAAACATCAACCAGCAATTACAAGGGAGTTCCAGACACCTTTGTTCAATTAGCAAATAACAAAAATACCCTGATTATTTATGGCAAAATCTCTATGCCAGGAAAAACTTTGAGATTCCCACATCTATTAAATAACTAAACTAGGGGTGCCTGGCTGGCTCAGTTGGAAGACCATGTTACTTTAAAAAAAAAAAAAGTTTATTTTTGAGAAACAGAATAGGAGTATAGATGGGGAAGGGGCAGAGAGAGAGAGAGAGGAACAGAAGACCTGAGGCGGTCTCCTGCTGACAGCAGAACCCCCAGATCAGGACCTGAATCAAAGTCAGAGGTCAATAGACTGAGCCACCCAGGCGCCCCAGGGCATGCAACTCCTGATCTCAGGGTTGTGAGTTTAAGCCCCGCTATGGGCGTAGTGATTATTTAAAAACACACAACCAAACAACCAACCCCCCCCCCCAAAACAAGAAAAAACCCACGATAAAACAAATTAAAAATTTTTTTGGTTAAACCATCCTTCAAAAAGTTCGGAACTCCAGCGCATACCTGTGCTTTGCTTCCTGCTGTGCTGCATCGCCAGGCTCCTGGGTGGGGGAAATGTATCTTTCAGTCGAGTATTTTCACTTACGGAAAAAAAGTAGGAACTTTCTTGCTTCTGATACCTACTAGGCTCCAGCACAGGTAAAGATCAAATTATTATCAAGTAACTGAAAGCTGGGCCTCCCAGAAATCAATAGGATAGCTTCAACTTACGGAGTGTTTTGATAAGCTTCTGAAATCACAGTCAAGCAGAACGTTTTAAATACAAACAACCGCGAGGGAAGGGGTCCCCGGGCTACGAAGCCGGCGTTCAGGAGGTCACAGTAACCTCCGCTTCGGCACTGGGGGCGCCGATTCCCCCGGCGCTTCCATGGAGACCGTCCCGCTCCAGCCTGGTCACGGCGGTCCCTTCGCTGTACGGCGACGTCTTTAATTTAGGCACCTGGCCACGGGACTGGGGGTGAGCCTGTGGCTCCTCCCCGGGACCAGCAACTCCGTCAGGGAGGATGTTCCCCATTGTACCGCAGCACCTCGCACACAGCAGCCCCTCAAACAATGACGACTACTTGGGTCGAACACCCTGATTCTAGGGACCGGTTCGGCCAGACCCGAAAACTAAGGGGATGGAGAGAACTAGGGAGCTGAGCACTGTGTCCGGGAGAGCCGCCGGCCTGCCGGGGGGCCGCACGCGGTCGGCCTCGGCGGCCCGGCGCCCA
>NC_043715.1:39209141-39213307 GCF_006229205.1 Suricata suricatta | reverse complement strand
GGGGAGGGCGGTGCCCGTCGGGGAGGGGCCCGGCGGGGGCGAGGGCGCTCACCCCGTGCTTCGCCTGCAGCTCGGCCAGCCTCTGCTTCCTCAGCGCCTCCAGCTCCTCCTCCGCCATGGCGAGGCAGTTCGAGCTCCGCAGCCGCGGCCACGCTCCGACGGCTCTCCGCAGCGCCCGGGCGCGAGCGACCCTCCCCACTGCGCAGGCGCCCGCAGCGCCCAGGCATCACCAATCCAGCCCGGAGCCGCGCCGCCAGCCTCAGCCAGGGCGCAGGGAGAGGCCCGATTGTTCGATCGCAGGCTGCAGGGCGCCCCGCGGCGTTCCGGCGGAACCCTACCCAAGTCTTCGTGAATTGAGTGGGTCCCACCTCCGCGTCCGCGTTGGGCGCTGCTCACGCGCTGCCCGAGGGACAGGACAGTGACCGCACTGCCAGAGAGAAAGGATAATAGTCTTCAAAAGGGCCTTCAACGAGCGTAATATAGTATGTAAAATCTGCTAGCGGCCTATCCGTGCTAGGCCATTTACTTCCGTTTGCAGTTGACTCAGGGGCTCAGAAACCACGTGGTTTGTGGGAAAGTTCTAAAACTGGATGGCGGTGATGGTCGCACCACTCTTGGATTTGCTAGAAAGTCACTAAATTGTACACGTGGGGAATTGGGGAAAAAGCGCCTGCCACGGGGCCATTAAGAAGTCAAGTTAGAGTTTGCTTCTGCAGCACATATACTAAAATTGGAATGATACAGAGATTGACATGGCCCCTGCTCAAGGATGGCACGCAAATTCATGTAGTGTTACTTACATATTAAAAAAAAAAAAGGAAGTCAAGTTAGAGCAAACCAAACAATGCCAAGTTAAAGCAAACTTGGACAATGAGACTCCGCCCACTCGCCCCAGCCAGGCCTTTGCTCAGTGGTTGGAGCCTGGCTGTGGGGTGTGGTGTAAACTTGAAGACAACCACCCCTTGCAAGGATGCAGGTCCGATCCGGCCCTCACCACAGGGAGTCCCAGCCTTCCTGGAGCCGGTCGTGGTGCCCCTCCGCGGTGGAGATGCGCAGGGCGGCCATGGGGGGGGGGCGGCGTTCCCCCTGCTGCAGGTCCCATCCAGCCTTCCCCTGTACTTAAAGGCTTCTTCTGAAAGGGCACGCATTAAGGAGGGACAACTCCTGCAGCGGCCAATTGGGGGAGGCTGGCCATTACCTCTGACCTTTCTAGAGGTGGGCCTAGTCACGCCCCACGTGGGGCGTCCTGGGCCCACTCTGATTGGTCAGTGCTCTGGATCGTGTGATTGGCTCCCACAACTGCCAGTGTTGATGGGGGGCAGGGATTGGATCACTATACACCGTCATCATTTCCTATAACGCCCCCTCCCAAAGGCATAAAAGGCCCTGCCCTGCCTTTGTTGGGGGTTCTCTCCACGTGGCCAGCGGGTTGGCTGCAGACTGTGATCCCGAGCTTAAGCTTGTAATAAAGGCCCTTTGCTTTTGCAGGCGTGACTCGGTCTCCCTAGCAGTCTCTGGTGTTTGTTTTGGGGTGATTTGGGGCGATTTTAAAAACTTGGGCATAACACCCTCACCCTACCCCGACCCCTAAAGACCGCCCTGCCTCCCCCAGACACCCCTTCCTGCCCCACACAGATACCCCATCCTTCCCCTACTCCATAGGCACACAGGGCTTGTGGGAAAACTTGGGGGGCACAGCTCTGCTGGGGGAACCCCTGGCTGGTGGCCTTTAGAATAGAAGTGTTTTGTGTGGAGAGGGAGCCGGGGCAATGCCCTAACCCCAGATTATTCACCTGCCGTTTTTGTCAGTTGTGATGAAATATAAAATTTACCATGTTAGCCATTTTAAAGTGTTTGGTTAAATAGTGTTAAATACATCAACGTTATTGTACAACCAATCTCTAGAACCCTTTTCGTCTAGTAGAACGGAAATGATACCCATTCGATAACAACTCCCCAATTTCTGTTTTCTGTCTTATGATTTTGGTTACCTCAGGTAAGTGGAATCTTACAGTATTTGTTCTCCAATTCACTTACCGATCAGTGTTCAAGGGTCATCCATTTTGTAGCCTGTGGGGTGTTAGAATTTTCCATCACCTGATGAGTGGATCAGGAAGATGTGGTATATTACACAACCGAGTACTACCTGGCAATGAGAAAGAATGAAATGTGGCCATTTGTAGCAAAGTGGATGGACCTTGAGGGTGTCATGGTAAGCGAAATAAGTCAGGCGGAGAAGGACAGATACCATATGTCTGCACTCATAGGTCTAACAGGAGAACAGGAGAAATCTAATGAAGGACCATGGGGAGGGGAAGGGGGAAAGAGAGTTGGGGAGAGAGAGGGATGCAAAACCTGAGAGACTATTGAATGCTGAAAATGAACTGAGCGTTAAAGGGGAAGGGGGAGGGGGAAAAGAGGTGGTGGTGATGGAGGAGGGCACTTGTGGGGAAAAGCACTGGGTGTTGTATGGAAACCAATTTGACAATAAACTATTTAAAAAAAAGAATTTTCTTCTTAGGGCTGAAAAAATTACGTTATACACACACACACACACACACACACACACACACACACACTCACACCATGTTTTGTTTATCCACTCATCTGTCAATGGACCCCTAGGTTAATTCCACTTTTGGGATATTGTGAATAATGCTGCTGTGAACATTAGCATATAAATATTCACTTTAATACAGAGAATCTATGTCTTTTGAATTAGACATTCATTAGGCATTTTGGATTTAAACATTAATGACACCTCTTCTCTAATATGTAAACAGGCATAATTTAAGGCAGAGAGGAGTGCCTGGGTGTCTCAGTCGGTGGAGTGGGGGGGGTGAGTTTGAGCCCCACATTGGGTGTAGCGATAACTTAGAGATAAAAATCTTAAAAGATTTGGGGCACCTAGGTGGCTTAGTTGATTAAACTTCTGACTTTTGATTTCGGCTCAGGTCATGATCTCATGGTTCTGGAGTTCAAGCCCCACATGGGGCTCTGTGCTGACAGTGTGGAGCCTGCTTGGGAGTCTCTCTCCCTCTCTCTATGCCCCTCCACTGGTGCTTTCTCTCTCTCTCTCTCTCAAAATAAATAAATAAATAAACTTAAAAAAACGATGTAAGGGGGTTAGTTTATGAAAATGGTAGTCTGGAGTTTTGAGGGCGTCATGGTGGAGACCCTTTGTGGACTACTCACTTCTCAAGGCTGAAGGGGACGCGGCCCCAGAGTGGCCCTCACCCATGAGGAAGTGAGGAAACCAGAATCAGCAGATAGAGAGTCTCACTTCATTCATTGAATCTAAATGCGTTCCCAATGGATCAGATGTTTAAAGTTTGAAAAAATATGTCCCGGGGTTATGGTAACTTCTTTCTGTAGTTATGTGACAGTTGAAGGACAGAAATGAAAAAACTCCATGAAACGACCTGAGTCAGGCCCCTCTTTTAAATACATTGTTTTGGCAGCTTTTCATTTTCTTCTAGGGCCATCAGCCTGCTCAGGTTTGCTGTTTCTGCTCAAGATAATTTTAGTTTCTAGAGGACCATTCATTCAGGTTCACATTTTAAGAATGCATGGCTACCACACTTGTGTCCCTCTAGGGGCTGTTGATGTGTTTATTTATGTTATTATTTTTCTCGATTATACTTTTTAACCATTTTAATATTTCGCTGTGTTTTTCAACAAGGAACTCAAATTTATCAGTATCTTTTATAATTGATTACATTCTACTTTTATCTTGATTTCTACCTTTTAATATTTTCATTGTTATATTGTCTCTAGTTCCTGCAAGTGCTCTATTTATGTGTATTGTTTTTTAATAATAAAAACATTAAAGAAGTGAACTTGTGGGTGAGGTTTTGGTTACATCCCACATACAGCGTTCTCACTCTGCTCGTTCACGATGTCCTAGAACACTTTTCTGTTGTTTTGAGGTAATAATAATTTCTTTAAACCTTGATCAAATAATACATTTATATATATATATACTTTTTTTTAATGTCAGCAGTATATAAGGACAGGCAGCTATTCCTGGTCCGCCCTATACAACCCAGTCTCAGATCCTCCAAGGTAAAAGCTTTTTCCTCTAACTTGGCTTCTGAGTGTCTTTTTAACATTGTCCTCATTTATTCCTTTTTTTTGGGGGGGGGGGAGGAGAGTGTGTGTGAATG
>NC_043715.1:39159409-39209041 GCF_006229205.1 Suricata suricatta | reverse complement strand
GGGGGGGAGGAGAGTGTGTGTGAATGGGGGAGGGGGCAGAGGGAGACAGAATCTTAAGCAGGCTCCATACAGGGTGTGGAGCCCAACATGGGGCTCAGTCCCACAACCCGGGCGGGGGAGGGGCAGTGGGTCATGACTTGAGTTGAAATCAAGAGTTAACTGAGTGAGTTACTCAACTGACTGAGCCACCCCGGTGCCCAGCTTATTCTTTTAATAACTAAGGGAAAGGTAGAATCAAGACATGAGTTAAACGCCTATCTATCTAGGGGCATCTGGCTGCCTCCTATGTGCCAAGCACCTGTTCTCAGCACCAGTATATGTAGAAAGGAATAAAAACAGGCAAGCATTGGGGCACCTGAGTGGCTCAGTGGGTTGAGCACTTGACTCTTTTTTTTTTAATGTTTATTTATTTTTGAGAGACAGAGCATGAGCTGGAGAGAGGGAGGGAGAGAGGGAGACATAGAATCTGAAGCAAGCTCCCGGCTCTGAGCTGTCAGCGCAGAGCCCGATGCGGCGCCCACACCCACAAACCTGAGCTGAAGTTGGACTGAGCCACCCAGGTGCCCCCCAGCATCTGACTGTTGATCTCTGCACAGTTCATGATCTCATGGTTTGTGAGATCAAGCCGGCATTGGGCTCTGTGCTGACAGTGCAGAGCCTCCTTGAGATTCCCTCTCTCCCTTTCTCTCTCTCTCTCTCTCTCTCTCTCAAAATAAATGAATAAAAAAAACAGTAAAACAATAAAAGACAAGCATCACTGGTCCTCCTTACATAGTACTGAGGAGGGAGGACAAAATAAATACATAAATAAGTAAAAGATACAACATAGTAGATGATGATAATCGAAATGGTAGGGAGAAAAAAATAGGTAGTGGGGACAGGGAATAGTGTGTCAGGGAAGGCTTCACTGAGATTGTAACTTTTGAGTCAAGACCTGAAGGAGAGAGAGTCATGAAGATACAGGGAAGCGTATTCCAGCTGTAGGGAACTGAAATCCAAGGGCCCTGGAGTAGGAGAGGGCCTGACATGTTTAAGGAACCACAAGAGAGCCATTGAGGCCATGTAAACAGAGCGTGGAGAAGGCAAAGGCAGAAACAGGACACGGGTTAAGAGGCTATGTATTTAGGGGCACTTGGGTGGCTCAGTTGGTTGAACATCTGACTCATGATCTGACAGTTTGTGACTGTGAGCCCTGAGTTGGGCTCTGTGCTGACTGTGCAGAGCCTGCTTGGGATTCTGTCTCTTCCTGTGCCCCTACCGTCCTCATGCTCTCTCTCAAAATAAATGAACTTTAAAAAAAGGCTGTCTGTTTAAATAATATGTCTATGTTGATATTTCTTAATTTATATAGTTCAGACATTTTCAAATGATCTCATCCCATGGTGGATATGAATTTAACACATTTCTAGAACCCCTGTGTCCTTTCCTTCTTAGCTTCTTTTTTGTAATGTTTATTTATTTTTGAGAGAAAGAGAGAGAGAGAGAGAGCGCATGAGTGGGAAAGAGCAGAGAGATGAGGGAGACGCAGAATCTGAAGCAGGCTCCAGGCTCCGAGCTGTCAGCACAGAGCCCGATGCGGGGCTCGAACCCACGAACTGTGAGATCATGACCTGAGCTGGAGTGGGACACTTAACCCACTGACCATCCAGGCGCCCCCCTCTTAGTTTCTGAATACACATACTACTATTTTTAGTTCTAAAGTTGGTTACTGTTGTATCTTTAAGCAGTATACTTACACTTTCTGTTTCTCATTTGTCAAGGACAGATGGTGTCTCTTAACTCTCAGCTTAAAAAGATGAAGATATTAGCATCTCTACCCTCTGGTAAGCTCACATCTTTTTTTGTACATTCTCAGCTTCTATTGTCTGTGCTTACATTTGTACATCTTACTGATATTCTGATCTGTAATCATAATTAAGTCTTTTTGTTTTGTCAGTAAGTTGATTCTAAAAGTTAGAAATAAATAGCTTTTCCAGTTCTTTTGTTCTTTTTTAATTGCAGTAAAAGATACATAGCATAAAAGTTACCAATTTAATCATTATTAAATAGTGTACAATTCAGTGACATTAAGTACTTTCACACTGTTGTGCAGACTTCACCACTATTAACCTTAACAATAAAAGGGTTCATTGTTTTACCAGCAGAAGTGGATTTATTCAGGAATAACAGAGACTCTCCATTCGAGACCAACAAGCTGTGGTAAAAACCATAGGCAAGTGCAGGAAACAAAGGGAAGGAATCTTATTTGATAGGGAAGAGGGAGAAAGTGTGGAGGGGTTGTTTTGAACAAAAGATCATTGGAGAAAAGCGTGAGTCCAGGGTGATGATGCTTTCTCATTGGCTGAGTCGCAGGGGGTTGATTTCTTTCTCACAGGAGATGCAATGTACATCTTTTCAGGTTGATGCCTGTAGTTGGTGATTCTCTTCTGTTGAGGGTTCTTCTGCTGGGTTCCATAACTGACCCTTCTTCCTGTAATTGACGGTGAGTGGTAAGGCTTCCCGTTGTATTGCCCCCCAGCCCCCGCCGTCTAGCCTCGCTGCTCCATTTTAGTGAGGCTTCCCTTTATTAATTTTCACACCACCATCCATCTCCAGAATGTTGTCATTTTTCTTGACTGAAACCCCACACTCACTAAACACTAACTCTCCACTCCCTCCTTCCCCCAGCCCTGGCAACCACCATTCTACTTTCTGTCTCTGTGACTTTGACTACTCCAGATACCTCCTTGGTGGAATCCTACGTTTGTGACTGGCTTCTTTCATTTAACATGGTGCCGTATTGTAGCACATGTCAGGATTTCCTTCCTTTTTAAGGCTAAATGATATTCCATTCTACTATCTATCACATTTTAGTTATCCATTCATCTGTCAGTGGATACTTGTATTGGTTATCATCCATCTTTTGGTTATTGTGATTAATACAGCTGGTTAGATGTAAAAATACATGTTAAGAGTCCTTGTTTTCATGTCTTTGCGTATACATCCAGAAAAGAAATTGCTGGATCATATGGTAATTTTGTGTTTAGTTTTTTTCCTAAGAAATCACTGTACAATTTCCCACAGTGGCTGTGCTATTTTACATTCCCACCAGCAATTCACAAGTGTTCCAATTTCTCCACATTCCTGCCAACACTTGTTATTTTCTGTTTTTGGATAATAGCTATCTAACTGGATGAAAAGTTGTATCTCATTGTGGTTTTGATATGCATTTAAATTAGTTTTAGTTTAGTTAAATTGAAAGGTGTTGAACACCTTTTCAATTGCTTATTGACCCTTTGTATATCTTTAGAAATGTTTATTCAAGTCTTTTGCCCATTTACATACTGGATTTCTTTTTTTGTTATAGAGTTGTAGGAGTTCTTTATATATTGACATGTAAACATGATTTGGAAATATTTTCTCCCATTCCCTGGGTTGCTTTTTCCCTCTTGTTGATAGTGCTTTGACGCACAAAAGTTTTTAATTTTGATGAAGTTCGACGTCCCTACTTTTTGTTGCCTGTGCTTTTGATGTCTTACCCAAGAATTCATTACTAATCCAATGTCATAAAGCTTTCCCCCTTTGTTTTCTTCTGGAAGTTCTAGAAGTTTGATATGCTTAGGTCTTTGACCTATTTTGATTTATTTTTTGTATGTTGTGTAAGGTAAGGCTCCAACTTCTTTCCTTCTCTTCTTCCTCCTCCTCCTTCTTGCATGTGGATATCCAGTTTCCCATCCCCATGTGTTGAAAAGACTATCCTCATTGAATGGTGTTGGCACTCTTGTAGAAAGTTATTTGCTCATGTGTGTGAGAGTTTCTGTGCTCTAGTTCTGTCCACTGCTCCATTGTGTATGTTTGTGCTAGTACTACGCTGTTCTAATAGTAAATTTTGTCATCAGCAAATATGAGACCTCCAACTTTGTTCTTTTTCATGATTGTTTTGGCTATTTGAGGTCCCCTGAGATTCCATATGACTCTTAGAATAAATTTTTCTATTTTTGAAAAAAAATCATTGAGATTTTGAGAGATACTACATTGAATCTGCAGGTCACTTTGGGGAGTATTGGTATCTTAACAATATTAAGTCTTCCAATCCATGAACATAGGATGTCTTTCCATTTATTTTATTTCCTTTCATATTTTTCACAAACATTTTAAAGTTTCAATGTTCAAGGTTGTTTGGTTTTTTTTTTTGCCTCCTTGGTTTAATTTATTTCTAAGTATTTTGTTTTTTTAATGCTAACATAAGTGGAATTGTTTTTCTTAATTTACTTTTCTGAATGTTCTCTTGTTAATGACTAGAAATGCAACTAATTTTTGTGTTGATTTTGTATCCTGCAACTTTGCAGATTTTGTTCTACCAGTTTTTTAAAAAATGGAATCTTTCAGCATTTTTATGTATAAGATCATATTGTTTGTGGACAGAGATCATTTTACTTCTTCCTTTCAAATCTGGATGCCTTTTATTTCTTTTTCTTGCAGAATGGCTCTGGCTAGGCGTTTCAGTGCTAAGTTAAATAGATACAGTAAAAGCGCACATTCTCGTCTTATTCCTCATCTTAGAGGAAACTTTTCAGTCTTTCACCACCGAGTATGTTAGCTGTGGGTTTTTCATATATGTCCTTCATTGTGTAGAGACACTTTCCTTCTGTTTTTAGTTTGTGAGTGTTTTTATCATGAAAGGGTATTGACTTTTGTCAAACACTTTTTATGCATCAATTAAAATAAGGATGTGGGTTCCCCCCTTCATTTTGTTGCTGTGGTATAGAGTACTTTGATGTTCATATGCTGAAGCATCCTTGTATTCCAGAAATAAATTTCTCTTGGTTATAGTGTACAATCCTCTTAATATGCTTTTTTTGAGTTCTGTTTGCTGGTATTTTGTTGGTAATTTTTGCATCCATGTTCATAGAGCTATTTGTAGTTTTCTGTTTATTGTTTTGCTTGTAGCAAAGGCAGGCAAATGACTTTGGTTTCAAGGTAATGCTGACATCACAGAATGAGTTAAGAAGTGTTCCCTCTTCTTCTGTGCTTTCGGAAGAGTTTGGGAAGGATTGTTACAATTTTTCTTTAAGTGTTTTTCAGAATTCACCATGTGGTCCTGGAGTTTTCTTTGTTGGGAGGTTTTGGATTACTGATTCAGTCTCCTTGCTAGTTATTGGTCTGTTCAGACTCTCTCTTTCTTAATGACTCAGTATTTGGTAGGTTCTGTGTTTCTAGGAACTTGAACATTTCATCTAGGTTATCCAATTTGTGTGCCGTTGTTCATAGTGTTCTCTTATAATCCTTTTTTTCCTGTAAAATCACTAGTTATGTCCCCTCTTTCACTTCTGACTTAAGTTATTTGAATCTTTAAGTTAGCTAATCTAGATAATAAAGGTTTTTAAATGTTGACCTTTTCAAAGAGCCAGCTGTTGGTTTTGTTGATCTTCTCTACTGTTTTTCTGTTCTCTATTTTATCTTTGCTGTAATCTTTATTATCTCCTAACTTTTGCTAGCTTTGGGATTAGTTTGTTCTTTTTTTTTCCCGTTCATTAAGGTGTTGATTTGAGATGTTTCTTATTTTTAAATGTGTTTATGGCTATAAATTTCCATCTTATTACTACTTTTATTTGTTTATGTATTTATTTATTTAAAATATAATTTATTATCAAGTTAGCTGACATACAGTGTATATAGTATACTTTGTCTTCAGGAGTACATTCCCATGATTCATCGCTTACATACAACACCCAGTGCTCATCCCAACAAGTGCCCTCCTCAATGCCCATCACCCATTTTCCCCTCTCCCCCAACCCTCGCCCATCAACCCTCAGTCTGTTGTCAGTACTTAAGAGTCTCTTATGGTTTGCCTCCCTCTCTGTTTAAAGTTGTTTTTCCCTTCCCTTCCCCCATGGTCATCTGTTAAGTTTCTCAAATTCCAAGTATGAGTGAAAGCGTATATCTGTCTGTCTGTGAATGACTCATTTCATTCACCACAATACCCTCCAGTCTGTCCACATTGTTGCAAATAGCAAGATTTCATTCCCTCTCACTTAGCATTGCTTTTCTTGCATCCTGTAAATTTTGGTATGACCTGTTTTCATGTTTATTTTTCTGAAGGTATTTTCTACTTTCCTCTGTGATTTCTTCTTTGTCCTATTGATTACTTAAGAATGCATTGTTTGAGGGGCACCTGAGTGGCTCAGTCTGTTAAGCATTTAATCAACTTTGGCTCAGGTCATTATCTGGATTTGAGCCTCGTGTTGGGCTTTGTACTGAAAGCTCGGAGACTGGAGCCTGCTTCAGATTCTGTATCTCCCTCTCTCTTTCAGCACCTCCCCCTCTCAAAAATAAATAAAAACATTAAAAAAGTGCATTGTTTGGGGCACCTGGGTGACTCAGTCGGTTGAACATCCAACTCTTGATTTTGGCTCAAGTCACGATCCTAAGGTCATGGGATCAAGCCCTGCATTGGGCTCTGCACTGAGTGTGGAGGCTGCCTAAGATTCTTTCTCTCTCTGTCTCCCAGCCCTCTCCCCCACTCACACACGCACTTTCTCTCTCTAAATAACAAAGTGTTGTTTAATTCCCACGTATTTGTGGACTTTTCAGTTTTCCTTCTGCTGTTGATTTCTAGTTTCATTCCACTGTGATCAGAAATGATATTTTGTATTATTTCAGTCTTTTAAATGTGTTAAGACTTGTTTTGTGGCCTAGCATATGGACATATGGTCTGTCCTGAGAATGTCCTGTGTGCATTTGAGAAGAATGTGTTCTCTGCTGTTACTGGATAGAGTATTCTGCATCTATCTATTAGGTCCAGTTGGTCTATAATATTGTTCAGGTCCTCTATTTTCTTATTGATCTTTTGTCTCACTGTTACTTCCATTATTCAGAATGGGATATTGAAGTCTGCCATTCTTGTAGAGGTATCTCCTTTCAGTTCTGTCAATGTTTGCTTCAAATGTGTAGGAGCTCTTGGGTTTGACACATGTATTTTTATAATTGTTATTTCTTCTTGGTGAATTGACCCTTTTATCATTGTATCATGCCCTTCTCTGTGTCTTGTAACAGTTTTTGACTTGAAGTCTATTTTGTCTGATAGCCACTCCTGTTCCCTTTTGGTTACTATTTTCATGGAATGTATTTTTTCATCCTTTCATTTTTAACCTCTTTTATTTCCTCAGCTCTAAAGTGAGTCTCTTATAGATAGCATATAGTTGAATACTGTTTTTTATTTAGCACTTACTTTTGCATTTTATTATTTGTTTCATGCATGTCTTATAACATTTTTGTATCTTATTTTCTCCATGACTGCCTTCCTTTGTGTTTAGTTGATATTTTTTGTAGTGACACGTTTTGGTTTCCCTCAGTTATGATTTTAAAATATTGTTCAACACAGAGCCAAGTAGTGTACTGTGCTATTTCTTTTCTTGTTCAAATGTCTGTCTTTGCTGGAGTTTCTAATTGTGTCTATTTTCTTTCTTTTTTTTTTTCTTGTTTTAAAGCTTCGCCTATTATTTTATTTAAGTTTATTTATTTTGAGAGAGACAGAGAGGGCAAGCAGGGAGGGGCAGGGAGAGAGGGGGAGAGAATCATAAGCAGCCTGGGTGGTTCAGTCGATTAAGTGTCCAACTTTGGCTCAGGTCATGATCTCCTGGTTTGTGAGTTCAAGCCCCACGTTGGGTTCTGTGCTGACAGCTTGGAGCCTGGAGCCTGCTTCTGATTCTGTGTCTCTGTCTCCCTCTCTTTGCCCCTCCCCCACTTGCACTGTCTCTCTCTCTCTCAAAAATAAATACATGTTAAAAAAAAAAAAAAGGACCTGGGAATCCTGGGTGGCTCAGTGGGTTAAGCATCCAACTTAAGCTCAGGTCATCATTTCACGGTCTGTGGGTTCGAGTCCTACATCAGACTCTGCGCTGACAGTTCAGAGCCTGGAGCCTGCTTCAGATTCTGTGTCTCCCTCTCTCTCTGTCTCTCCCCCACTCCTGCTCTGTGTCTCCCTCAAAAATAAATTAACATAAAATTAACATAAGCAGATATCATGTCATGTGACCCTTTGTGCACATATACCAAGAACAAAGACATCTCAGACATGACTAAATACAGTTGTTGTACCCAGCAAATTAATACAGATAAAATAATGTCTTCTACTAGGCATACAACTCACCTTCATCCCTCTTCGGTTGTTCAAACAGCCTTCAAGACAGGTGTTTGTTTTCTGGTCAGTCCATGACTTGGTGGTGTGTGGTAGTCAGTTCTGAAGCATGAAGGTATGGCTCCTCGCTTTTTTAACATTTGGTGTTGGTGATAAAAAAATTCTGATATATGTTCCTTTCAGAAGCGGTGTTTTTTTCTTGAGTTGTTAGGATCCTTTCCTCTTTTTCCCATGTTCTAAAATTTTGCAAAGATATGGGTCTACTTAAAGTTCTTAGACTGTGCTTGGCGGGTCTTTTAAACCTGGACCTTTTGGGAATTTCGTCGTATTGTTCATCTGATTATTTTCTTCTTTCTTTCTTTCTTTCTTTCTTTCTTTCTTTCTTTCTTTCTTTCTTTCTTTCTTTCTTTTTCTTCCTTCCTTCCCTCCTTCCTTCCTTCCTTCCTTCCTTCCTTCCTTCCTTCCTTCCTTCCTTCCTTCCTTCCTTTCTTTCTTTCAACATTTATGGTTGAGAGAGAGAGAGCGTGTGAGTGGGGAAGAGGCATAGACAGAGGGAGACAGAGTTAGAAGTGGGCTCGAGGCTCTGAGCTGTCAGCACAGAGCCCAGTGTGGAGCTCGAACTCCCGGACCACCAGAGTATGACCTGAGATGAAGTCAGGTGCTTAACTGACTGAGCCCCTAGGCGCCCCTCCTTCTTTCTGATTTCCACTTTTCTGGAGCGATTGTACAACAGGACCTTGGGATAGATCTTCTGTGTCTCTTTTCTTTCATGTCTTCCATCTCTTGGTCTCTATGTTCTGGAAGATTTCTTCTGCTCTATCATCTGAACCTTCTGGTCAATTTATTTCAGCATATTTTTACTTTATAAGAGCCCTCGTTCTCTTTACCATTCACAGAGTATTTTATTCTTGATTTTGAATGTAATAACATTGAATATAGTTATGATAATAATTAGAAAGTATACTTATTTTATTTATTACTTTATGTATTATTATTTCCATTTCTTGAATAAATTCTCTTTCCTTTGAGTTTGTTTTTTCTTTTAGTGGAACTGTTTTTTACAGCACCCCTTATCAAACTAGTACACATCTGTCTCTCCTTTTCTTTTTCTGTCTCCTTCTTTCTTCTCCTCCTCCTCCTTTTTCCTGTACTTCTCCCTTTTTCTTAAGTTATTGCATTTCCTCATGGAGGGGCTCTCTGATGTTTTATGGCCCTGCATTCTGAACCAAGGGAGGAGCAGACAGGATGGGACTGTTGAAGGCAATCTTTCAAGTAACCCCCATGTTTCTGACTCAGTGGCTCACCTGCCGTGTCTTGCGCTTCTCCAGAATTCCGCGGGGAAGATCAGCAGCCTTCTCAGTAGTGTGTCATCTGTTGTCTCTTCTCTATCAGCTTGACGTGCTCTCAGAGACTTCTGTTAAAGCTCTCTTCCGCAGATGGACAACTTTCTGTTCTCTTTGTCATTATGGATGTTATTTCCTTTTTAGTTCTTTACTACCATCTGTGTAGGGTCTGAGGAGGGGGAAGAGGAAAAACTGAGTGGTCAGTCCATCATTATGAAAATAGCACCGATTTTCTAGTCTCCGCTCACAGTCTTGATGTCCTTGGCTGAGAAGTCACTTGGGCGGCCCGTATCAGTTGGGACGGGCTGTCTATGCTGTAGTGAGAACATCCTCAAAACCCGAGTGGCTTAAACCCTCAAAAGTTTCTTTTTTGCTCATTCTGTCTGTGCACTGAGGTTGGTGGGGGCTCAACTCCACGTCCCCCGACTCTGAGACCCTGGCTAAGAGCGGCTTTATGGTGGTGATACCCGTTGCCATGGTAGAGACAGCCCGGGGAAATGCTCACTGTCCCCTTCAGTCTCTGCCCCAAATGATATCCATGATTTACTTCTCTCCACGTTTCATTGGCCAAAGCAAATCATTAGGCTGTGCCTCACATCAGAGGTGGATACGGTGTGGTCCTACTCTGTGCCTGGAAAATAGAAAGCTGGAAATGTTTGTTGAAAAATACTATGGCCCACCAGAAGATTGTAACATTTCGAGGGATTGAATTCTTTTAACTCTTGGGTTGTTTTTTTCCCCCCAAATGTTTCTTTATTATTGAGAGACAGTGGGTTATTTATTTTTTGAAATGGCATTGGAGTCAGAGAACATAAGCTGGTATAAAATCCTGAGGGTATTTTCCCCCCTATCTTATTTATTATTAATTTTGGTGAATGTTTTATGGGATTGGAAAATAAAGAGGATTCTTTTATTGGTTGTGGACAAGTTTGATACAAAATAGGAAGCTGTTTATATCTTCTGTATATCTGTTAATCTTTTATTTACTAAATCTATCAAAGACTACAGAAGTAAGAAGAACTGAAAGTTCTTACCATAGTATTATGTTTCTATAGGTTTCTCCTTGTTTTTTAAATTAATTTTTTAATGTGTATTTATTTTTAAGAGAGAGAGAGGGAGAGAAAGAGAGAGAGAGAGAGACAGAATGTGAGCAGGGGAGGGGCAGACAGAGAGAGAGAGACCCAGAATCTGAAGCAGGCTCCAGGCTCTGAGCTGTCAGCACAGAGCCCAATGCGGGGCTCGAACTCATGGACCACAAGATCATGACCTGAGTGGAAGTTGGATGCTTAAGCAACTGAGCCATGCAGGCACCTCTCTCCTTGTTTTTATAAATAGTTTTACACCTTATTTACTTTGTAACAGTTCATAGTAGGTGTACATTTTCTATTTTGTTTAAATAACCTTCTTTGTCCCAATTAATGGGACTTTAAAATTTTTGTTCCATTGACTATGTGTCTTCCATATCCTATTAGCATCTCCCACTGCTTCTTAGTTATTTTTCTGGGTTCTGCAGCAGCTGATTTTCAGAGCAACGAATGAACTAACTGTTCATCTTCCTTCTTAGACCACCCCCTCCCCCACCACTTGAATGTGTTAAAGAAAAAATAACTATGATACTTGTTAAAATGGTAAGAAGGACATTATTATTGCAAATTCAAGCCCAACCCTGCATTCAACAAAGACTAGTGGGGATTTATAGCCAAAGAACAGTGTGAGGAGGTCAGTGGGTGGGAATTCTGAAGAGGAGACACTGGGGGTGGGGGTTCACTAACCTGGCCTGACAGGATTCTGGTTAGAGGGAGGTCAAGGGATTGACGGCAAGGGTGGGAGATGAGGAACTTGATAGGATATGAGGGTAGGTGAGGACCTAGCAGGATTTTTTGCTAAGACTGGGCTCAGCAGGCCAAAGACAGGGAAGGGGCCACGCTCAAGACCTCCTCAAAGAGAGGGCTCAGAGGAGTTTGACTAACGTCAGGGAGAGAGTCTTGTTAAACACTGCACTGCAGTCTCTCTCGCCCACCCACAACTTTTCCTCTACAGTCACTCTCCTTTCTCCTGCATATAGTTTTTCTCTCTATTGGGTCACTTCCATCAACCCAGAGACATTTTATAACACGCTCCTTCTTTAAAAAAACCAAAAGAAAAAAAACCCCAAAGGGGTGTCTGTGTGGCTTAGTCATTTAAGTGTCATGATTCAGCTCAGGTCATGATCTCACGGTTCATGAGTTTGAGACCTGCATCGGACTCTGAGCTGTCAGTGTAGAGCCCACTTCAGATCCTCTGTCTCCCTCTCTCTTTGCCCCTCTTCTCTCTCTTTCTCTCTCTCCCAACCAAAACCTATCCTTACCTTACTCCAGACAACCAAAATTAACTCAAAATGCATTGAAGACCCAAACACAAAAGCTAAAACTATAGAACTTTTGGAAGAAAACTTAGGGGAAGGCTGCAGGATATTGGATTTGATAACGACTTCTTAGATCTGACACCAAAAGCACAGCGAACAAAAGTAAAAATAGATACACTAGACTTCATCAAAATTAAAATCTTCTGTGCATCAAAGGACACTATCAACAGAATAAAAACACAACCTACAGAATGGGAGAAAATGTTTGCAAATCATATGTCAGATGAGGGGTTGATATCTAGATTTTATAAAGAACTATAATATAACTCAACAGCAAATAAAACAGACAACCCCGTTCCAAAATGGGCAAAGTACTTGAATAGGCATTTCTACAAAGATATGCAAATAGCCAACAAACACATAGAAAGATACTCAATGTCACTAATCATTAGGAAAATGCAAATCAAAACTGTAATAAGATACCACCTTACACCCATTGGGATGGCTGCTATGAAAACAAACAAACAAATAAACAAAACCCAGAAGATAACAAGTGTCGGTGAGAATGTGGAAAAATGGGAACTCTCATGTACTGTTAGTGGGAACGTAAAATGATGCAGCTGCTATGGAAAGAAGCTATGGACAGAATTAAACATGATCCAGCAACTCACTTTTGTGTATATACCGAAAAGAATTGAAAGCAGGGTCCAAAAATGCTATCTGTACACCCATGCTAATAGGAACATTATTCATAATGGCCCATCACAAGTGTCCATTGATGGATGAATGGGTAAACAAAATGTGGTATGCACCTACAGTGGATTATATTTAGTCATAAAAAGGAAGGGAATTATGAGACATGCTACAATATGAATGAACCTCGAGGACATTATGCAGAGTGAAATAAGGTAGTCACAAAAAGACAAATACAGTATGATACTGCTTATAAAAGATACTTAGATGTTGTGGACTGAATTGTGTCCCCCTTGAATTCATGTGTCGAAGTGTAATCCCCAATATGACCACATGTGGAGACAGGCTCTTTAAAGAGGTAGTTAAGGTTAACAGAGGTCTTATTGGTAGGGCCCTAATCCAGTATGATGAGCGTCCTCCTAATAGTAGTAGTAAGAAGAGACCCTGGGATGTGCGCACAGAGGGGAGACCGGGTGAGGACGCAGCGAGGAATTAGCCATCCACAAGCCGGGGGAGAGGCCTCAGGAGAAACCAACACTGCAAACATCTCCATTGTGGACTTGCTGCCTTCAGAACTATGAGAGAATGAATTTCTGTTGTTTAAGCCCCCCAGCCTGCGGTAACGTGTTATGGCAGCCTTAGCAGACTCATACACTAGCGTAGTCGAATTTCTAGAGACAGAAAGTTGAATGCGGTGTTCAGGGACTGAGGGGAGAAAGGAATGCGAGTCCTTTAGGGGGTATTTAAGTTTCGCAAGATGAAAAGAGTTCTGGAGATTGACTGCCCAATAATGTAAATGTATTTAACACTATAGAACGGTACGTTTTGAAATGGTTAAGATGGTAAGTTCTATGTATATTTTACCACAATTAAAACAGAACGCCTTCCTTGACACACCCCTCCTACCATGGCCCTAGCCTTCCGCCCTGCTTTAGAGCAAAACTCCTGGAAAGAGTACTTTATGTTTGCTGTCTCTACTTCTTCACTTCTCATTTTTTTTCTTGAATCCATTCCAATCAGGATTTTCTGAAACTGTTGTTGTCTGAGTCATTGCTGAAATTCCAACCCATCAGCATTTTTTTTTTGATTCCTCGCTCCTCAAGATACTTGTCCCTTGGCTTCCCGATTTTCCTCTTGCTTCTGCCTTGTTGGATATGGTTGGCTCTTCCTCCTGATTCTGTCTGTGAGCTACCCCAGGGCTCTGCCGTGGACTTTGCACACTCACCCTGTGGTAACCGTGTCCAGTGCCAGCTGCGTCCTGGTGAGTTTCACATCCCGTCTCCAGCCCTACCCGCCTTTGGGACTTAATGCTGGGATTCGGCATTGTCATGAGGATGTCTGACGGGCATCCAAAAGTTAGCAGCCCGGAAGAAACCCTTGACTTCTTTAGAATCCGCCACGTCCACTGTTTGCTCTCAGTCAGTGGTACCACCTGGCAGCCAGGTCAGGAAGTAGCATATCTGACTCCTGTCTTTCCATCTCACCCTACACCTCACTCTTTACAAATCTCTCCAGAATCCTACCCCTCCTCACTTCCTCCTGCATTACCTGCCTTGGCCAATCCCCCTTATTCTCTCATCTGGATGACTGTGGTGGCTTCCTTGCAAAATGAACAAAGGAATAAACGCTATCGGTGTTGGAATTAATGATACAAAATATAAATGTGTATTCCTGAGGGCACCATCAGCAATGTAATTGAGCATTTTTCTATGCAGGTTGCAGGTGAGAGCAGGTGTCATGTATGTCAGTATATATATATATATATATATATATATATATATATGCACACAGGATATCTATGTCAGCATATATATCCCAGAGAACTAGCAAGAATCTCTGCTCCGCTATCACCAGCATCTAATTATGTCCATAAAATAATGCTAGTATCACCAGGAAGTCTGCAAACACACGCAGCAGCTCTGTTGACTAATTGAAAGGAAATGAGCATGGCCATTAGAAATTTAAGAGGGAAATCAGAGAATTCGAGATACCGACCATGCAAATAACCGAACTATCAGAGAGTGGGCTGTTTTGCTTAGGACGGTTGATGGCTCTCAGAGGAGCAAGTGTGGTCCCGGTTCTAAGAGTATGTTGTCCGCACCCCCCTCCCCAGCACATCCACCTCCCCATGCCAGTCCATCTCCTGGGGTCGGGCTTTATGATCTGTCACTGACCTCGTGGTAATAGGAACAGCTGGAGTTTAAGCGTTTATTTTTTGGTTTGGCCAAAAGGACACATCAGAGTTGTGGCATTAAAATGTTTCTGATCCGTAGGGGTGCCTGGCCAGCTTAGTCAGTGGAGCATGCAGCTCTTGATCGTGGGGTGATGAGCTGGGCCCCCATGTTGGGTGGACGGATTCCTTGAAATAAATTAATTAATTAAAAAAAATAACACATTTCTGCTCTCCTGGGGTCACTAATGCAGTAGCGTGTCCTCCTCAGTTGAAGGAGCACAGGACTCTTGATCTCCGGGTCATCAGCTTGAGCCTCACATTGGGGCTTTAATGTTTAAGACATTAAAACAAACAAAAGTCGTGTCGCTGAGAAGCGACTGTTGCAGTGGAACCATGGTGGGGCCTGGGGGGGTGTGGCCAGGCTCGCTGGGAGGGTGGCAACCCCGGCGGTGCGAGTGGGCCCGCCCTCCTGGGCCGGGGCGGACCGCAGGGAGCGGGCAGAAGTCTCTGCGGCAGCCTGAGACAGAGCCCGCGGGGCTTCGGGCCAGGCTGTGTGGAAAGACAGGAAGAGAGCGAGATCGGGATAGAGGGCTCACCCTGGTGGGTGCCATGTCATCACTGCTGTGCCATGTGTCGCGAGGGTCCCGGGTGATGCAGGCAGTACAGCTGATGGCTGTTTTTCTGTTTTTCTATCGCGTCCGCTCCTTGCTCCTCCTTTCGAGAGCTGCTCTGATAGTCGCGGTGTCCCACAGAACAGACTCTGTTCTTCTGCAACGCTCAGACCCCTCTGTTCTCCTGCCAGGACAGGCCACCCGCTCTGCTCCACTCCCCGAGGAGCCCCGTGTGCCTGGAGTTCTGGTGGCTCCTGCCAGCAGCAGAGGGAGCCCACACTCTACGGAAAGGGCTTGAGTTCCTCATCATAATACAAAGCAGAAAATACAATAATTGTTGGGGTTTTTTTTTTTGCCACGCAGTATGTCCTTACAGATGACGCTTTAATCTCCCTCGTACATCTCTGTTGCTGTAAATTCATGCTCCATTATAGCACCATATGCCCGGATTCGCTCGGAGAAAGCCACGGCCAGCTTGACGCAAGCTTGGGCTGCAGAGCTGTCTGCGCCTCGTGTTGGATTGCGCAGTTACCCACACATTTAAGGGTTATGTCTTAATAAGTTCTTCTCTACCAGTGGATTAGCCACGATCCTGCAGCTGATTAGTTATATCGTGGGAAGGTAGCACCGAACTCACTGACAAGTACAAGATGCCAGAGGCAGAGGAAAGTGGGGCCCATTGAAAAAACCTAGAGGCACGAAGCAACAGAGCGGGGTTTCGTCTCATTGCCTAGCAGCTGCCGATTTGCCTTCTCATCTGTTTCTAAGTAATAGATATTGATGCTTCTTTGCTCAGCGCAGGCCTATTCTGCATACAATTGCATGCGTACCGGGAATGGCATCTTTTCAGACCCCTTTCGGGGGGACTGTTAAAGCTAAGCTTGATGTCAGAAGTCAGGATTCGGGGTTATTCCTGTAGCCAAGCCGGGCTGCGGATGTCCCTCACGCCGTGCTCTTCCTGGGCAAAGATGCTCGCTTTTTTGATGAAACACTCTTACCACTTCATCTCCCTCCCACAACGACGGGCCAAATTCTGAAACCACGCTCAGGAGGGGAAAGAACCCCTCAGCTCCTGTATCCTGACCCACAGAGCGGCAGTGGCCACACAGGGTGGGAACGGGGTTGAGGGGGAGCAACAGGAAACCTTTACAAAGGAGTTTCTCATTTGAAGCCTGGTGTAGAGCCCTTCACTGCAGGGCTGGTTTGAGTGGAACTTCCTTCTCAGCAGGAGACCGGCTCACTGGAGGCCTCCGCGGTGTCACTGTGTCTAGGCCTCTCTCCATGGCTGGGAAGCTAACAGGCACAGGACCAATCCAAGAGCCTCCTGGGCCCCGGGGGCTTTTCCTTGGGGACATGAAATGTCAAAAACATGGAAATGCACCGTTATCCCATAGCAAGATGGTAATATATGAGTGAATAATAAGTGACAATGCATGGGTGTGGAACCTAATTGACATAGTATATGTCATCAAGTGCCTTCATGTTGACGTTGAATTCTTTTCTCTACGGTTCTGCCCCGGTACATTATTTCCTCCTAGGCTGTGTATACTCCTGTGGGTCTTTGGAGAGCTCTGGGGTGCTGGGCCGCACCTGGGGATTTGATGCAGATGGTGGGGCCTGGATGGTTGGCCCTAGTCCTCAGCTGTCTGATCCAGAATGAGCCAACCTTAAAGGAAGTGCAGAAGACTCTCACCTGCCCTTCAGTAAGCCAGAAGGATGCTCACCTGTTCGTACTGAGAAGGAGACTCCTTTTCTTTCTGTCAACAGGCTCATGCACTTACTGACTCACTCATTCAGGAAGCATTTCATTGAAAAGCTACCAAATGCTAGTTATAGTGCTGGGCATTGGAGAAACAAACACAAGTAGGACACAGTAGCTGCCCTAAGGAGCCTGGAGCCCCTCTGTCCAGAGCTGGCCGCTCTCAGCCACCCCCCGGACCCACCTCTGCCGCCAGAGCTTCTTGGATACCCTTAGCTGTAGGCTGCTTTGCATCCTCCAGAAAGTCATAGTTTGAGTCCTAACTCTCAGGACCGCAGAACGTGACTATTTGGAAATAGGGCCTTTAAAGAGATAATTAAGGTTAAATGACATCATTATGGGGCCCCTAATCCAACATAAATGGTGTCCTTATGAGGAGAAATTAGGCCAGACCCAGGGAGAGGTTGGTCATCTACAAACCAAGGAGAGAGACCTCAGGAGACAGCCATCTGCAGACACGTTGGTCTTCAGAATCGGGAGAAGTAAATTTCTGTTGTTGAAGCCACTCAGTCTGTGGCACCTTGTCACGGCGGTGAGCCGTCTCACACAGCGGCCCCCTCGGGGGCCCAGAAGACACCTGGGTGTTTCTCAGGAGGAGGAAGATGCCTAGCCAGCGCCCCCCCATCTGGCAGGAGCGCCCGCTGGAGGGCAACCCCATGGTGACCTTCTCCACACCTTCTTCTGCCTCCTTCCTTCTCGGTCTGCTTCCTCCAGGTGTAGACGACATATTAGTGGTTCCCAGGGGATTTTGCTGGGGATACGGGGTGGGGTTGGGCAGCCTTTCCTTGGCAGCAGTGATGGCGCTCTCTAGAGCCTCCTCTGTGTTCTTCCTTGAGGGGAGGGGGCTGCCCTCCACTGCAGCTCAATCTCCAGGGCACTTTCCCTCATTTCCTTGACCCCCGGGCAGAGCTCAGGTCCTGTAGGGCTCTCCGGCTGGCCCCTGCCCTCTGCTGCCTCTTCCTGCTCCGAGTGTCTGTGCAGACCGTCCCCTTGACTGCTCAGCCTGTCCCACAAGAGATATAGAAAACCCAGTGGGCTGGTGGATGTGTGACAACGGCTCTTCAAAAAACCAAGCAAAGTAAAACCCCGATCTCTCTCCCTTGGCACTTTTCATGGTGTACACCCGTCGTGGCCAATGTGAAGTCACCGAACAGGGAGTTGAATTGGGAAGAGATGTCCAGTAGCTGTGACAACAGCCATAAGTGGCCTCAAGAGGAAAGAACTTAGCAAAACATAATAAGTAGGGATGCTAACTAGGCCTTTCTTACCTTTGTATTTTAATACAATTTAATTGTATGCTCATGCAATTTAATTTTTAATAATGACTATGTTTAACAACCAGCTCGCAAATTTTCCAAAAATGTAACGGTTGACCTGCTAAAGTCAGTGGGGCTGGGTCCCTCACACAGATAGGAACAGTCCTCTGGGTGAAATAGAATGGTGAGCAAATGACCCTGGTCTGTAAGACTGCAGGTTGTGCATAAACGAACCATCTGGAAGCTTCTAGTGGGAATGAGTGAGGAGACAGTGCCAGGGCCATGAAACAGTTGCTGGGTCTAAAAAAAATTTTTTTTAATGTTTAGTTTTGTCAGAGAGAGAGAGAGAGAGAGAGAGAGAGAGAGAGAGAATGTGTGGGGGAGGGGTACAAAGAGAGAGGGAGACACAGAATCTGAAGCAGGCTCCAGGCTCCGAACTATCAGCACAGAGCCCGATGTGGGGCTCAAACTTGCGGAGTGTGAGATCATGACCTGAACTCAGTCGGACACTTAACTGGCTGAGCCACCCAGGCACCCCAGCAGTGGCTATTTTGAACAAGCCTGTGGCCACAGCCTGGTTCCTAGACAGCTCTGAGCCCTGCCGCCATGCCCTGATGTGCGTTTTCCCGCGTGGTTCTAGGGGGATTCCCTGACCGCACGTCTCTGTCCCGGTGGCCATGGGACAGCCTGTCTGGGGCCCCTGTGAGTTTATGGGGCCTGGAACCATGGGACACTGTGCAGGACTGGTTTTGGACCACCACAGGCAGCAGCGCTCCGTGCTGGGCCCCCCTGCTCTCCAGTGTGCTGCCACCACAGAGCGGGGGCCCTTCTGACTTGCCTCCCAGTGGTCCCCCCACATCTACTGCTTCCCGGGCTTGCGTTGAAATGCTTTTGTCCCCTATTCCTTACCTGCCCCAGCATTTACTAAAATTGGCTATTATAAACTCACCAAATTCACAATTATATATTAAATCATCACTATTAATTAAAAATATAAAGATTCCCTTTGTGATAGAATCATGTCACAGTGAAAATCCAAAAAGCAACCCGTAATTAAAAAATATATATTAAAAAACTGTCCTGGCTGGTATGTATTAATAGCATAAAGCCGCAATTTCAAGGCCCATACTTCTGCAGGATCCAGAAAAGAAATATGATGGAAACAATAGGCTGAGATTACCAATGTCAATTAAAGAAACACAAAGCCATAAACGCCCATCTTTCCAGGAAGGCATCATAAACATGTAGCCTGTATTCTATAAATGCCGGCTGATTGATTAACTGATACCAAACATCAGGCCTCTCAGCTTGGGCTGCTGGGGACAAGACTAAGTGTAGGATTTTAATTCACAAAGGCAGTGGGCAGACCAATTTATCTTCTTTCCCAAAAAGCATTTATCTTGATCCCCACGCTTGCACATATGATATGATCATGTGCATGCTTCCATACATATGTAGGTGACATAGAGGTCACATGTATACACACATGTAAGACAGAGGGTTGGGGGCAGGCAAACATCTGGTTGAAAAAGGGAAAGCTTCAGTGGGCTGACTCTTGACAAACACTGTGAACATTTCACTTCGGGAAGACAGAGCATCCGGATGTGCGACTCTGACTTTTGGACTCGGCTCTCCTGTCCGTGCGGTGGCCGGGCACCTCCATGGTGAACGGGCTCATTCCTGCTCACCCCTGCACTGTGCGCTGGGACCGAAGGGCTGCTCTGTGGGCGATTCATAAACACCTAGCTAAAAGAGGCTTTGGAAAGAGCAATACGCACGTTCCCTTTACTCCCGGCACCTGCAGAGACATTCCTCTCAGTATTTTTTTCAGGTATTATTAAAAAAATTTTTTTAACGTTTATTTATTTTTGAAAGAGAGAGAGACAGAACATGGGCAGGGGAGGAGCAGAGAGAGAGGGAGACAGAATCGGAAGCAGGCTCCAGGCTCTGAGTTGTCAGCACAGAGCCCGACGCGGGGCTCGAACCCAAGAACCGTGAGATCGTGACTGGAGCCGAAGTCCGACGCTTAACCGGCTGAGCCCCCCAGGCGCCCCCAGGTATTATTTTAATAGACGAGTGAGTTCCTGGATACTTCTAGAGGATGAAGCAAAGGTGTGCTGGCCTGACCAACGACCCCCGCGTCCCAGCAATGTGCAGGCCTCGGGACCAGAGGCTGGTGGGAAGAGCAGTTTCGACTTTTGACTCTTCTCCCCACCCCCAACAAATTTGTCTATTTTTGAGAAAGAGAGCGCCAGCAGGGGAGGGGCAGAGAGAGAGGCGGGCAGAGGATCTGAAGCAGGCTCTGCGCTGACAGCAGAGAGCCCATTGTGGGGCTCGACCTCATGAGCTGTGAGATCGTGACCTGAGCTGAAGTCAGATGCTTAACCGACCAAGCCACCCAGGCGCCCCATGACTTTTGTCTCTTCTAAGCATCAAGTTAAAACATAAACTGTTATGACCCCTGAAATGTTTTCTCAAGGACCAGCTACTGGGAATGCACCGAGGTTTATGAGTTTATTAGTCAGTTGTCCTCATTTTATATTACTTTTTAAAAATCACGTTTATTGAGGTATAATTTGCATACAATAAAAGGGACACTTTTTTCAGTTTTTATTTTAAGTTGCAATTATTGAAGAGTGTAATATTAGTGTCAAGTGTATGATACGGTGATTCAGCACTTCCATGCGGTGCTGATTACAGCGAGCGCCCCCCCTCCTCCCCATCACCTAATTTACCCACCCCTACCTCCCCTCTGGTAGCCATCAGTCTTTTCTCTGTAGTTCAGCGTCTGTTTCTTGGTTTGTCTCTCTCTCACTCCCCCCACCCCATGTTTGTTTTGTTTCTTAAATTCCACATATGAGTGGCCGCCTGGGTGGCTCAGTCATTAAGCCTCTGACTTTGGCTCAGATCATGATCTCATGGATCGTGAGTTCCAATCCCACATCGGATGAGCTTGTGCCCCACTTCGGGTGAGCACAAACCCTGCTTCTCTCTCTCTCCTTCTCTCTCTTGCTGCCCCTCACTCACACCCTCTCTCTCTCCCTCTCTCTCTCTCAAAAAAAAAATCCACATATGACTGAAATTATATGGTATTTGTCTTTCTGTGACTTACTTCACTTACCATTATGCTGTCTAGGTCCATCCAAGTCGTTGCAAATGGCAAGATTTCATTCTCTTTATGGCTCAGTAATATTCCATTGTATATGCCCCCCAGCTTCTTTATCCATTCATCTATCAGTGGACACTTGGGCTGTTTCCATAATGTGACTATTGTAGACACTGCCGCTATAAACATCGGGGTACATGTATCCCTTCGAATTAGTGTTTTTGTATTCTTTGGGTAAATATCTAGAGGTTCAATTGCTGGATTGTAGGGTAGTTTTATTTTTAACTTTTTGAAGAAACTGTATACTATTTTCCAGAGTGGCTGCACCAGCTTGAAAATGCACACAATTGAAGAATATGGCTCAATGAATTTTGGCAAATGCGTCTATCGTGAAAAATCATTTTAATCCATATGTAGATCACGTTCATCACCTAAAATACACTTTGTATCCAGTGGTATACTGGTAAGTATTTAACAGCAGGTCTTGGAAAAAATGTTACATTTTACCATCTATTTATTTAACATATAAATAATTTAACATAAGTATAAACTTTACTAATATAAAGGATGTTTGTTACATAACTTATAAATAATAATACATTGTATGATATTCGTTATTGTAAATTACATACAGTCAATTGGTTATCACAAAATGTTTCCACTGAGTTTTGCCAGAGTCTTGTATCTGTAGCCAACCAGTGGCTGCAATTAACTGGTGTAGTTGCTACCTTCATGTACTTTGAGGAGGAGTAAACAAAAGGGAAACACAACATGTGTTGGAAAAATCACTTGTTTGTCAATGACACGCGCAACTTCTTTGCTGAATCAGACTATAGCTTTTGAATGTGGGGAGAATGTTTTCCTAATTTTGTTGTGCTAGTCCCAACGTAATAGGTATACACACTACTCACTTTTAAGTTCAATTAGCATTATTAGCATTTTTTCCATCACTTTGTTTGGTCTAGACAAGTAAAACAATGAAATCAAGCCATGATTGGTAAAGCTTGCCCGTTTCCGGGCCTCCCACCGTGGCTGATGTCAGGCTGCCAATGGGATGTCACTGAATGTGGCCTTGGGAAGAGATGGGCGCCAGGTCACAGCATCTCTGCCGTACAGAGCACAGGTAACAGTAAAACAGTGAAATGCCTGAGCAGAGTCAGAAGAGACAGATTTACTGTCATTTTTAAAATATCATATAATTGTAAGTTTAATTTTCTAAATAATGGCTATTTAACAACTGGCTCCGAAAACTCCTGAAAATTTACACTTGATTGACACTTGGGAGCCAGTAGGCGTCCTCTCCAGGACCAGACTGTGTACCGCCCCCTTTCCCGCCCACCCCACCGCCACCCCAGCTCCGGACAGCCGCCCGTCTGATTTCCAGAACTGTTAATTAGCGTTGTTAGTTCTTGAACTTCGTACAACAGAATCATAGCGTATAAACTTCTTTTTGTCTGAATTTGCTTAGCAGGGTGTTTTCCTAATGTGATTCAGGGATTTGTTCCCTTTTATTGCTGAGAAGTATTCCAGTGTGTGCATAAGCCAGCTTCTGTTAGCTGTTCACCTGCTGTGGACATTTGGGTTGTTTCCACTTTGGGCTGTTAACAAGTAAAGGTGTGATGAACACTTGTGTACAACTCTTTGTGTGGAAGGTTTTTGTTTCTCTTGGCCGGATACCCAAGAGTGCTTTAAGTGTATCTTTCACTTTATAAAAAAACTGCTAAATTGTCTTCCAAAGTGGTGGCACCTATTCTGCATCCCCACTGGCAGGCTGCCGGCTCCGTGTCTTCACCAACACTTGGAATCACCAGTCTTTTAAAATTTTAATGATTTGTGTAGAGGTATTTCCTTGTGGTTTTAACTTCCTCTAGTGACTAATGATGTTGAGCCCCTTTTCTTAGGCCTATGGACCATCTGTACATTTCCTCCAGTGAGGTGTCTGCTTAAGCCTCTTGCACATTTAAAAAATTTTTTAAGGCTTATTTATTTTGAGAGAAAGAGACAGAGCATGAGCAGGGGAGGGGCAGAGAGAGAGGGAGACCCAGAATCTGAAAGCAGGGTCCAGGCTCCGAGCTGCCAGCATGCAGCCTGACGTGAGGCTGGATCTCATGAACTGCTAGATCATGACCTGAGCCACCCAGGCACCCCGGCCTCTTGCACATTTGTAAGAAATGAGTTGTGGGAACAAGTCAAATGTTCATCAGCTGAGGAGCAGAAAAACAGGACGTAGCATATCCATGCAGTGGAATGGTATCTGGTAATAAAAAGGAATGAAGTACTAACCCATGCTACACCTTCTGTGTGAAATAAGACAGACACAGAAGGCCACCTATGATATGATGTCTTATACGTGAAATACCCAGAATATGCAAATCTATGGAGATAGAAATCGGATTAGAGGTTCCCTAAGCCCAGGGATGGAGGGTGGAGGGGTTGGGATTGATAGCTAAAAGGAGCAGGATTTCTTTCTGGAGCAATAAAAACACTCTAAAATTGATTGTGTGGATGGATGCATAGCTCTGTAAATATACTAAAATCCATTGAATTGTACACTTTATTTAAAAAAATTTAAGTTTATTTATTTACTTTGAGAGAGAATGAGCACAAGTGGGGGAGGAGCAGAGAGAAGAGACAGAATCCCTAGCAGGCATCAGCGTGCAGCCCTATGTGGGGCTCGAACCCACAAACCATGAGATCATGACCCAAGCCGAGATCAAGAGTCAGATGCCCAACTGATGAACTATCCAGGCCCCCCGGAATGGTACATTTTATATGAGTGAATTGTATGGCATATGAATTATATCTCAATAAATCTGTTAAAAATGTGGGTTGTCTTTTTGCTAGTGCTTTGTAGAAAGAAGTAGAAGTTCTTTATCTGTTTGGATACAAGTAATTTGTTGGTGTTTTTTGAAGAACAGAAACCTTTAATTTTGATGAAGATCACTTTATCAAATTTTTCCTTTTATATTTATCCTCTAGTTTTGTGTATTGGAAATCTTTGCCTACACCATAGCAAAGAATTGTGTGTTTTCTTCTAGAAATTTTCCAGTTTCAGTTTGTACATGTAGGTCTCTGATGCATCTCAAGACCATTTTCATGGACAGTGTGAGGTAAGGATAGAGGTGCTGGAAATGGTGGGACATGACTGAGGGGCTGGGAACAAGCAGACCCCCCCAAGTTGCACCGTGACATAAAGTGACATAAAGTCACGTGGAAAATGTGCTCAACACTTCTCTTTACCAGCCATTTATGGGATTAATTTTGCAGCAGGGGCCTTGGCACAGTAGAAAGCACCTGGGTGGGGGGGGGGGGCCTGGGTGGCTCCATCGGTTAAGTGTCTGACTTCTGATTTTGGCTCAGGTCATGATCTCTAGGTTCTTGGGTTTGAGCCCTGCCTTGGGCTCTATGCTGATAGTGTGAAACCTGCTTGGGATTCTCTCTCTCCCTCTCTCTCTGTCCCTCCCCTGCTTGTTCTCCACACAAATAAACTTGTTGGGGGGACAAAAGAGAGCACACTGGGTTTTATGCAGCGCCTGTCACTGTCCCAAGTGATAAGATCCGAAACAGCCAGTGGTTAACCAGGGGCCTCTGAAATGAACCAGGGTTAAGAGACGCTCTGTGGGCAGAATCTCCAGAATGTGGGCGGGGCTCTGTTTTCTGTGTTCAGCCCTCCGTCTGCCAAGTGAGGGTCAGAGGCTTTGCACGATGCCCGCTCCCTGCAGTGGGAACTCCAGCTCCGCACGGTGGGGGCCAGGCTCTGCGGGTGCCACCCTGACTCTGTCCTGGGCTCAGCATCCACAGGTCTCCGTGGGGACGGGCAGGAGAGGCTAGAGACCTTATCACACAGATGTCCAGAGGTCTCTCCTTATTTTTTTAAATAATTTTTTAAAGTTTATTTATTACTGAGAGAGAGAGAGAGAGAGAGAGAGAGAGAGAGAGAGAGAATCCTAAGCAGGCTCCAGACTCTGAGCTGTCAGCACAGAGCCCGAAGTGGGGCTGGAACCCACAAACCATGAGATCATGACCTGAACCGAAGTTGGACACTTAACTGAGCCCCCCAGGAGCCCCCAAGGGTCCCTCTTTAACATTGGGGCAAACCTTCTCTGGCCAAACCCTTGTTTCTGGGTTGCCCTCAGAATTATGACTCCCTCCAGTCTTTCTTTGCCTCCGGGCTTCTCCTGCTGTGGTCGGGTAAGCAGAGGCTGGGCAGGAGAGTGGGTGCTCCCCTCCCGCAGCCTTGCCCCAAAGAGGGTGATCTGCCATCCTCTTGCTCTTTGAGGAACCTTCAGCCATCTGGGGTGCAGGAAAGGTGAGGCTTTCCTGAACTTGGGAGGGTTGGACCTGCTGCAGCCTTCTTGCCCCGAGGTGAAGCCAGATGCTAGGAAGTGTCCAGAAAAGTTTCAGGATTCACTGGTTGGACCAAGTTGGGTTATTGGCCAAAACAGCAGATGTGCACCATAATCACTTTATGCTCAGTTGAAATCTCCATAATTTATAATAGAAACAACGTTCTATTATACTGTTGCTGTAAAACTTATGGCTTAACTTTCAATAGTTTATTTTGTCTTACAGGTTTTTAGGTTGGCTAGGTGGTACTTTCGCTGATTTCACTTGAGATCATTTGTGGGGCTGCCTTCAGCTGGTGAGCCAGGTGCGCTGGTGGCCGGCAGGTGTCAGGCGGTTAGTGCTGGCCCCTCAGCTCTCCTCCAGTGGCCCCAGCCGGTGGCTTGGCTTCTGTAAGTGGCAGTGCTGAAACTGTGTTCCAAGAGAACAAATATTGAAATTGCTGCACTCAGGAAACACACAGTGTCCCTTCCACACATTCTATCATCCAAAGTAAGTCAAAGGACAGCCAGGTGTTAAGGGTGAGTAAATGAACACTACCTCTTTATGGAAGGAGGTATAAAATGGTGTAACTTTGCTTTTAGTCTGGATAGCTATTTTTTCTCGTATAGATATGTTCCCAAATTTTGACATATAATGCTTATTGTCCTCTATTTATAGCTGGTGACTTTTGTTTATTTAAGGTTAGACCAGGAAAGTGACTGTTTACAAGTTACTGATTTTTGTGTGTGTGTGTAGATCAGTGTATAACTATTTTCTGTCTATTACCATGGACATTTGAAAAGATCATGGGTCTTTCGTTGTTGAAACGATAAAGAAGTTGATAGATTTATCACTTTATATTTTTCAAATATCCTATATCCACTCAGTCCTATGTCCACTTGTCTAGGGTATGTTGTCACTTTCCGACAGGACCCCTGTGGCAGGCAGGCTTGGGATGCGTTGTGTTGGGTAGGTGAGGAGGAGCTAAAATAAATCAAGCAAAGGTTTCCATGGTAACCATAGTTGATCGGGGTGAGGATGAGGAGGATCTCTGGAGAAGAGGGAGGTATGTGTGTTCTATACTCAACGATGATCACAACCAGTGTAACAGGAGAGCTTATTTCCACAGAGACAAACTTGGGTGGCTCAGTCGGTTGGGCATCTGACTCTTGGTTTTGGCTCAGGTCATGATCTCACAGTTCACAGGATCCAGCCCCACACTGGGCTCTGTGCTGACATCAAGGAGCCTGCTTGGGATTCTCTGTCTCCCTCTCTGTCTGCTCCTCCTCTGATAATGCGCACACTCTTTCAAAAGAAAGAAAAGGAGGG
Source organism: Suricata suricatta (assembly GCF_006229205.1). NCBI lineage: Eukaryota > Metazoa > Chordata > Mammalia > Carnivora > Herpestidae > Suricata > Suricata suricatta. The sequence continues at coordinate 39,181,982 of NC_043715.1, read as the reverse complement.
AGGGTGGGACGAAGGAAGGAAGGAAGGAAGGAAGGAAGGAAGGACGGACGAACCCAGAAGTCATTTGTAACATACTGCTCTAAGTAGAACGTGTAGTTTATGAATGACTGGTAGAAAGAATTTCAACAACAAACTGAGAGAGCAAGTTGATGCAAACATTCTGTATGTAGGACAAACACTTCTGTGAATTCTAACACTCAACACAATAGAGTTGTGCTCTCAAGAGGGGCCATTCGGTGCTGTGACTTGTGCCAGGTCGGGTTAGATTGACTGGAGGGAGGGCTGCAGGCAGGAGGAGGAAGGGGGCTCAGCGGTGGGAGAACTTGGCAGGTGCCACAGGCAAGGAGACCTTATTGGGAGCAGAGTTACATACTCTGGGATAGCAGGGAGTAAAATAAGAATATTTAAAAAGCGAAAACATATATTCCAATCCACATGCCTCATCAGATCATGGGGGAATTGAAACTATTCTTTCTTAAGTTCATTTATTTATTTTGAGAGAGTGAGCAAGAGAGAGTGAGCACACAAGCAGGGGAAGAGGCAGAAAGAGAAGAAGAGAGAGAGAGAGGATCCTAAGCAGATTTCGCAGGTCAGCGCAGAACCTGATGCGGGGCTCAAACCCACAAACATGAGATCGTGACCTGGGCCAAATTCAGGAGTCAGATGCTTAACTGTCTGAGCCACCCAGGTGCTCCAAAATTATTCTATAACCGGGTCCATCCTGAAAAGTTCTCACAGTTGAGAACTTGGAGCCAAGACGCACCTTAGTTTTGCCAGATGCCTCTCTAGTGTGTCCCTCTGCCTTTGCTTAAGGGTGCGCTCCTGTACTGTAGGGCCACTGAAACGCCAGTGACTTTCTCAAAGGCAGGACCACTTAATTACAATGAATAGTATTAGTTCAAATATTTGGCCAGATCATAGCTCCTCAGTATCACATGGGCCACCAGGTCTACGTCTCAAGTATTCATGAGAAAGAATGAGAAATTATTTCTCATTCTTCCTTCTTATTATTATAATCCTTCACATTATAAGAAAAATTCTTTTCCAGAAGTTGTTTGCTTTTCTAGATTAAATACATAGGCAATACTGCAGCTGAAGGGATGCTCCCCACTGACGCCGAGTGGGAAGGAGACCTGTAACGATATGCTATAAACTGCAAGGTAACAAACGAAAGAACACGGTGCGTGGAGGTACCACTAAGGGCCGTGTGAGGTGTCATTACCCACTGGACATTCCCATTACATCACGAGAGCAATTCAGTTTGGGGAGAAGGGTTTAATGTATTACTCAGGGAAAGAAATAGTTTATATTTCCCCATCTCCAACAAGGCAGTGGCTCTGAGGTCCAGGGTCACCCCACAACCTCCGTTCTGTCCCACACCCACGAGAGAGGATCCAGAGCGGGCCGGGTGTCCAGGGGGCGTGAGCTGGCCGTCCCGCTTGACCTCTCCCTGTCGCAGTAGCCGATGACCTATCTGACTTCTGTCCCACAAGCGTTGATGATCCAATCGTGCCTGTCAAAAGGCACCTTGTACCCCATCCAGGAGCGGATTCTTGCCCTTGGTGAATACTCTTTCTCTTCACCTCCGACTGGACCAGCGATGGAGCACCAAGGACACGAATGGCTTCCTACATCCGAGTCTCCTCCCGGGCTTGCTCGTTACTCTGTGAATGCTGATGATGCACCTATCTTTCTATTTTTTTAATGTTTATTATTTTTGAGAGACAGAGACGGAAAGCAAGCAGGGGAGGGCAGAGAGAGAGGGAGACACAGAACTGGAAGCAGGCTCCAGGCTCCGAGCTGTCAGCACAGAGCCCGATGCGGGGCTCGAACTCACAGTCCATGAGATCTGACCTGAGCCAAAGTCGGACGCTCAACCGACTGAGCCGCCTCGTTGCCCCGCACCTATCTTTCTAATATCCTCATCCTTCCACTTCCACCCTTGCCATCCCGTTGCATTCCAGAGCATCTATTCGGAAGGACAAACCCACTAATTCTCTGAATCTGCTCTCGGACTGGATGAGTCCTCTCTCGCAGTAAATAGTGCAAAGGGCTGATGGGGGCTGGTGTCCAATCAGATAGTGGCATCAGATAAGGATCTAGGGGCTCCTTATTCTCAGCCACAGCGCCCATGATAGGACATTCCACAGACTCATACCCGCGAACCTGGCGCACAGAGACAGGGTTCGTTTTGTTCTCACAAGTTGGGTCAAACGCTCTGCCCTGGACGGCCTTTAATTCTCCCTTCATGGATGGGACATCTTGGTGGTGGGGACACCATCTGATGATCTGAAGCGTGTGAGGCCTGAACTGTAACACCAGGTGTTGGAACCATGGCGCCAAATCCCGATTCTGACTTTTGTCCTGGGCCGTTCGGAGGAGCCTCTGACTGCCTTCTCCTCACTTGGTCACCACTGTCACAGTCACCACTGTCACAGTCACCACTGGGGCTCGAGTGCACCACTGCAGAGTTTAGTTTTCACAGGAGACGGACCCCATAGCTTGTCCTTGGCCCGTGTTGTGATTTTTGTGGTGTCCCCGAACTCTTCATGAGTGACGAACGCTTTGTGGAGACATTAGAACCCCGCTCCAGTTGTGGCAAACTGTAACTCATTTTTTTGTTTTCTGAAAATGTTGGCTCCCTGATGGTTCAATTTGGCCTGTTTACTTGCCAGAGAGATGCAAGTCTTAGGCCACTTAAGAATTCAAGCATGAGTTCCCTGTGGGATGTCCTTCTGTGGTCAAGGTAATGACCAGTTCAATAAAGGGCCAAGCATAATCATGATGTGGAATAAAATGCATTATGCAGGGTGGTCCAAACCCTGAGAAGGTCTTGAACTACTGTGCACATCTTGATTGCTAATTGGGAAAAGGTGTTTCAGCCCAGAAACCATTGAAATATGCGAACCAAGAGGCATTGGTTATGGAAATTAAAATCAAAGGCATCAAGCTTCGCATTTCTGATTACATATTCAAACCACAAAATTACAGTGTATAAAATCAATTTTTATTATAGTCATAAGTAGTAATTAGACATAGACTTTTAAAATTCAAATCATATTTGTATTAAATGAAATCTCTCCACTTCTTTACCCCCAAGCAGAAGAAGATCTGAATGGGAAACTGCTGCCGGAGGTGGCTTATTTTATAGGTAGTCCTTAAAATAGCTCAGCTGTAACCCACTCAGTTTGATAGGAGCGCAATGGGGAAAAAATGAAGATGTTATCTCCCTTTGAATATTATACTATTTATGTTCGCAGCTGCTAGTTTTTAGAGCTTCCAATGTTTAGTCAAGGAATTGATGCCAAAGAAAGGGGAAAAGAAATGAGGGTGGGGTAGAGAAGGGGTAGAGAGGTAAAACATCAAAAACCTTTCCTCATCAGAGTAAGAAGGGCCAGGAAGCAGTGAAAACCCTAGCACCCAGATTGTGGTCTCTAAATACCATCCCCTACCTAAAGGAAACAAGGCTACATGGACGCTAGTGGATTCCAGGTCTGGAGCTGAAAATGTACAAAATGTACAAAAGCTGGATCGTCTTGTTTCCAAAAGCAAGGATAAGCTCCAGGGTTGACAAGAACATGGGAAAAGGACACAGGGGCTAGCTTTGGAGACGTCCCCACTGGGCAGATCTGGGGGTTGTAACACATTGCATGAAAAATCGTTTGAGTCTTACTAATACTGCTCCTCATGGCCCACCCTCATAAAAAGAATGACAATGAATAAATGTAGAAGAAATGGTAAAAGTGGAAACTCACCCTTTTGCAACAAGTTTTGTCATAACTGATTCATGCTACGCCACTGAGTGTTGGAACGGGATAGTCACAATGTCTCAAGTTATCACCTCAAAAGACTTACCAGTTAGAAGAAGAAAGAGAGTCATTACAATGGAGAAATCTGGCAGATGCCACCATTTGACAAATGGTCAGACTTCACCAATAATGGGACCAGCTGACACCATGGATCTTATTTTTTTTTAATTCTTTTTTTTTTTTTTTTGAGAGAGAAAGAGCAAGCAGGGGAAGGGGCAGAGGGAGAGAGATGGAGAGAGAGGGAGAGAAAATCCCAAGCAGACTCCACAGCCAGTGTGGGGACTGAAGCAGAGCCCGATCCTGTGACCCTGGGATCATGACTGGAGCTGAAATCAAGAGTCAGATGCTCAACTGACCAAGCCACCCAGGCACCCCGCCATAGGTCTTCTGATGAAAGGCACAACATCGTCTGTAAGTGTCCTTGCCCAAAAATGTTTAACCTGACTCTAGTCATAAGGAATCACCTGGAAAATCCAAATTTAGAAACTGCCAAAAAAGTGGCTTAGATTCTTTAAAACATGTCAGTGTCAATGGAGCACCTGGGTGGCTCATTTGGTTAAGCGTCTGACTTCTGCTCAAGTCATGATCTTCAAGTTTGTGGGTTTGAGCCCTGCATCAGGCTCTGTGCTGATGGCTCAGAGCCTGGAGCCTGCTTGGCTCTGTGTCTCCCTCTCCTCACCCCTCCCTTGCTCACTCTCTCTCACCCTTCCTCAAAATTAAATAAACCTTTTTTTTTAAATGTCAGTGTCAAGAAAGTCCAGGAAAGATGCAGTAAACTGCTTTGAATTAAGAGAGAGTAAAGAGATGTATCAACTAAATGCAACTTGTGATCATTGACTAGATCTTGGATTTTAAAAAAAAGTATACAAATCACAATTGAGACAATCTGGGAAATTTAAAACAAAGCTATTTATTAGCTAATAATAAAGTTAAATTTCTTTTTTTAAAATTTTTAAATGTTTTATTTATTTTTGATTCAGAGAGAGACAAAGCATGAGAGGGGGAAGGAAAGAGAGAGGAGGAGACACGGGGCCACGCAGGACACTGGTTTCCCAGCCTTAGACGGGACTGGTGGTTTCAAGTTGAGAAAACCCAGCACGACCCGCCCCTTCCTCATCCGGGCATCCACACTCACTTCCTCGCCCCATACTTAAGTCTCAGAGAGGAACAGAACCACACATTCACAGGGCAACATCCCTCATTTCCCATCTTTAGGTGGTGTTCGCTCCTCCTCTATCTGAGTCGCAATCCACCTCTGATGCCCTGTAACTGAGCTACAGGATTCACTACTACTTATTGTAGTCAGTTCCGGCTACTCTAATGGAATACCATAGATGGGGCGCTTAAACAACACACATTTCTTTCCCATATTCTAGAGGTTGGAAGTCCAAGATCAAGGCACTGGCGGTTCTGGTGCTTAGTGAGGCCCCTCTTCCTGGTTTACAGATGGTTGCCTTCAAGCCTGTCCTCAAGCGGTGGAGAGAAAGGGACGGAGAGCCAGAGGGAGCGGGACAGATGGGAGAGGAGGAGGGGAAGGGGGAGGGAGAGGGAGCCTGGGCCATCTCGGTGTCTCTTCTTATATAATCCTACTCATGAGGGTGGAGCCTCACAAAGGCTCCACCTCCAAACACCATCACACTGGATGGAGGTTCAACATACGAATTTTAATTTTTGCGGGACACACTGTAAAGTTTAAAGGCCTGGCTTTCTCGGGAATCCATAGTTCATTTATGGTTCTTTCCAGTCCAGATGCAATTTACCCACCAGGGGTCATTCTTATGTAAGCAGTGTTGTCTAGAAGCATAGTTAACAGGCCGTCATATCAGGCTTCCACAGTGAATCAGTTATCATGAACCACCCCCCTGTGATTCTAGTGGCTTAGAACAACAACCTTTAGTTGCTGAGGATTCTGTGGAGTAGCAGCCCGGCTGGCTCCCCCGAGTGGTTCTTCTGTGGGTCACTGAAGTGGTTGTAGTCATCTGGGGTTCTGCTGGGGCTGGATGGTGGCAGGTGACCTCATTCTCACATAGCTGGTAGGTACTTGGGGAATTCTTACAGTTTTCCAATGAATCCCCCTGAAATCTCCAATGATAGCCATCTACAAATAGTGATAGTATACTTCTTCCTTTCTTTTATACTTCAGATTTCTTTCTCTTAACTAATTGCATTGGCTAGTACTCTAAGACAATGTTATGTAACAGTGGTGATGGTGTATTCTTCGTGACTCTAGCAGGAATGTTCTCAGTGTCCACACTGTGTTGATACTTGGGTTGGCTTTGGGTTGAGATTTTTAAAAATCACATTGGAAGTAGATGGATATCCCCCTTTTTCAGTATTTATTAAGAAGGGCAAGATTCAGTGAATCTTTTGATCATTTATGAAAAGATCATAATTTCTCCTTAGGTTCAAGGATATGAAAACAATTCACATAGAAGTCTATTCACAGAATTCAAATCAATTTCCCATTTGATATTGGCTATAGAGGATCTTCTAGAACGCTAAGTCCAGGATGTCCAGGATTAGGATAGTAGGAGGAATAGATGAATTTGGGTTACATTTTGGAAATAAAACTACTGATGGATTCAGTGTGAAAGAGTGTGAAGGGTCAGGAGGGACCAAGGATACTTCCTGAGTTTGATCTTGAGAAATGGCTCAGGCTGAGGTCACCAGTAACTCTTGATTGCCACATGCAGTGGGGTCTTACCCGCCTTGCCTGACACCTGGGATCTGTGACTCTGCTGACCACTCTGTCCACTTCCTGTCCTGCAACCCTAGGGCCTCTTCCTTCACTATTTCTTCTCTCCTGGTGGGCTCTTCTCCACCTGCTTTCACCTGGATGCCCAGGTGGAAACTCCCACCCTGGCTCTTCTCTCTCTGAAAGCCTTGGGAAAAAAAAAAGATGTCTTCTCTCCCCAGGGTATCACCTGTGATGTGCCACGTGTGACGCCGAGGGCTCCCACACCTGTGCCTCTAGCTCTGTCTTGCTCCTGGTTCCCAGCTGAAGATCCACTTGCCTATGGGACTTCTCGCCACACGGATCATCTGCAGGTGTCTCTACTCCTTCAGGTCTAAACCCACACTCCTGATCTGTGCGGACTCTTGCACCAGTTCTGACGTGCGTCTTTCTCCACACCCCCAAGCAATTCTTTGACACCAACCGAGTGTCCTAAAATTCAAGTCCATTCAGACACTGTCTATCTGGACACAGCATCAGACCCCACAGGTTAAGGGCTCAGTCCCACAGGACTGCCTCCTGTCCTCTTGAGACACAGACAAGAGTTCAGGGTGTCACCTGTGCTTCTGACTGGTTGTAGATCGGAGGACCCAAGCCCCCCTTCTTGGGTTTGATTACCTTGCCAGAGTGGCTCACAGAATGCAGAGAAGCATTTTACTTGGTGGATTACCAGTTTATTATGAAAGGATAGATGCATAGGGCAAGCTACGGGGACGGGGACGGGGCACAGAGCTTCATGCCCTCTCCGGGGGTGCCGCTCTCCCCAAATCTCCACTTGTCCGCCAACCCAGAAGCTTCTGGAATCCCATCCTTTTAGCGATTTTATGGAGGCTTCATTACATAGGCAAGATTGGTGAAATCTTTGGCCACTGGCTGTTCACTCAACACCCAGCCCCACCCCTTCCCCTCTTGGAAGGTCGGGGGGTGGGGCTGAAAGTTCCAACCCTCACGCTTGAGATGGTTCCCTTGGCAACCAGCTTCCAGCCTCTGGCGGCTCCTCCAAACCGCCTCATTAGCATAACAAAAGACACCTTTATTTCCTTCATCACTTAGGAAATTCTAAGCGTTTTAGGAGCTCTGTGGCGTAAAAGGGAAGAAGACGGAATATGTTATCCTTATCACACATCACAGTATCGCCCCTGCCTTTCCCCAGACGTGATGTGGGGGCTGTGTATCCTAGGTTCCTTTCCCTCCTTCCTTTTTCCTGATCGTGTACCGAGTCCCGAAGATTCTACCATCTCAGATCCGTTCCTTCCAGCTTCTTCGTCCCTGTCCCCTGTCGTCTGTGTTGGGACTCACGACAGCCTCCTCAGTGTCTTCTCCGCTCCCTTCCTGCACTCCTGACTTCCTTGTTTTCTTCAAGTGTCTTTCAAAAATCCGTTGAGAGGGGCCCCTGGGTGGCTTAGTTGGTTGAGTGTCTGACTCTTGATTTTGGCTCAGGTCATGATCTCACAGGTTGTGGGCTCGAGCCCCATGGTGGGCTCTGCTCTGACAGTGTGGAGCCTGCTTGGGCTTCTCTCTTCCTCTCTGCCCCTTACCCTCTCTCTCTAACTGAAAACAGACATAAAAAAAACTTGGAAAAAAAGCATATGCCACATATGTATAATAATATATTCATACATAGTGTATATATACACACACACTACCATTTTAGAATGATTCAATACATAATTTTTTTCTTTTTCTGTGTATGTACTCATAGCAGATAACGCTTATTGTGTGCGGCGTGCTTCCCTGGCCTTTATTTCTTTAATTCCTACCACCGTCCCAACTCACAGATGAGAAAGCGGAGTCCGGAGAGGCTGGGCAGCTGGTGTTGGGAGAAGCTGGGGTTGACTGGGGGGCGGGGCTGAGCTGCTCACGCTGCTCTGACCATGGCAGTGGCCGATGTTTTCCTAGCAGTGCAGGCTCTGCCGGGGTACTTCTGACAGTCCTGTTTGGTGTCTCATGGTGATGAGTTTGAAAAAAACAAGTGATTCACGGAGGCGGCTGACTGCCCTCCAGTCCTGGCTGCTCATGTGGTACTTGGGGCTGTGAAGTGAAGCCTGTGGAGCAGGTGGGAGACGGGAAGTAGATTACAGGTTTAAAATATGGCGCTGAATCCGGTGTGAGACACGACATCCTCGCCACTCCAAGGAACTTCTGATTAAAGTCACTTGAGGAGTCAGCTTTTGATAGGAAGCCAATAGCCACCTCGTTTTCTCTCCATCAGGGAGCCGGAATTAGGAAATGGGACTTAAAATCACTGGTGAACTTTATAAGAGTTTAATGTCTAAGAACCCAAATTAGCATGTCTCTGTCCAAAGGGTATGAAAAACTAATCTGAGTATAATTATCATCTAATGTGGTTCCAGGGCAGGGACCTGCTGCCGCTGCCTGCGATCCCGAGTTATTAACGAGGACGGGCGTGGACGGCTCGTGACTCCATCCTGACTCCATCCGTCAGACCCTGCCTGCAGCCCCTTAGCAGCGCAGCTCCAGGGTGACCCCTGCGAGGTCTGAGAGTTCACCGCCGGCGCTGAGGGCTGGCACCCTTAGGGCACACGCGGAGTGATTGTGGCTTGGAGTCCTGGGAGGAAACGCACATGTGAAACTCAGGTTTGGGAGGCTGTCGGGGGAACGTGCTTGCACACGGGGCGGGGGAGGGGGGCTGTGCCCGGTGGGTGCAATGATACCCGCCCCCCTTCCATTTGGTTCTGAGGGGTGGGGCCACTTCCGATAGGGCATCAATACAGCTTCAGTGCCCGCTTGAGTGGCTAAATTCAGCTGAAGCAATTCATACGGAGTTGTGCCATGTCTGCGATGCACTTAAGTCTAAGAAGTCACATGTTTTACTTTTTATTTCGTTTCTTAAATTCCTTCAGTATGATTGTGGCCGCCTTGTGCATATTTATGACATTGGGTAGTTTGCCGTGGCCGCACCGTGCACGTCAATAAATAAATGCAGTGGAAAAATGATACGGAAAATCCAAAAGCTGAACAACTGGGATAAAGGGGGAGGTGAGAAGTCAGATCAGACGAAAGCCCCAGAAATTCCTTTATGGAAAATTTACTCAGAGGAGTGATCGTATATTTGGAATATTGACAGTCACTCCTGCGAGGGAACCCTGGGTTTTTTTGCTAGAAATTATGTAGATTTTTATTCTTTCACCTCTGGGAAAAAGTTACTGCCTTTCTTCAGTATCTGGTTCCCATCCCCCCTGGCAAAAACATTTATTAAGTGCCTACTGTATGCATTGTTGCACCCTGGTTTTTGCTCCCCAGTTTTGTACCCTGCCCCCTACTTTCTTCTTTTCGCTCTCCTCACCCAGAGAGGCATAGTGGCCCTGCATGCCAAGCCAGCCAGACAAGTGAATGGAGCTGGACCCTGGGGGGAGGCGGGAGAGGACTTGGGCTATCTCAGGAGGGTCCTTGGAGCTTTGGTCTCTTTTCCACATCATCCAGGAGCCAGAGAACTGCCGGTGAAGCCCACACTTTAAGTCTTCAATTCAGAAATTTATGTACAAATCCCTTAGAAGGGGGAGAATCTGCCCCAATTAGGGCTTTATCTTAAAACCCAGCATCATATATATAAATCACATTTATATATATATAAATATTTATTTATTGAGAGAGACAGAGAGAGCGTGCATGCATGCAAGCGGAGGGGCAGAGAGAGAGGGAGAGAGAGAATCCTAAGCAGGCTCTGCAGTGTCAGTGTAGAGCCTGATGCGAGGCTCGAACCCATGAACTGTGAGATCATGACCTGAACTGAAGTTGGAAGGTGAACTGACTGGGCCTCCCGAGCATCCCTATATTTTTAATAAAATTATAAAAGGTTTAGATGGTCTGATGCTCAGTGTACACATCCCTATTCTGAGTCTGTCTTTAACATGGGAAATTTCACACACACACACGTTAAGAAAATAGCATAAGCTCCACATTTCAGAAGTTTGGTTTCATCTGTACCCTGTTCTCCCTGGATGATTTGGGAGCAATCCCAGACATCATGTAATTTTATCTGTAAATATTTCAATATGTATTTCTAAAAAAGGACTTAAGAGTTCATAGAACCATTATTCCATTAATCCCCTTCTGCAGTTTCTTAAGATCAAATATCTAATTAGCACATGCTCAGATGATTCAAGTGCCTTTTTTGGTTCATCTCTTGTAACTGGTTCCCAGATAAGGTCCATGCGCCGGAGCTCGCGTTTGAGTGCTCCCGACCTGCACAGCGCCAAGCACGGTTCCAAGTGTTTCAATGAGTCTCAGATGTAATCATCCATCCTGTGAAGTGTGTCACAGGATTATCCACATGGTACAGCGGTGTGTAGCTTGTCCAGGCAGGATCCGAACATGCATTCTGACCTTGGCAACCTTTTACTCAAGGTCACAGCTCCCACAGAGGACCCCTCACCCACAGCCCGATTCTCACAGGGTTCCAGAAAGACCACGCCCTCCCCCGCCCTCTTCCGGCCCTGGAGTAACAGCTTCCTAGTGTTGCTGGTCCCCCAGACTTTCACAATCCGCCCCCCCCCCCCCGCCGCCCCCGCCCCCGCCCCGTTGCTCTGCACAACCCCGCCCACACCTCTGTAAAGAGGTCATTAAATTGCTTTCCTTAAACTGTTTGAACGCTCAGCAGGGCTTGTGACGTCTGGGGAGAGTCCGGCTCGGCTTCAGCTAGTTTCTGGCAGGTTCTGCCTACCTGTTACCCAGAAATAAAGATGCCATAGAAGATGAGGATTGAGAAAGTTCAGGCTGCTGTATTTTTTTTTTAAGTTTAGTTATTTAGGGGCGCCTGGGTGGCTCAGTCCTTTAAGCGTCCGACTTTGGCTCAGGTCATGATCTCATGGTTCATGAGTCCAAGACCTGCATCGGGCTCTGTGATGACAGTGCAGAAATAATAATTTAAAAAGTAAAATAAAATAAAAAGTTTATTTATTTATTGAGGCAGGGGAGAAGAGTGCATGAGCAGGAGAGAGGCAGAGGAAAGGAGAGGGAGGGAGGGAGGGAGAGAGAGAGAGAGAGAGAGAGAGAGAGAGAGAGAGAGAATCTCAAGCAGTGCAGAACCTGATGTGATGTGGGGCTTAACCTCATAACGGTGAGATCAGGACCTGAGCTGAAATCCAGAGTCAGACACTTAGCCAACTGAGCCACCCAGGTGGCCCTAGGTTGGTGTATTTTAACTTAGGATTGAATAGCCCCATATTTAAAAAAAAAAGTTCTAACAGTGTTACAATTATCACACTATTAATTTTGCCATTTTATCTATTACCACTTCATCTCAGTGTGGTAAAACAGTTATCTAAGCAACTATCTTTTTCAAAAGGTGTCCTAGAACTTTAAGTTCTTGTTGCACATTGTTGAAGTGTTTTGCAAACCAGCCCAGCTCTCCGTGGTACCCCCGGGGGCTGCTGGCTTCAGCACCCCCCCCAATTGGGTTTTTAATTGTCATCACAGAGGAGAATGGTTATTCTCCAGAGTTTAGACAGCTGGTCCGTGGTGAGGACATTGTCTTTGAGAGTTACCATGACAACCTCCGTCTTCAAGGTAGAGCATTTGAGCTTTATCAAAACGAAGGACTTGGCTTTGTGTTAAAGCCCACGGGGGTGTTCACCACAGCATGCATGCTTTGTCAGGCACCTTCGCTCCTGGGGTGTATTTTTCTCAAGATCTGGGGACTCAGCCCATGACTGGGTGGCCACCTCCTTGCATGTTTGACTCAGACCAGATGCCTGGTGTCTTCCATGAAACAAGAGCCGTCTTCCCTAAGTAAAGCTTTCTCTCTGTTGGCTGCGTACAACTCACTGTGTAGTTACCACCTCCCCTTGGACTCGATGCTCTTAGATTGGGAAGGAACTATAATGCCCTGGGACAGACAACTGTATTTTTCTCTCTCCAGCCTCCTCCTCTCCCTCTTTCTCTAGGAACAGTATTTCACTCCTCTTGGACTGGTCCATTGGTTATTCGGCAAGTGTTCTTGGGACAGCTGCTTACCCCCTGGGGAGAAGTCATTTCTCTGCTTTCATGTTATTCACAGAAGTCTGGATGGATTAAAAATCTAAACATAAAAGAACTCAGGATGCCTGAGCGGCTCCTTCGGTTAAGCATCTGATTCTTGGTTTGGGCTCAGTCATAATCTCAAGGTTTATGACAGCACGGTTCCTGCTTGGGATTCTCCCTCCCTGTCGCTGCCTCTCCCCTCCTCAAAAATAAATAAATAAACATTTAAACATAAAAGAACTGAAGTAGCCGAAGAAGATCTAGAATCATGTTTTCATAATCTGAGAGTTGGAAAGAAATCTAGAAGCAACAGAAGAAAAAAAGAGGGGAATCCCAAATTTTAAGACTTGTGCACACAACCACATTATAAAGTTAATAAATAACCAAATTGAAAACATACTTGTGATACTTGGCAATGTGGCAATATCCATAATGTCTGAAGGGCTTCTTTTTTTTATTAAAATTAAAAAATATATTTGTTTATTTTTGAGACAGTGTAAGTGGGGGAAGGGGAGAGACAGAGGGAGACACAGAGTCTGAGGCAGGCTGCAGGCACTGAGCTGTCAGCACAGAGTGGGGCTCGAACTCACAAAGTGTGAGATTATGACCTCAGCTGAAGCTGGAGTTTAATAGGCGGAGCCACCCAGGCACCCCTGAAGGGCTTCTGAACATAGATAAGTCAAATATGTGGTAAAAGGTCCTCACATTTATGAATCGAATATGGATAAACTAGCAAAAATTATGACGGTCACCTCTTGGGCCAGCTTAAATGTCAAAATTAGAGAATTTACCACCTTTGGGGATCGTGTATGTGGCAGGTTGTGTCCACTTAAAATGCCCATGACGGTCAACTCCCAAATTCCCTTGCTAATAACACAGAAATCCTCTTACAGATTAGAGTGTGTGCGGATGTATGAATGTGTGCAAGCATATGTGGGTGTGTGCAAGAGACTGTGTGCGTGCAAGTGTGAACCTAACATCGTGGGTAAATTTGCTCTCAGTCTTTCTCTGCTAGAGGCGGGGACCCTGTTGGTGGCATTCAGCCCTTTGTCCCCAGCACTCGGGTTGGGGACATTGCAGGTGCTGTAATATTTGAATGAATGATTCTCAGGCAGATGCAACTAAAAAAACCCTGGGATTATGTTATTAATGTGGTTGGATTGGGGTCAATGTCGGGATGATACAGAAGGTATGATTCATGATGACAGTCACACTACTCTCACCGATGTAGCAAATTACTGAAGTTGAAATACATAAAGCACAAGTGCAAGAAATTCAGGAATAAATTGTCATACGGGAAATCAGAGTGAGACCCTGAAACACCCTGTGCTCAGTCTTTGACAGGGCAAACGGGAGAGACAAGAGACTCAGGCGGGGCACCCAGGTGGCTCGGCGGGTTGAGCATCTGACTCGATTTTGGCTCCGGTCATGATCCCACAGAGCCAACGAGCCCATGCTGAGCGGGGAGCCTGCTTGAGAGTCTCTCTTCCTCTTTCTCTCTCTGCCCTTCTCCCCTGCTCGTGCGCTCTCTCTCTTTCTAAAAAAAAAAAAAGAAAAAAAAAGAACAGAGTACAAGGCTTCATAATAGTCTGACTTACAGACCCACAGAATCTGTGCCGTGTGCACAATTACCTTCTTGCCTCGGAACCCACGAAACTCCCCAGGTCCACACAGGGGGGCAGGACAGGCACATGTTCTCACAATGATGTAATAAAACTAGCAATCAATTACAAAAGGTGTATTTTATTTTATTTATTTTTTTATTTTTTTAATGTTTTTTATTTATTTTTGAGAGACAGAGAGAGACAGGGAAGGGTCAGAGAGAGCAGGGAAGGGTCAGAGAGAGCAGGGAAGGGCCAGAGAGAGCAGGGAAGGGACAGAGAGAGAAGGAGATACAGAATCTGAAGCAGGCTCCAGGCTCTGAGCTGTCAGCACAGAGCCCGACGTGGGGCTCGAACACACAAATTGTGAGATCATGACCTGAGCTGAAGCCGGACGCTTAATCGACTGAGCCACCCAGGCACCCCGAAAAGGTGTATTTTAAAAATTCAAGGCTTGGGGGCACCTGGGTGGCTCAGTCGGTTAAGCATCTGACTTCGGCTCAGGTCATGATCTCACTGTTTGTGAGTTTGAGCTCCGTATCAGGCTCTGTGCTGGCAGCTCAGAGCCTGGAGCCTGCTTCGGATTCTGTGTCTCCCTCCCTCTCTGCTCCTCCCTCAATCATGCTCTGTTTCTCTCTGTCTCATTAATAAATAAAAACATTAAAAAATTGTACAAAATTCAAGGCCTGGAAGTTAAACAGACAAGGCTTCTGACAAGGGTTAACCTCTGCCAAGCAGCACCTAGGGGCTCCTATAGAGAAGTTAGGAACACGGAAAGCACGGAGCCCGCAAACCTAGGAGAAGCACAGTGAACGCTTTGTTCTGAGTAAGAGAATGAAAGGTTTCCATTATTAAGCAAGAAAAGATGAAAATAAATGAACAATTCAAAAAAAGGCTAGAAAAACAATAAAACCAAGAAGGACACAAAGGGAACTCCTGGAGACGAAGTGAGAGAACGAGAGATTAAAGAACTCGAGTCGAATTCTTTTAAATACTTTATTCATTTTTTTAATTCTAAAGTTTTAATTTCTTTATTTTGAGAAAGACAGAGACGTCACAAGTGGGAAGGGGCAGAGAGAGGGAGAGAGAGAATCCCAAGCAGGCTCCGCACTGCCAGCAGAGAGCCGGACGTTGGGCTCAAACTCACGACCCCAAAATCGAGACCTGAGCTGATCAAGAGTCGAATCAACTCTTAGCCGACTGAGCCGCCCAGGCTCCCCTGGGCCATTTTAATAAAGGAATTAGGGTAGGATTGCCTGTTTAGATAGTTAACTGGTTAATTTCCTACTGGGCCATAGCCATATCACCTGGGATGATTTTTTTCCACCGGCCAGCAATTATTCGCGTATCTAACTGAGCAAAGTGTCTAAGTTCACATCTGTCCACGCAGAGCTGTAAAACACTCAGTCAAGTTCAATAGGAAGGCAGTCAGAGTTGTTAGCACAGCACTGCATAGAAGAACATCCAGCAAATCTCTTTTATCTATTTTTTCAACTTTTGAGTAGCTTTTATGGTGCTTAAAAATAAATCCTTAGCTCAGTCGGCTAAGAGTTGATTCGACTCTTGATCAGCTCAGGTCTCGATTTCAGGGCCGTGAGTTTGAGCCCAACGTCGGGCTCTCTGCTGGCAGTGTGGAGCCTGCTTGGGATTCTCTCTCTCCCTCTCTCTGCCCCTTCCCACTTGTGATGTCTCTTTCTCAAAATAAAGAAATTAAAACTTTAGAATTAAAAAAATGAATAAAGTATTTAAAAGAATTCGACTCGAGTTCTTTAATCTCTCGTTCTCTCACTTCGTCTCCAGGAGTTCCCTTTGTGTCCTTCTTGGTTTTATTGTTTTTCTAGCCTTTCATCTTACCTGAGAGGACTCTGGGTGCTCAGAGCCTGCAGGTCTGGCGGACCAAAGGCGGGGCCAGCAGCCACGGCGGCCAGGCAGGGACGACTTCCCGAAGGGAGACGGGTTCTCAGCTGACCCGGCACCAGCCCCAAGGAGCATTCAGTGGTTTTTAGTTCATTCTAAATTAACCAAACTACCAATCAACTGGTGTATTTGAGAATGCGCCTTGTGTTTACAGCCGGGTTGGAAGTACAGCTGATCCTTGAACAACACAGGGGTTAGGGGCTCTGACCCTCAGGCAGTTGCAAATCCACGTAGGACTGTGGCTCCCCCACACGTAACTACTAATAGCCTACTGTTGACCGGAAGCTTTACCGATGAGACATGAACAGTCAACGTACATATATTGAGCATGCTACATACTGTCTTGTGACAATAAGGTAAGGTGGAGAAGAGAAAATGTTATTAAGAAAGTCATAACGAAGACAAAATACATGCACAGGACTCTACTGCAGTTGTGTATAAAAAATCCTGGGGCACGTGGGTGGCTCAGTCGGTTAAGCATCCGACTTCGGCTCAGGTCATGATCTCACGGTTTGTGAGTTTGAGCCCCGTATCAGGCTCTGTGCTGGCAGCTCAGAGCCCGGAGCCTGCTTCGGATTCTGTGTCTCCCTCTCTCTGTACCCCTCCCCCGCTCACACTCTGTCTCTCTCAAAACTGAGGAAACGTTAAAAAAATTTTTTTTAATTTAAAAAAGAAAAAAAACCTGTGTTGTTCAAATCCGCATTAAGGGTCAGCTGCGTGCACGTGTGGTAGTTCTCTAAGACCGCCCTCGCCAGTGTAAACAAACGCTGCAATTTGTTCTGCATGCATCACCCGACCCGCAGGCAGTGTATCCTAAGGATGTCGTGGAAATGGACCAGTTCTCCGCGGTTAAGAGGACAGACACCGCGGATGACACTTCCTGTGGCCAATTTGCTACAGGCTCTGTCTCCATCCTCTGGCAAAACGAGAGGATCCAACCGGGCTGTTGGAAGGACATCGACAAAAGTGACACTGAGGAATATGCGGCCTTAGATCTACAAGGGAAACTGCCACCCAGCTCCCAAACCAGAGACAGGCTTCCACGGACTCCTCAGTAGAGGGGGCTGCATTTTCAGTGTCCCCAGCGACAAGGAAGAGCAATGCTGTGACCACTCACTGCGGAGCCAGGTGCCAGGTGCCAGCGCGCTGGGGCACGTACTTGGCGTATGACCCCATCTGTGAACAGCAATAAACGTGTGACACCTCATTCAAAAAAAGTATGTTATCATAACTTATGGAGAGAATGGGATACTTTAAGAACTAGCAGCAACAATTACTAGAGCAAAAAAATGAGCAAGAGGCACATTTGTGTTTTCAGAGATTATTTTTTAAAATTGTATTTATTTACTTATTTTTATTTTTAAATATTTATTTAGTTTTGGGAGAGAGAGACATACAACGCTCAAGCAGGGGAGAGGCAGAGAGAGGGAGTCACAGAATCCCCAGCAGGCTCCAGGCTCTGAGCTGCCAGCACAGCACCGCTGTGAGATCGTGGGCTGAGCCGAAGTGGGACGCTTAGCAGACTGAGCTACACAGGTGCTCCTTTTTTTTTTTTTTAAGTTTATTTATTTATTGTGAGAGACAGAGAGTGAGCGGGGTTGAGGCCGAGTGGAGACAGAGGATGCGAAGTGGGCTCTGTGCTGACAGTAGGGCGGCCAATATGGGGCTCAAACTCATGAACCAGGGGATCGTGACCTGAGCCGAAGTCAGATGTTTAACAGACTGAGCCACCCAGGCGCCCCCAGAAATTATTCTTGAGAGTCACACCCAGTATGGTGCTTTCTTGTACCACAGAGACTCTCTCCTAGGAAACCGGGCAGTAAGGGATGGTGTCAGTTACTGGGGCGGCTTCACAAACCAGCCCAAGCACGATGGCTTATTATTTCTCATAGTTCCAGGGTTGGGCTGCGTTTGGCAGGGGGACGCTTCTCTTGGTCTCACCTAGGCTTTCCCATGTGCTATAGTCCTCTGGCAGCTGGAGGGTCCCGGATGGCCTCCCTAGCGCCTGGGGCCTCGGTGTTGGCTGTCAGCCGGGGTCTCGCTCCACTGGGTCCCGTGGCACTCGGGAGTCTGGTGCAGACCTGCTCACGTGGCAGCAGGAGCTTCCAAGAATTGAAGAGAAAACTGCAAGGCATCTTCCCCACTGGCCTCACACCAGCTGCATCCCGACAGCCAAACCTGCAAAACCAGCCTAGTCTCAGGGGTGGAGAAATAGACCCCACCTCTTGATGGGAGGAGCCACGAAGTCACATGGAAGGGGTGTGGCCCTGGGAGGCAGGCCTGATTCGTGGGGCTGGAGGGGCGGAGCTTACCTGTCTCCTCCTCAGCAGTTGTTGGTTATAAGATTCCGCATGAACCGGGCAGGCAGTACGCACTTAGGCTACCTGCTTAATTCTGCCAGGGCTGCATATATGGGAGGATTTTAATAAACATTTACTGTACTGAACCAGACTGAATGAATTTAGACCCAAACTGAGTGTTTCTTCTTGTTTTGTAACCTTCAGTACCTTACCTTGTACCCTCGATGGACCACACAAGCCCCAGAAGAGGTATTTAAAGGATTTGGTAAAACCCTTTTCAGAATTTTTCATTCTACTTAATTTTAACAAATAGTATATATCTCAGCTAATGAATATTTCAGTCTTTCACATATGAACCAAAAATGTAATTATGAATTTGATTTTACCCACGTTTGCTGCCTGCAGTAGTCAGTGATCACAAATCGCATTAAATGAAAGGTGAACTCCATTATAGTATCTGCAAAATGGAGCTTAATAAGTTTTGTAATTATGGGGCAAATCTATGCAAATTGCAATTTTTATTAGGCAATTTTCCATCTTCATCTAGGCTCTAATAGTCTATTAGACTGGTGGCAGCTCAGTGCTTTTATTAAAGAAGTTCTTTAACTTCCTTTGTGTTTGGCTCCTTATAATGAAGAAATTGCATTTTGGGGTAAAATGGTCACAGGCCTGATTTACTTATCTTTTTCAATCTTATTACAAATAGGAACCTGAATTCTATGTTAATTGTTCAGCTAAAACTCCATAGAGCCAATTCATGTCCATCTTATATACAGACTAAGAACTTAAGAGAATTTTATACCAAAAAAGAAAAAAAAAAGAAATCTTACAATCAAGGTCTTTTCCATTTATTGTTCCACATTGGGATGCTGGCCAAAAGAAAAGGATTTAATTTTCAAATCTTACCAGGTCAACTTTTGGTTTTGGTCTTAAAAGTGTTGTTTCCCCTGCTTGGTGGTTAACAAAGCTGTAAGTCCTTTTATAAACTGGGAATTCAAAGTGGACATAAAATTAACCATCACACCCCCTTTTTGTACTATTTTATGGCTGAGCTAAGGTTTTATGACACATCAGATCCGGAAATGCTATGTTTAGCAAGTTATCAGGTTTTACTGACATATGTTTAAAACATTTTTTGTCAAATGTTTTTAAATCATGAATTGAGAGGAGGAAGATGGCCCCACGTCACTAAGTATTAGGAAAAAGCCTTGTGGAGGGTTTTTTGTTTTCTGTGTTGCTTGGCTATTTCTATATGCAGTAGGGGAGGTGGTTGAGGTGGGGACAGGGCAGGGCTTTGCCCAAGATTTAGAGCATGAACCTGGTCTAGAAACAGAGGGCACGACAGACGGTGCTCACCCCGAGTCACTCCCAATGACTGGGCACAGGGGCGTGGACAGTCTTGGTTTAACGTTAAGGTTTGGTGCCAGGGGCTGATGTCTCCGTAGCACTTTAGGCTTTCAGTACGACGGTCTCGTTCAACAGCCGACTTTGCATGTTGCACATCCAGTGAAGATGACCTCTACCCTGGGGGGCGGGGGTCCTGAGAAATGGTGATCTGGGCTTCCCTGGGATTGGCGGTCCAAGAGAATTACTAAATCTCCAGCATCCGTATTGTTCCCTCTCGGGAACTCTTGGAAGATGTTACTTCCTCCTTCCTCTCCTGTTAAGGTCCTAGGGAGCATTAATTGAGACTTAACTATATGTGTATTAGTATCTTTCTTCACTGATGTGTTCACTAAGTTCAGGGGTCTAAAATTTCACTGAATTCTACCGTACATTTAAGGAAGAAATAATACCAAATTTCAACAGTCTCTTCCGGAACCCAGAAGTGGTGGAAACACTTTGTAATTCATTCTACAAGGCCAGCATTAGTTTAATATCAAAACCAGGTCAGTGGAGGCTGGGTGGCTTAATTGATTAAGTGTCCGACTCTTGATTTTGGCTCAGGTCATGATCTTACAGTCGTGAAATCGAGCCCAGAGTTGGGCTTTGCACTAGGCATGGAGCTTGCTTAAGATTCTCTCTCTCCCTCTCCCTCTGTCCCTCCCCTCGCTTGAGCTCTTTCAAAAACAAAACAAAACAAAACAAAACAAACCATGTGATACATTAAAAAACAGGAAAACTGTAGGCCAATATCTCTCATGCTTATGGACTTACAAATCCTTAACCAAATATTAGCAAATCAAAGTCAGTGATAAATAAAAAAAAGTATACAGCACAACAAAGTGGGTTTACTCCAGGTATGCAAGGCTAGTTCCACATTAGAAAGTAAATCCATGTTATTTACCATATCGAGAGTCTAAAGAAAAAAAAATCATGTGATCAGATCCACAGGTGCAGAAAAAGCATTCCACATCTAACACCCTCTCATGATACACATTCTCAGCAAACCAGGCATAGAGGAGAACTCTCTCAACTCGATGCAGGACATCTCCCCCCAATCCTACAGATGACATGAGACTCATGACGCTGGAGAAACAGGACACCTGCCCCCGTAACACGGGGACAGGGCAGGGCGCCTCCTTCATCGCGCCGATCCCACAGCACGTGGGAGGCCCCAGCCAGCGCTGTAAGGCCAAGCAGAGAAGCATGCGGGCCGGAAAGGAAGATATGAGATGATCTTTATTCACACAGGACATGATTGTGTAGAAAATCCCACAGAACTTACACAAAACAAACAACACAGACGTACCATATGGTCCAGTGATCGTGCTGTGGGGTGTCTCCCCGATGACTCGAGAACGGATGCCTGCACAGAGGTTGGCACACTGACGTGTACAGCCGTTGTGATCATAGTCACTCAAAACTGGAAGCGACAGCCGTTGAATACTGTCTGTTCACCAGTGACAGGGACTGTGAAAGCAAGCCGCATGAAGCTGTGGCTGATTGTCGACTGCTTATCGCTAAATGAGAGAAGACAGTCTGCAAAGGCCGAATGATCCCGATTCCGTGACTTTCCGAAACAAGCAAACCGATAGAAATGGTGAGATCAGTTGCCACCAGGTTCGAGTGGGAGTTTGGATGGGAGAAGCACAGGGGATTTGTAGGTGTGACACTCCTCAGAGTGACACTGTAATGGCAGTGGGTGGACACACGGCACTGCCTTGATCAAAAGCCACCAGGCGGTTACTGTCCACTAAAAAGTTTGAAAAGCACAGGTTTACCATGACCCACATCCCCAGAGTGCCCCGCCCCTCTTTTGCAGCCCCTGGACAGAGGGAGAAGGGTCCTGTCCAACCATCACCTTCACATCCCTCCAGTCCCTGCCACCCCAGTTTGGGTCATCGGCCCATCAAGGACAGGAACCCTTCAGGTGATCTAAAAGCCAAGCCGTGCTTTCTGGAGCTCTTGCTCAGGTGGGGAGCTGGTTAGCAAGTAAGGCCACCAGATGGTGAGAAAGCCCAAATGAGCCACGTGGAGCCTCGGGCCACTTGGAGAGAGAAGTGTCCCACCAGCACCTCGCTGCCATGGTGGTCCTGGCCCAGGTGCCAGGCACACGAGGAAGAAGTCCCCATGAGATGCCAGCCCTGGACATGACCTAATGCAGCAGCGCGGGGCTGAGGACCAGGCAGCTGAGCTCGGTCACCCACAGACTGTCAGACATAGTCATAAATAGTTGCTCACTGCGCTCCAGTACTGGGGGGATCTGTACGGCCGCACCGGACAGCCAGGCCGGAGCTGCAAGCCTTTCCTGGGTTCTGGGGACACCTGTGGGGTTGCTCTGCTGCCCCCAGAGGGAGAATGCCTGAAATATCAGGGAGCAGAGCTCCCTCTGGGGGCCCCAGGGAATGGGGCCCGGCGGCCGCAGTGGCAGGGCTGCAGAGGGCGGCGGTGGCCAGCGCGGCAGAGGGCCGGCCCGGGGCGTGGAGCCGCGGACGGGTCACAGCTAGGGGACTCCCCAAGATTGTGTCTCCAGCCTTCAGCGACTGGGCCTTCACTGCAGGGGAAGGTCCCGGAAGCCCTGCCGACCGCCATGTCAACGTTCAGGCAGGAAGATGTGGAAGACTACTATGAGATGGGGGAGGAGCTGGGCAGCGGCCAGTTCGCCATCGTGCGGAAGTGCCGGCAGAAGGGCACCGGGAAGGAGTTCGCGGCCAAGTTCATCAAGAAGCGCCGCCTGTCGTCCAGCCGCCGGGGGGTCAGCCGGGAGGAGATCGAGCGGGAGGTGAACATTCTGCGGGAGATCCGGCACCCCAACATCATCACGCTGCACGACATCTTCGAGAACAA
>NC_043715.1:39149791-39159309 GCF_006229205.1 Suricata suricatta | reverse complement strand
CAGGTTGGGCTAAGCGAGTGATCTCTGTGTGGCCGCTCTGTTCTGTGGCACCCGGGGCTGGGTGCAGGAGGGCCCCACTGGGACTGGCCGGAACCTCCCGGCCCGGCTGTGGGGTCTGGCAGGTGCCCTCCCGTGTGCCCGGGGCTGGGGTGGGACCCGCTGTGCGCCTGTCCTTGAGCTCCGTGTGCCACACCCGTATATGTCTGCCGCAAGCCTCACGGAAATAAAGCCCCCCTCCCCCCAGCCCGACACGCGGCTGTGTCCTGTGCTCAGGCCCGGGCCGGGCAGTCAGCCTGTGGCCACTGCTGCTGGGGCCGTGCCGGGCTCTCCTCCCCTCCACTGCTGCCCCCGTGCTCTTTGGGAAGAGGAGGGCCGACCCCGGGGGGCCGCAGAGGCTGCCCTGATCTTGGGGTTGGTGGGTCTTGCTTGTAATGGAAGCTTCCAGGCCACCAGCGTGAAGTGAGAGGGGTCTTCTGTCCTGTGTGGCTGCAGATGCTGCCGGGCCCCAGCGCGAGGACGCCGGCACACGGCCACCCCGTCCGCTCGTGCAGCCTCTGAGTCTGCAGCATGCTTCCAGAAAGGGGTCCTTTCACTTCTTCCCAGGAGCCGGGTTCAGTGGTACCCCATCCTTCCATTACCTGGTTCCTCTCGGACACCACAGGGGCACATTTCTCCCCGGCTGTGTTGTTTTTACTTTAATTAAAAAAAAAAAAAATTTTTGAGATCTAAAAAAAAAAAAAAAAAAAAGGCCCCATTCCCAGGTCATGGCCGAGCGCCGCTCCAGCCCCCCTCGCCCCTGCGCCCCGCAGCTGAAGGATGAACACCATTTCATTGTCAGTGGCCCATAGCTAGTTCTTCACCTCTCTTTCTTCGGGAAGAATGAAAACAGGGCTCAGGTGATCGGGTAGAGGGGTGACCACAGCATCCAGTTCTGGGGTAAGCGCAGATCCAGCCGCCCGTTCAGCGAGGCCCAGAAGGAGCCAGTGTGGGACACAGGCGTGCATGTTATGAAAATGGGGGTGGAGAGTGCAGAGCAAGAATAACCCTCGTGCAGGAATTAGACCCCACGACTGAAGAGACAGATAAAACTCCCCAGACCCTCAAAGAAATTAAGCCAGGCACACACGTCTGTGCAGCAAGAGTTCAGAGAGGGGACAATACAAGAGCATCAGACAGCAGAAAGAGAAGGGAAGTGGATCTTGGAGAGTGAGCGGAGGGGAAAAGCTTTATGAAAACCACCTCAGGAGCACTTTGGAATCAAATCTGTGTGGCCACCGTGGGGATGTGGGGGAAACCCTCACGGGGCAAAGGCTGAGCAAGTGTATGGATGGTGGACATAGCAGCTGATGTGGGGAGACAATGACCCTCGGTCTTCCTGCCAGAGCAGCACAAATGTAGCAAAACCAAATGTACAGATAGGACGGAAGGAAGATCGTAGTTTGCACACTAGAAAGGATTCTGTTCCTGTAGTGGGACAAATCCGCATGAAGCCATCGGGTACCGTGCAGATTCTGTAAGCATCGGGGCAGGGTAAGGTCAGCTGTCGCGGGAGTTTCAGGGTGGCTTCAGACTTCCGGAACTCAGGATGCTGGGAGAGAACGGAACCGTGGTTGCGGACTCCGGTGGGGGAAGGCCTTCCAGCTGGCAGCCCACAAATGCTCCTTCAACGAGGTGCTTGAGTTGATGGAATACTTATTAGCGGACGAATCAAAGTAAAGAACTTACAGATTTGGAGAATGAAGTTTGCGGTGAGCCTTGAATAGAAACAAACAAGATGATCAGGTTAACATGCCTGCCAGTCGTGGCCCTCAAGCCGCATCGGCCTATGGAAGTGTTACCATTTTTACATCGTGCGGCTTACTCAAGACACAGAAGAGATCCCAGACCCCCCCGCTGGTGCCAGTGGGAGGGAGAGAGAATGGGAAAGAGTCGTAGCCTCTTTGCTCTTTCTGTCTTTGTTTAGACTGTCGTAGCTAAGTCCCACGCACTGGGTGGTTTTAACATACACAACAGCCGTTTCTGGGGTCACAGTTCTGGAGGCTGGAAACCTGAGGTGAAGGTAACGAGCACGGCCAGGGGAAGGCTGTCCCCTCCGTGTCCCCACATGGTGGAAGGGCCTGGGGAGCCCTCGGATGTCTCTCTGATAAGAACCACTCCCGGGGACTCCACCCTCATGACCTAACACCCCCCAAAGTTCTCATCTGCTAATAACCACGATGCTGGGCGGCTAGGATGGTGACACAGGAGTGTGGCCTCCGGCCACAGCGGGGAGCTACAGCTAGTAGTCGAGTTTTAAAGCTAATAAATGTACTTTGATTTTCTCATACCTACCCCTAATTTTATTTTGTTTAAAAAATTATTTTGTTAAGATTTTATTTTTAAGTAATCTCTGCACCCAACGTGGGGCTCGAACCCATGACCCTGAGATCAGGAGTCTCACGCGCCACTGACTGAGGCAGCCTGGTGCCCTGAGAACCCTAATTTTAGACCATCACAAACTTTTAAGAAATTCCTTCCATGTATGTATAAATAATATAACAGAATCACTTCTCCATCTTCATTTGCATTTATGTACTTGGCCTCCTCCCTCTCTCCTGTCTCCTCGTAGGCTTTCTTCATACATTCCAGTGCTATTCGGGGCCCGAAAGTACCTGACGGGGGCTGGGGGCGGGGCTAAGTCAGTTAGGCAACCGACTTCGGCTCAGGTCACGGTCCCATGGTTTGTGGCAGTGCATTGTGCGCTCAGAGTCTCCGTCTTCCTCTCTCTCTGCCCCTTGTCTGATCCTTCTCTCTCTCAAAAATAAAGAAATAAACATTTAAAAAAAGTGCCCATGGTTATCTTCATTGTGGCCTCTAACCTTTGCTATTAAAACCTGATCCTCTGACTCATTTGCCTTGATATTTATATTTGATGATATTTTTGCCACACCCATGCTTTCTTCTGTCTGCATTTACTGCCTTCCCGTATGTGTGTGCGTATACACACACACATATATTTTAATGTTTATTTTTGAGAGAGACAGACAGACAGACAGACAGAGCAGGAGTGGGGGAGGGGCAGAGAGAGAGGCAGACACAGAATCCAAAGCAGGCTCCAGGGTCTGAGCTGTCAGCACAGAGCCCGACAAAAGGCTTGAACCCACGGAATGTGAGATCATGACCTGAGCCAAAGTCGGATGCTTAACCAACTGAGCCGCCCAGGAGCCCCAAAAGCATTAATGACTTTTTAAAAAATAGAGGGCCACCTGAATGGCTCAGTTGGTTAGTCATCCGGCTCTTGAATTGGCTCAGATCATGATCTCGTGGTTTCTAAGATCTAGCTTCGTATCAGGCTCTCCACTGACTGAATGGAGCCTGCTTGAGATTCTCTCTCTCTCTGACCTTTCCCCGCTTGCTCACTCTCTCTCAAAATAAATAAATAAACATTAAAAAAAATTCAAAGTAGAAAGCAATTCTATTTTTAGGATCATGCTCTTGACATATTTAACCGTGCTCAAGGAAAAAGAAAGTTTTTTTAAGCAGTATGTGCATTAGCAAAAACATAAGAACAATTAAAGGTAGGAGATTGGTTACCTAATTGTGGTATAGCTCCCATTTTGATGGCAAGAAAGGATTCCAGCTTGAGGGAACTTTAGAAGAAAGGGATCACCACCCTGCAGGGAGCCCTGGGCAGGACTGGAACCTGGGTCACGAATGCGGCCAGGATCCCCCCACTCCACCTCCTCTGGGCGTGCTGGCTCTGTCTTCTCCCCGGCTTCCTTCCCTTGGAGGAGAGCGTGGGCTCTTGCCCTCGAAGCCAGCAACAAAGGGCTACATATAAGGTCCATCGTCAAAAAACACTTCCTGGTTTGGATCCAGAACTTCCATTTCCGTTTCTACCCATGCCAGCGCACGCGCTTTGGCAGGTGTTTTCACCTGCTGGCGGCACAGCAGTGCAGCCGCGCCCTCCGTGGGGGCCTCCGTCAGCGAAGAGCAGGAGCGCTCCCTCTGTGTTCAGCCTAGAGACCCCTCTGTGGGAGGCCCGGGGGCCTGACCTGTCTCCTGGGTGGAGACGAGGGCGGGAAGGGGTAGCAGGGACCGGGGGTTCCAATAACAAATCTGTTCCCATCAAGGCTGAGATGTTCTTCTTGTAACAAACATCTTCCCACTTGGAGATTCAAGTTGAATTTAGAGTTTTTGTTCGTGAACAAATCTGTAAAGATGCAGATATCCTGCGAAGGCAGTGGGGGGAAGGG
The DNA here is from genome assembly GCF_006229205.1 of Suricata suricatta. NCBI lineage: Eukaryota > Metazoa > Chordata > Mammalia > Carnivora > Herpestidae > Suricata > Suricata suricatta. The sequence goes on along the minus strand of NC_043715.1, from coordinate 39,155,074 downwards.
TCAACAGCGGACTCGAGCCAGGCCGCCTGAGTGGGAACCCCGCTCCCGCACGGACGAGCTGCAGGGCCTTGAACAAATGAGTGGTTGAGTTTTCTCATCTGCAAATGGGATTTATAATAGCACCTTTGTCATAGGGTTGTGGGGAGGATTAAATCAGTTAATATATGTACAGGGGCTTAGAGGGACCCCTGGCAGATAGATGATGCCAGGGGAGTGTTAAATGCAGTAAATACAACAGAGAAGGGGAAATGGACTTAGTGCCTGAGCGCCCTCCATTTTTCTCCTTGCCGGAGGATGTGTTGATTCCCGTCAGCCTGTGCCTTTCTGTCTTTATATACGAGGAGCGAAGCAATAACTTAGGTCAGAGAGAGAACCCGAGTTTGGTTCCTAATTCTCTGGATGGAGACAGTGCCTCCTTGGACCCAACTTAGAAATTCCTGTGCACCAGGCATAGGTTCTGGACTTGATTGGATGGAACTTTTGGATTCCACATCTCCCCGTTTCCAGGCACACTGTAGGGTGCACTTTGGGGCCCCCTGGTGGTTGGGTGGGGCCATGGCACCATTCTGACCAATGAGTTGGGAGCAGAACTATGTATTGCTTCCAGGGCAGAGCATTTAATTACTTGTGTAAGTCCCCCCAGAGCTCCCTCTCCCTCTGCCAGAGGGATCAGGCACATCCCCACAGGGTCTTTTCACAGGGTCAAAGAGGAGGACAGCATGATGGAAAGTAGTCAACCTGCTGGATACGTAGGAAGAATGGGAAATAACCATTCGTTCTTTAAGTCACTGAGAGTTTAGGGTCGTTTGCTTCTGCAGCAGAATCAACTCTGTCCTGAAGATATAGATATTGTGAAGGGAACATCTCACTTGTGTAAAATTACCTTGCTCTCCATTTCCCTGGTCGTGGGCCCGAACCCTCTCCAGAGTGGAATTCGCACAGGGCTGAACGCACTGTGGATACGCAGAAGGTGGTTTCTGATTGGTGGACATCCTATATTTCATGCTGGAGGTTTGCTTCCGTTGGACCTATAAGGTCTCCTCTTAGCTATTATTAGAACATAAATTGGAATAGACTGCTTTGCGGTGACAGGAATATAAAAGTTGGTAACTTAGAGGCACTTTATTTTGAGGCCATTTGGACAGCTCCCATTCAGGTATTACAGCGGGAGAGTTATGAGAAGTGATAGGGAGGAGGGGGCGGAAAGCAGACGTGACGGCTTTAACGCTGCTCGCGTCACCCTGAGGGGACCCCAGCCATCTTTACTACATGATGAGTGTTGAAGGAAGGCAGATGCTTTTTAGCACATCAGCGTCCAGTGGGGGTTTTCTTGTAGACTCGAGAAGGGGCTGAGGAAGGTCATGGTGTGGTCAGTTGTTGGGTGTGGAGCTGGCCAAGTTCAGCGTCACCAGTTTTTGCAGGGACTCCTCTCAATCGCCCTACAAAGTGTTTCTTTGCCTGCTATGCACCATTTTCTTAAAGGCTTCACAGTGTAAAGTCGATGCTTTTAGTGCATGTAGTTAAAAAAATACTTTTAATGTTTATTTATTTTTGAAGGAGAGAGAGACAGAGTGTGATTGAGGGAGGGGAAGAGAGAGAAGGAGAAACAGAATCTGAAGCAGGCTCCAGGCTCTGAGATGTCAGCAGAGTCTGACGCAGGGCTTGAACTCACAAGCCATGAGATCATGACCTGAGCTGAAGTTGGATGCCTAACTGACTGAGCCGTCCAGGCGCCCCTGAATGTGGTTTTTAATAACGACCATGCTCCTAAGAACAGGGAAAGGTTGGAGAAGAAGCTGGACAGGCAGCACGATCAGATTCATATTCAGAGACCACTCTGCAGTGTGGAGGCTGGATGGAGGACCAGGAGTAGGTGCAGACAGACAGAAGGCTGCTGTAGGATTCCAGGTAAGAGGAGACACTAGTTTGGTCAAGAGGCTACAAGCTGTGGTGAAGAGGGAGAAGTGAATGGATATCAGAGATGCAGAGGAAGGAAATGACTTATGGACGCATTGGATCCTGGGAACAAGAATAGCCATAGGGTTTCTGGCTTGGACAACAGGATGGATGAAGGTGCTGTTCACGGAGCTGCATGTGGTGGGTTGCATGTGGCCTGTGAATGTGACCTTATTTGGACAAAAGGTCTTTGCAGGCATAATTAAGTTAGGATCTTGAGATGAGATCCTCCTGGATTTTTCCAGGTCCTTCCTAGAGGAAGGCAGAGGGAGATTTGAGACAAGTCAGAAGAAGAGGAGAAGCCCGTGATGATGCGAAGAATGCATCTACAAGCGCGAGGACCTCAGAGCCACCTGCAGCGGAGGTGGCAGGGAAGCGTTCTCCCCCCACCTAGTCTGCGGAGGGAGGCTTGGTTTCGGACTTCCGTCCTCTGAAGCCATGAAGGAATAAACTCTGATTGTTTTAAGCCACCAGTTCATGGCAGCTTGTTAGAACAGCCCCAGGAAATGATACACCAGACAACACTGAAAAAGGAACAGGTTGGTGGAATATAAATGAGCTTGGTTTTGGAAGTGTTGAACTTTGACAGAAACTATGAGGTGACAGGATCCTTTTTATATGTTACGCCACTACGTGTTGGGTAATTTGTTACCCAGCAGTAGAAAACTAACACATGGTGTTATCTCCTGAGAGTGTAGGATGGGGGGCGGTGGGGGTGGTGGCCAGAAGTTCAAAGAGGGAGCCTTGAAGGGCGCCTGGCTGGCTCAGTCCATAGGGCTTGCTGCTCTTGATCTCAGGGTTGTGAGTTCAAGCCCCACGTGGGGGGTAGAGTTCACTTAAAATTAAGTTTAAAGAAATAGAGGGGAGATTTGAAATGGTTGTCTAAACGGAGACACAGTGAAATACAATCGGATTTCTCGGCTGTAACGGGGTCCCCCTTGCGCTTAGCCATCACGGCTTTAGGGTCGAACCCTGTCCTGTAGGGTCGATGTGTCAGAGATCATGGGTTGCTACTAAGCTTTTTCTAAGGGAAACTTTGTGTTTTGTGGGCCACGAGAAATATAGCCACCCTGAGTCCTTCCGTGACATCTTCAGGGACATTTCTTCATTCAGCCTATTTGCTGAGGACCCATTATGTGCCAGGCCCCCTTTAGTCACCAAGAAGTATTATGGGATGCCCAGCTCCATATTATGCCAGGTGTCCCAGATACCGGGACACCGTTCCAGCTCGGGGCATGGAAATAGGTCAGGAAGCGAGACGGTACTGATCGCTAGAAAGAAGAGAATAAGGGGTAACGTGAAGGGTGGTCTTGTGTCCTGGGGGCCAGGGCAGCCCTCAGTGGGATCCGGAAACAGACGAGAGAGCAGTGAACAAGATAGTCCTTGCCCTGCTGAAACTTACATTCTAGAAGACGAAATGGAAAACGGAACAAGGCAAGTGGACTCGTGGGTGCCGAGCCATGGCGGGGTGCGGAGCTGGGGTGGGCAGAGTTGAGTGCGGGGGTGACGAGGGGGAAGAGCCACCTGTGAGAGGAGAGGCCATCACAGGTCGAGGGGTTGCGGCGCACGTGGAAATGCTCTCGGCTGGGGCCATGCGTGGCGGGTCCCGTAGCGGCCAGAGCTCCGGGGAGTCAGAGTTGCTTTGCCAACGGCACGACGGGCTTCAGCCTGGTCCTGGCACAGGAAAAGGGGGGCAGAAGCGTCCGCCAGTGGGTCGGGCAGCCAGGTCAGGGGTAAACAGTTTATACCACAGTGTAAAAGGAATAATCACACAGGCCAGACGGCCTTTTAGGAAGTGTCAAAACTGTGTTAATAATAGCAATAAATATTTATTAGGTGCTTAGTCCATGCCTAGCACTGTTCGAGGAGCTTTAAATTATTAACTAATTTAATCCTTTCAAAAACCTTATGGGATGAGCCTATTGATTTAATCTACTTATAGTTCAGGAAACTGAGACACAGATCATGTGCCCAAGGTCACACTGCCGGCAAGAGATGACGCAGGGCAGAATCCTTCACCATTGTGCTGCCTTCCTCAAAATCTCTTGGAATAAAATTAGAAAATATTAGCAAATAAAGTGCATTGTAACTTTAATGGAGTGCATTATATATGTGAAGGGAAATCTAATTTCAAATATCTTAATGTAACAAGTACTATTAGATTCTTGGTAGTCAGAAGGCAGCTTAGATTTTCCAGACGACTCACTACTAGTTTTGTGTTAGAATTCTTAAAATATCACACACCGAGTTTCCATATTAACGTAAAAGATTAGGTTATTAATGGGCTAATGATTTATGTCGAAATCTCAGCTGCTAATGTGCTAAAGCCTTTAAAATATTGCCAATCTGGAAAAACTCAAACTGAGCATGGACGGCAGTAATTCTTCATGTTTTATAGTTTTTGCTGCTCCACATCAGATCCAGTTCTCTGCATTTTATTCTCCTTGTTAGTTTTGAGCTCAGTCTGTTAATGACTGATTTTCATTTAAGTTAAAAAAAAAATAGACTTCCCTTTTTCGAGCAGTCTGAGGTGCGTGGTGTCATTGAACAGAAAGCGCAGAGACTTCCCACACGCGCCTCTCCTGGCCACCCCGCCCCCCACCTCGGCTTCCTCCACGGTCAACATCCCCCCCCAGAGAGGCCTGCGTGCTACACACGTGAGCCTACACGACACACCACCGCCCGGGGATCACATTAGGGCGCAGTCTTGGTGTTGTGTGCCTGTGGGTTTGGTTAGGACAAATGTGTAATGACAAGTGTCCACCATTACGGCATCGTACAGTCTCCCTGCCCTAAGCCTTCTCTGTGTTCTGCCTCTTCACCCTTCCTCCCCTCCTGCTTTCCGGCAAACACTGATCTTTTTTGCTGTTTCCATAGTGTTTTCTTCTCCAGAATGTCATATAATTGGAATCATACAGTGTGTGGCCTTGTAGTCGTGTGCATGAAGGTTCCTCCATGTTTTTATGGCTTGATTAGCTCATTTTTTCATCTTATTTTATTTAATTAAAAAATTTTAATGTTTATTTACTTTTGAGAGACAGAGAGAGCACGAGCAGGGGAGGTACAGAGAGAGACAGAGACACAGAATCCGAAGCAGGCTCCCGGCTCTGAGCTGTCAGCACAGAGCCTGATGTGGGGCTGGAACCTGAGTTGAAGTGGAACACTTAGCTGATTGAGCCACCCGGGCGCCCCAATTTTATTTTATTTTATTTTGAGAGAGAGAGAGAGAGAGAGAGAGAGAGAGAGAGAGAGAGAGAGAGAGAGAGAGAGAGAGAGAGAGAGAGAGAGAGAGAGAGAGAGAGAGAGAGAGAGAGAGAGAGAGAGAAA
>NC_043715.1:39136206-39149691 GCF_006229205.1 Suricata suricatta | reverse complement strand
ACCCAGGTGCTTTTAAGTAGGCTCCCGCCACACGCGACGTGGGGCCCGAACTCACCGCCCCGCGCTGTGCTGACGGAGCAGCCGGGCGCCCCAACGGTTCGTGTCTCCTCGGCGCTGAAGAATCGTCCGTTGTCTGGAGGCGCCACCCTTTCTGTCGGTTGCTTCCAGGTTTTGGCAACTGCGGATTCCGCCGCTGTAGACCCCCGGGCACAGGCGGTGCGCGGACGGCAGGCGGACCCGAGGCCGCTGGGGGATGCGGCCCACTCCGAGGACAGCCCGGCCGCAGGAGCAGGACGCCGGGTTCGGGCCGCGGCTTCTGGCGCCCCGGCCGGCCCTCCTCGGCCTCCACGGGGCCTGGCGTTCTGCGTGCCGTCCTGGGCCTCCACCCTCTCGGCCACGCTTGCCTGGAACCTCGACTCTCCAACCATCGCTGGGGCTGCAGGTGAGGAGCCCTGGCGAGCTGTCCCTCCAGGAAGCCTCGCGGCGGCAGCGGGGCCGGAGGACAGGGGCCCGCGTGCGTGGCGGCACCTGCTCCGAGCCCTCCCGTCACTCGGAGCTGGGAGGGAGGAGGGGGACGGGCTGAGGCTCAGATGCCAAGGTTTAATAGCCTTTCTCGAATGAATGTATCTTTGTTTTGCACATGCCCGTAAGATAATGTCCTTAAGATAAAGGTGAGACTTTAAATGGTTGGTTTAAAAAAAATAACGTTCCCACTTATGCTTGTTTCTCTGAGGAGCAGGTTCTCAGAATTCCTCCCGCTGCCACGGTGGGATCAGAACCCTCTGGAGAGGCTGTTCATAAATTCAATTTTATGAAGACACGAATTCTCGAAGTATGTAAATAGCAACATCAGCATCCGTTTGTCTGTCTATCATCTATTGTCTGTATATTGAGAGGGAGAGAGAAATTGCTCCAAGGTTTACAATATGCATCTTTACACCTTCAAATAACACTAGGTCACTTCAGGTGACTTGTAAGAACCTTACCACAGGTGGAGACACGGGTGGAGGAAGAGCAGTAAACGGAGTGTGTTATGGCAAAGTAGAAAGATCGTCAGCTAAATATTGGCAGAGAAAGAAGAAAGGGACAAGTAGAATATGATCACTGATCGTTGAGCCGATAATAGGTGAGAATCAACATGTGTCTTTATTTCCTTATTTTTGAGCGAGCGAGTGAGCGCACAAGAGAGCGTGAATGGGGAAGAGGGGCAGAGAGAGTCTAAGTGGGCTCCATGCCCAGTGCGGAGCCCGGCTCGGGCTCGAGCCCATGACCCCGGGATCATGACCTGAGCCGAGACCTAGAGTCGGATGCTAAACTGACTGAGCCCCCCGGGGCGACCCAACACAAATCTTTAAAACTGAGGTACCAGAGAGTAAAAGTTCAATGAGTTTTCTCACTTATGCCTAATAGAGTACAAAAGGTACAAATACCAAGGTAACCAGTGGACCCAAACACAAGTTTGCCTAAATAAAGAAAATAATTTTAGCGAGAAGTTGACACACCACATAATGAAACACAATAAATATGATACACACATAATTACAACAAAACAACATGAGAGCAAGAGACAAAACATAGTTAACGAGCTTAATTTGACTAAACAGCTATTAGAAAGAATGAGTAAAATCTGAGACGACATGGGAGGATTTCTAGAATATACTGTTAAGCAAAAGAGCAAAGAGAAAAAAATATATACTTATTTTGTGTAAGGAAAAATAAAAAATAATGAAACATACATACATCTACTTATTTTTGCAAAAAGAAACAAAGGGTAAACCAGAAACTAATAAAATGGATTATGTACAAGGGGGCAGAGTGGGCTGGACGGGGTAATTGAGGGGCTGATGCTTTTCTGAGTATACTGTTTTGATTTTTGGAATAATATCAATGTTCTAAATATTAAATAAGTAGATGAAGTGGTGGGAGTGACATTCAAGTGACATTTAAACATAGTTCTTTGACTATATGCCCTCATTTAAAAAAAAAAAAGAAATGATAAAAGAAACGCAGGTGCCTGGGTGGCTCAGTCGGTTCAGTGTCTGACTTCAGCTCGGGTCATGATCTTGCAGTTCATGAGTTTAAGTCCCGTATCGGGTTCTGTGCCGACAGCTCAGAGCCTGGAACCCGCTTTGACCTCTGTGTCTCTGTGTCTCTCCCTCTCTGCCCCTCCCCCATTTGTATGTCCTCACTCTCTCTCTCTCTCAAAAATAAATAAGTAAACTTAAAAAAAAAAAGAAATTCAAACAAATATTGAGCTCTTTTGAGTAGGTGTGATTTATAAGGATAGAAATTCTGAAACTATTTTGTGATTTTTGTCTTTTTAAAAACATTAAAAAACACTTTTTTTTTCTATTTTAGAGTCAGAGAGCATGAGCGGGAGAGAGGGGCAGAGGGAATCGAGAGAGAATCTCAACGCTGCTGAATGCAGAGCCTGATGCCGTGCTTGATCCCATGATCCTGGGATTATGACCTCAGCCAAAATCAAGTCAGACACCCAACTGACTGAGACAGCAGCCCCGCCCCAACAAAATTTTTTAAAAGTAATCTCTATACCCAACATGGGGCTCGAACTCATGGTTCTGAGGTCTAGAGTCATACGCTCTACTGAGCCAGGCAGTCTCCCCTGTCTTGTGTGATTTTGAATTGACAGTATTGGGAGCCAGGGTTCTCGATGTGGAAATTGGGAGATAAAGACATAGATTTTTTTATTTAGAGAAGGCAAGGATGAACCTTGTGGAGTCGGACTGGAATTGGCTGCATCACCATAAGCTTAGGTGTGTGCATATGTATGTGAATATGCACATATATATCCATGTAGACACACACACACACACATAAATATATACATTTTCTTGTGCTTGCATGTATGTGTGTCTCTGTCAATTTCCTCACATCGTCCACCAAAAATGACTAGAAGCCTGTGATACTTAAATGTAATGAGCACATCTAGCACTCAGAATTTGATATTTAATGTTTATTTATTTATTTTTTTGAGAGAGAGAGAGAGAGGGAGGGAGGGAGAGAGGAAGGAACAGGGAGAGAGGGAGACACAGAATTCGAAGCAGGCTTCAGATTCTGAGCTGTCAGCACAGAGCCTGATGCGGGGCTTAACTCACGAACCATGAGATCATAACCCAAGCCGAAGTTGGATGCCCAGCCGACTGAGCCTCCCAGGCGCCCCAACAGATTTTGACTTCTAAATATTATTTCCCACTAAAACGACCAGAGCTTCCTGGAGAAATGGTTGATTACAGGGCTAGAGAAGGAAATATACAAAATAAGCGTGGGAGGTCTTGTACCAGAAAGAGAGGAAAGGCTATGATTAATGATGTAAAAAATACAAGGAGCCAGCCTGTTCAGATCTGGGAGAATGTGAGCACGGAAATAGGAAGACCCGTGATGGGTGGTAAATCTCGTAGGAAGAGCGGGACTGGGGAAGAGCAGGGTGTTTGGTCTCAAAATCTCCCTCCACACACCACTTCCCACAGATCCTCCTGTAATTAATAAGTATATGGTAAGTGATTGGGCAACCTTAACTAAGTGATCAAAGTCAGTATTATTGAAAAGGCAAAAATGGATCTCACAAGCCTCCATATGTGATAACCTGAAGGCATAACCTGACTATATAGTAGCAGTGATTCTACCCCAATGTGGTCCATGATTACATTAAACTCTAAACAGACTAACCACTTGTATTAAAGGTAAAAACTCATCAGAATGGAGATCCCCTCCAGCTACATGCTTATGAAACATATCACAAATACAGGAATACAGAGGAGTTCCAAGAAGGGTAGAAATATATATGCTGGACTGCTGGTGTGTCTCTGCTAATGTCAGACAAAGTGAGCGAAGGCGGTAAGCACTCCTTAGACGTTAAGCGGAGCATTTCACAATGTCAAAGAGATTTGTCCACTATTAAGTAGCAGCAGTTCTAAATCTTAATGTATCTAATAGCTTTACTTCAAGACATAAAAAAGGAAATTAACAGGACTAAGCCAAGAAATATACAAATCCATAATCACAGTGGGAGATTCAACACTTTCTCAACAACTGACCAAAAATAATAAAGAAATAAGTAATTATATAAATACATATAAGTATATAAAAAATCTGAGCAAAATTAAATTTGGCTTAATTATTAGAGTAGTGCACCCAATAATGACATCATAGATCTCTGATTTAAACGGCTATATAGTCTGTCACCAGCAGGTTTGGTTTCTTGTCCTGACTGTTGACTTGAATGCCTGGATAATTTTTGAGTGGAACTTCCATAGTCGTACGATCCTCTTGGAATGTGTCTTCAGGTGGCAGGGAGAAAGGGAAGCTGGCTTGCCGGGCGTCATGGCCTATGCTCTCATTCCGTTTCCTTCCCTGGGTGGGGGTCGGCTGACTATAGCTCACTGAATATTATTTAATCACATGAACCTTATCTCAACCACAGAATTCAATGCAACAAACCTTTAGGACACATTCATTCTGAACATCCACTGAGAACTCGAAGATGGAAAAGAAATAGCCCCTGCCCTCGGGAAGTTCACAGCTCAGTGGGAAGGGTGGAAACGCGTGTAATTAACCAGAATTCAGGGTGGTAAGTGCCATGTGCGCAGTGTGGAAAGGGTGTTATGAGAATAAAGAATGTTAAAAAAAGATGTCTGTCTCAGGAAAACCGGACTTATGAGACCTCTGCCTTCACTAGAGACTTCACCAGGGATCACCTGGTTATAAAGAATGGACACTCCCACTAGTTCAAGTCGAAATAATGTATTGGAAAGGTAACAATTCATGGAACCCAAGGACAGTGAGGGAGGCCAGCCTCAGGAGGGGGATGTGGGTAGGTGCTGGGAGTGTGCAGCCTTGGAGCTCTCTTTCCTCTGCTCCGAGGGCCGAGGTGGCCGGGGCGGCCACACGGCTTCTCCTCACTACTTTGAGTCTGCGTCCTGCATTCAGCAGTCTGGTTTGTCTGCTTTGGCGTGCACACAGTCGCCCAGTCCTGTGACTGTGCAATTCACACCGCCACCGGAGAGGGGTCGGGGTCCCTAAGTCTTATGCCAAATGCCAAAAGAAGCATCCGGTAGCCCACTTTGGGTGAGACAGCTGTGGGCAGGGATCACGAGTGTGGTCTCTTGCCTGTTGGGTAGAGGCTGAGGGGGCAAACTCTGAGAGGAGACGTGGGCCGTGTGGGTAACACACCTGCTCAAATGGGCAGACCCGGGTTTTCAGACATCTCTCTGCAGGGCTAGTACAGTCGTGGCGGTAGGGAGAACAATGACTTATTTCACAGCTTCTACCTTGAACTTGTCAAGATAAATCTGTGGGAGAATAAAGGCTACATACATGACCTCTCCGTCAGTTTTAGCTGAGATTATCAGTGTTCATATGGAGTCCATGAAGGACGGGATGACCAGTAAAACGGCACATGCAAAGTACCAAGGATGGTGCTGGACCTGTAACAGGAACTTGGAAATGGGATGTGCATTTTCCAGCATCAACTCCCACCATCTCTCTTCCCAATAATACTCCGGTTTTCCTAGCCATGTGATTTACATGGGATTGGTCTCATATTCAACTCTGGAGGGAGAAATTGGCCTAAATTGTTTACATAATCCATCCCCATGGTCGTAATGATTGATTGTAAGGTGGGCACACGAAGCAGGTCACATCAGAAATATTCTCTTAGACCTTTGAGTTATCTGGGAAGTACGCTCGCTCCCCGCTGAGCCTGGACCCTGGAGCATATGGACCCTGAGCGCAGCTGGCAGCCATTCTAGAAACAGGAACAGGTCTGTGAGAATGGAGGGAGCATGTTCACACTCACTGACGTAGAGCAGTGCAGTGGGCAGAGGCACGCACACTTCCTGGACACGCCGTTGATTAAGCACCTCAATTTTTTTTAATTTAGAGAGAGTGAGCGAGTGAGAAGGGGAGAGGGGCAAGGACAGAGAGAGAGAGAGAGAGAGAGAGAGAGAGAGAGAGAGAGGGAGAATCCTAAGCCGGCCCTATGCTCAGTGCAGAGCCTGATGCGGGGCTCGAGCCCATGAACCTGGGATCATGTCTTGAGCCAAAATCAAGAGTCAAAGAAGTAACTTATTGGAAAGGTAACAGGGGTACTTGATGGAACCAACCGACTGAGCCCCCCAGGCGCCCCAACATCTCAAGTTTAGCCTGGCAAACCCATAACACTTGATTTCTGTTCCTGTAAAAGGCATGCTCCTTCTCAATATGTTAGGTCAGGAAAAGGTTGTGGTACAGTAACAAGCAGTCCTGAATCTCAGTGACTTAACACAGTGGAGATTAATTTTTAAACTGCATGTTGAGTGCAACTTAGCAGGCAGCTCCACATCACCCTTCCTCCAGGACCCACACTGATGGAGAAGCAGCCACCATTTAGGAAAGGAAGAATCTTGAGGATTTTGCCCTGGCGATTAAATGTTCTGGCACATCTCATTGGCCAGAACTAGTCCTCATTCAACCAAAGGAGGACAGGAAGAAGGGAGAACCAAGTATATTTGTTGAAGACCAATAGCGACTACCAGACCAGTCTTCTCCATCTCAAGAAAAGGCACTACCATCATATACCCAGTTACCCAAGTTAAAAAACTTGGTAACTAGTGTTACCCTTGATCTCGTTTTCCCTTATTCCCAGTGTATGACCCGCTAGCAAGTTCTATCAACCCTGTTCCTCTTCCTTGTCCACCATTCCCATTCTGCTCCCCAAACTCTAACCTTTTATGTGGATGACTGAGACGCCCTTACTGCAGTCTTGCCCTCTGCCCACCCAAGTCTCGTTTCCACACAGCATCTGCGGTAGGCGGACCCGTCCTGTTCCCGGTCGCCCTTCCCTAACCTCCAGAACCTGGGAGTATATCATGTTACTTGGGAGGAGGGTCTTTGCAGATGCGATAAAGGTTACAGACCTGATCACCCGGTCCTTGTTGGTGGATCCGATCTAACGCTGCTTGGCCTTAACAGTGGAGAACTTCTTTCAGTTAAAAAGTAGTTAAAAAGATACAGGGGGAGGGGCCAGGTAGAAGAGGAGCAGCGGGGGGGGGGGGGCACCAGGCGCCCTGTTCCTGGTCTGAGAGGTTGGGGGCTGTGTGCAAGGACCCCGGGGAGGCTTCTAGGAACCAAGGGTGGTCCCCAGCTGAGAGACAGCAGAGAAAGGAGAACCCTGGCTCCACAAACACCCAGAACTGAATTCTGCCAGTCACCTGTGAGGCTGGGAGTAGACATAGCCCTCCAGCCCCCAGAGCGGGCTAGCTTTCGTCCTCATGAGACTCTGGCGAGAGACAGCTGAGCCACGCTGACTTCTGGCTACGAGACGGAGAGATGAAGAGACAATATGTCTGTAATGTCTTAAGCACGGGAGTTTTTGGTATTTGATATGGCAGCAATAGAAAATGAATGAATACAGCATCCATAGCCATGTTTTATGAAACATAAATCAAATACTGCCACTGCGCTGCTCAAAATCCTCCAGCGTTATTCTATCACATTTGGAGTAAAATTCAGCTGAGTTACTGAGACACATGTGGTCTGACTTCTGCACGCTTCGACTACTCTTTCCCTTCCCCATATTTTTAGTTTCGACTCTTAATTGCACAAAGCTCCTCCCACTCACTTGTAATCCTTCTCCCCTTGGGTTTTAGCATGGGCAACCTCCTTTTTGCTGGTCAAGGTTTGAGAAGCCTTTCTGAGCACTTAAAACTAAGTAACCACCGAGTTACACTCCGTCACAGCTCCTCATTTTAATTCTCTTTAAACATCTGGCGTTTTCTTATGTTTATCTGTTATCTGTATCCTCCACGAACACGTGAGTTCAGTGAGACTATGGACCTTGTGTGTCTTGTGCACTGATGTGTCCCAGTGCCCAGGAGTCTCAATAAATATCAAGTCAATGAATTCAGTCAGTGGGACATTAGATTAAGCCTTACCCAAAGGCCTAAAAAATAGTGAAACATGTTAATAAATCCTTTTATGATTGCAACAGATTTGAGTTAGGTATTCTGTAACTCCCAACATGATTAGCACATCCTGTTTTTCTCTTAGAGGAGTTTGCGTAACTCTGTGAAAGCATGTCATCATGACATTTTTATTCAATATAATAACAGACATTTTAAAATTCGTGTTTATCGCCAGGGCCCCTCCGGTCCTCCGGTCTCCCCCTTCTGTAGGGTAGGTGCTGCCACCCGGGCAGGGCTGAGGGACACTGGGACGGCTGTGTTCTTGGTGTTCATAATCCGCCAGGGGCTTACAGATACTCAGATTCTGAAATGTATTATATTAAAGAAACAAAAATGCCCACAAGGACAGAGCAAAGTAGTTGGACAGTAGGTCCCCTAATAATGGTCTTGCCTATTTGTCCTACACCATTAATTATCAATAAGCCCAAAGTACTTCTCTAGCCAGAGGGAATCTACTGTGAGATCAGATGTTGTAAAAAAAAAATAATTAACAGCAGTGAATGCTAAATGAGCACAACTTTATGTAAATAATCTTAGTAGCAATGATAAGAGAGATAATTGTTTACAGGTGTCATTTCCTGGGGACGAAAATCCACCTTTTCTCACAGGAGGAAATGCTAATAGTTTCATTAAATGTATGAGCCCTAATTAGCACACTGCTGCTCTAATTACTGTGCCAGCCCTGAAATCACATTATTTTACTCTTTTTCTTCTCTAAAGCAGATCCATCCACAACCAGATGCTTCTACTTTCTTTATATGTGTGTGTCTTTTGCAGGGCTTTGACATTTATCTTCAACATGATAATATCTCTTCATCAATCAACAGCCTCTCTTATCTTTGTCCATGGCATTTTATCCCTCCTCTCCCCCCGTCCCCACACAGAGACACAGACACACCTCTCCTCGTGACATAAATACATACCTGAAAGATTGCTAAGAAGTTGGTTTCCTGACAAACTGCTCTTGTTAATCTTCTAAGCCTCTAAGAGGTTTAATTTTTTAATGTCTTTTCTACCGCAAGAACAGTTCACATAAAGTTACTAAGGGCTGTTTAGTATCTGTTTGACACATATAAGTTTGTTCTTCAGACATTTTTCCTTGACATTCTAGTTTTGATAAGGATGACGAGGATGATATCCGATGGCACCCACCTGCTGTGTGTAGCACGTGCCAAGTACTGGGGCTAGTGTTTTAAATGTCACCTCATTCCATCCACTCATTGACCGGATCTGTAGATTATTACTGCACTTCCATTTACAAAAAGAGAAATCGAAGCAGAGTATAAGTAGCTTGCCCAAAGTCATTTGGACCCATTCTCTTCCCTTCCCTTGTGGGACTTCAGTCACGCTTCCAAGACAGAGTGACACACTCTAATACATCTCATGCTTTTTTCATCTTTTCATCCCAGGCTTTGGTCAGGGGATTTTCTTCTAATCTATTGTCCGGTTGATCAATTCTCTCTTCAGCTGTGTCTAATTTGCTATTTAATCCATTACTGATTAGTTAATTTATTACGCTTTTTTAAAAGTTTATTGGAGAGTGCACATGCACAAGTGTGGGAGGGGCTGAGAGAGAGGGGGAGAGAGAGATTCCCAAGCAGGCTCAGCTCTGTCAGTGCAGAGCCCCATGTGGGGCTTGAACTCAATAACCAGATCATGACCTGAGCTAAAGTCAGATGCCTCACTGACTGACCCACCCAGGCGCCCCAATTTATTACACTTCTCAGTTTCAGCATTTCTGTTTTGTCCTTTTTTTTATGGTTTTCAATTCACCTCAATTCTCCCTTTGTCATTTACTTTCTTAAATAAGCATAGTTATTTTAAAGTCTGTGCTTTATCTCCAATATCTGATTAGACTGTGGCTATTTCTATTTCAATTGTTTCAAACTTGCTTTTTATTATTCCTGTTTTTTAATATTTTTAATGTTTATTTTTGGGAGAGAGAGTGCTAGTGGGGGAGGGACAGAGAGAAAGGGGGACAGGGGACCAGGAGCAGTCTCTGTGGTGACAACAGAGAGCCTGATGTGGGGCTCGAATCTGTGAATCATGAGATGTTAATCTGAGCTGAAATCAGACAGTATCTGCAAAGCACATATTCCTGGGTATTTTTTATTTTGTGCTATATGTTATATATTTGGAAACATAGAGATAACTTGAGGCCAGGATTAGGTTATCACCTTTCAAAGCCGTCTTACACTTGCTTTTGACAGGCAGTTAGGATAACGGCTTCCACTTGCAGGATAAGGTAGAGGCTTTCTAGTGTCAGTTCACTGGCTCGGGAGGTTCACCAGAAGCTCTCCACACTGGATGGACCCCGATTCTAATGTTTGCTCAGCACTGTGAAGCCTCTGAAATCTCTGGTCAGCTCTCTGCTAAGCCAAACACATGTGCAGGCTAGGAATTCGCCGAGGACCCAAAGGGAACTTCTCAGATTTTTCTTTTTTTTTCCTGCAACACCTTCCTCTCGGTGCTCTGCGCCTCCAACTCCTCCCAAATCCCAGCTCAAATCCGGTGCGTCCCTTCTCTTAAAGTTTGTAGTCCTGAGTTAGGTGCTGTCAAATAGTCAGTTTTGGTTAGACACTAGTTTTCTTTTTGGCGTCGCTGGTAGGCAGTATCCTAAGATGGCCCCCAACAATCCCACCCCTGGTGAACATGCGCTATATAATCTCCCCTTGAGGAGGAGGAGGAGTGGGCCCTGTGAATATGATGGACGCCATTCTCATGATTATGTTACACTATGTGGCAAAGATGAAGGGACTTTGCTGATGATGTAACTCAGGCCCCAAGTCAGTTGATTTTGAGTTAATAAAAATGGGGATTACCCGGGGGGGTGGGTCTGAATTACTCAAGTGAAAGGCCTTAGAGACAACTGGCCATGTCGTAAACTGAATGAAGAGGAGTGGCCTCCTGCGACCACAAGTAATTCAGTTCTGATACCGATTTGTTTTTTTGCCACAGAAGTGTATACATTATTTCATATAATTCCTTAACCAATTGTGATTCTGGGACTGTATCTCCTTTCACACTTTTTAAATGTGTATTTATTTTTGAGAGAGAGAGAAAGAGAAAGCGAGAAAGCGGGGAAGGGGCAGGGAGGGAGAGAGAGTCCCGAGCAGGCTCACACTGTCAGCCCAGGGCCTGATGTGGGCTTCGATCTCACGGACCATACAGACTTGAGGTCATGACCTGAGCCGGAACCCAAGAGTCAGATGCGTAATGGACTGTGCTACCCAGACACCTCTTCTTTCACATTCTTAAATCATGTATTTTGTATCTTTCTTAATAAGGTTTACCAAGTGTTTATTAGTCTTTTCAATCTGCAAATATCTGAGTATAGGCACACCTCGTTTTATTGCTCTCGCTTTACTATACTTTGCAGATACTGCCTTTTTTTTTTTTAAACAAATTGCAAGTTTGTGGCAACCCTGCATCGAGCAATTCTACTGGCACCATTTTTCCAACAGCACTTGCTCACTTTCTGCTCTGTGTCACGTTGATAATTCCCACAGTATTTAAGAAGTTTCATTATTATATTTGTTATGAGGATCTGTGATCAATGATTACGACTTGATGAAAGCTCCGATGGCCCCTGCTTTCTTAGACATAATGCCGCCGCACACCTACTAGACCACAGTATAATGTAGACTTAACATTTATATGTATTAGGAAATCAGAACATCTATTTCACTCACTTTATTGCAATGTTCACTTCGTTGTGGTGGTCCGGAACCCAGCCCACAGTATCTCCAAGGTATGGCTGTATATATTCTAAAACATAAGAACTTTAAAAAAATAAGAATGTCCACATCACACCTAAAAATATACAATAATTCTTCAATGTCATCACGGTTCGAAGGTTGTACTAGAGTTTGGGGTCAAGGACGGAGCCAAGTCCAAGCCCCATCCCCTCAGGTTACTCTGAGTTGCAAGGGCACGGCTGTCTGTCAGTACGAAGCGCACTTTGCACAGCCCCTCGGAAAGCACGCGCTTTCCTGCACGGTGACAAACAAGTGCCGGGGTGCCAGGGGGCTGTCGGTTAAGCGACTCACTTCGGCTCAGGCCATGATCTCACAGTTTGAGCCCCGCATCAGGCTCTGTGCTCACAGCTCGGAGCCCGGCGCCTGCTTCAGATTCTGCATCTCCCTCTCTCTGCCCCTCCCCTGCTCACTCTCTCTCTCTCTCTCTCTCTCAAAAATAAATAAACATTTAAAAAAATGTAAAAAACAAATGACTTCACAAAACAACCCTTCCCCTTCTCTCCCTTTCTGTTCTTTCCTCTCTCAATCTTTTGATGCTAGTTGCAACCCACGAAACTGCCTTCACATTACACTATAGTTGTATTATCTGCACTTTGGAAAACAATCTTATAAAGCAAATTTCTAAGTATTAAATTAGCTGAAAAGGTTGGAGATGAGTTTCGGACACCACTTTTGAAAGACGAGGCAAGAGAAACAGCATTTCCGCTGCTACGTGCCGGTGTCCCGTGCCTCCCCTCCCGGGTCTGTAAGGCTGCGGGTGCCAGAGACCATTCCCGCCGAGCGCACTCACGAGCTCCAGAGCGGACCAGCTTCCTCGGAGTCCGCACAGAGTACTTGAGGCCCACTGCCGGCTCCTTCTGTTTGGAAGCGTGCTGGTCCGTCTCCGCTTGGAATCTCCGTATCTGCCTTGGACAGTGTAACCCTCATGCACATTCATTATCTATAAACTCTTACCAAAGCAGACCACCACCCATCTTCCCGACTTATTAAAGACTGAGACTTTAATCAAGAAGTACAAATGATTCAACGATGAAAACAAACAGCTTTTATCCGTTGGAGAATAAATCCTGCAGGTAGCAGCCTTCTCTTTAGAAATCTAATCTATAACCCTTGTGGTTCTAGTCAAACAAGTAAGCAGCTATCAAAGCAAATTCCATGGACAAAATAAACACCTTCAGCATTAGCAAGTCCAGTCGAGACCTTGCCCCCGCCCTCCCGAGTGACTGGACCCCATTCAGCACACATCGCGTGCACTTCAATGAGCTGGTTCGTTGGTTCCTGACCTTCAAAGAAAGGAGACACACTCACGTTGTGTATTTTAAAAGAGCTTTATTTAGTATATAATCTCCGTACAATTCAGTACAACAAATTATAAAAGCTCTCTGTAAGACTTTATCCTTAGGATGTTAAACACAGAAAACCAATGGCCAATTGCCACAAGACAGCAAGTGTCTCCCGTCTTAGAAGCTTTCCTCCACCAACAGATAAGCGCTCTCTTCTAGGCCAAGAGATTGTCACAGAGACAGCCTTTGGGAGAATGCTACCCAACACACATGATCCGAGAACGTTTGAATATCCTCCTAATAACCCCAAGGTTTCAATGAAATTTAAAAAATGGAATATTTCTATGTTAACTCAGGGAGGTTTGGTCCGAAGGTGAGCTAAAGCTGGTACATCTTAAACTAAGTTCTTGTGGAATCAGAAGAAACATTTTTAGTTAATCACGAAGTAAAGATGCAGACTGGATGGAATATCTACACATATCC
>NC_043715.1:39123696-39136106 GCF_006229205.1 Suricata suricatta | reverse complement strand
CAAAACCCAGCGGCTATTCTTCCCATGGGAACCAGCCACAGCGCGGGGCTATTACCAGACTTTACCGGAGCCACTGACATCTGCGAGGCGGGGGCGCGACGACGGCCCCGGGGGACGAGCTGTGGCCGCAGAGAGCCAGGAGTCGGTCACTTTCCCTCCTTCCTCCCGTGACTCCAACAAGAAGGTCATAAAGGAGACAACTGACAAACGCTAAGAAGGTCTGACATGATTTGTTGGCAGAGTCGGTCTTCAGGACACAAAAATGTCTACTCGACAAGGTCACAGTGTCTTAGAAAGAGCGCATATATGGATTCGGTCCGGCGAGACTATTTTTTTGTCTGGCACTTCATATTTTCCACAGAAGACCGAACACTATGTTTTGGCCACAGTGGCACCGGGACTATGAGGAAAAGATTATGATGTGCCGTCATGGCGGTGAGGGGAGGCAGAGAAATTTAGGTACGTGTTTCTTGTACTGAGACTCTACGTACCCAAATGCTTAGATGAACGCACATAGAAATGTATCCGGAAGGTCACAGAGGACTTTAAAAACACACCACATAGTCTGACATGTACCTCACATGTGCTTCGTTTCAATCGACAGTAAGGCACTGGCTGGAGGACATGCTGACCCGGCCGTCAGCCACACCGGGCGTGGCCGTCACCGGCTTAATTAAAGTCCCAGTACTGACTAAAGTGTTTTATTATTGTATTATCCCAAACTGCGGTGGTCTCCAACCTTATTAAGGGATACAGGGAAGACATAATTCAGGAGTTTCAGCTGCATAATTTAGTAACCCAGCCAGTGTCATTTTTTTTATTTAAATAAGTTTTGATTAAAAAAGCCGAGTATCCTTGAGTCCAACATGACAGTGTAAAATTTCTTTTTGAATACTGTTGAATAAGTAGTAACTGAATAGAAAATCATTTAAACATGTGATCGGTCTATCTTGATGCCCAGGGTAATTTACTTCAATACAACTGCAAGGAGAAACCTTTAAATCATTTCCAACTGGCAGGTACAGGGGAGAGAGCTAATTTCATTAGCCACCTTGATTTAATTAAACACACAATATGCTTTTATCAGCAACTTTTACATGTCCCCATCATTAGAAATTAATTATAAAAGCAATTATCAAAAAATTTTTGAACATGTATACATAATCTCTTTGCTTTTTTACAAACAAGCATGACTTACAGGCACTTGGTTACCGTTTAGTAAGAGAAAGAGTCCCGCTGCCCAGGCCCTCGCAGCAAGATCGGAGCCCACGAAGCCAATTTGGCTTGAAAACGCTCTCTGCCAAAAATACCGCATTAATGAATTAGTTAAGATACAACATTTTAAAAATATTCAGACTGTGCAAGGTGCTAGGCTGTAAAAAATACAAAGGCTAAAAACAAAAAGTTTACAAAATTTTGCAAACCCAGTAAATTTAAATGAGTAAGAAACGAAGAAAAGTTTTCTTACTTGCAGGATAGGTTAAGTAGTATCAATAGGTTTTAAAATAACACGAAACAGTAACGCGTTCTGCTCGGCCACGTAACAGTTTTGCTCCTTGAAGGACTCGCAGGAAGGGATTTGTCACACTTCCCTGTATCCGGCGTTACAACATGCACCCGCATGCGTGTACAGACACAGACAGACACACAGGACGCATAGGCTGATGTGCGGAACATCACACTTCAGACGGCGCACCACAAAACGTTTTAGATATATACAAAGACCTAACATGATTTTTAAAAAAAAATATTAAAAGCATGACAGTTGGAAACCGTTATAAAAGTTTTTAGGTGAAAACAGGACGATAAAGGGCTTTTTAAAAAGCCACCCTTCTTCACTAGTGAAACAATGTTACAGAACTGCGTTTCTGTGTCCTCTCGATTCAACGCAACCACGGCTGTCTGAAGCCAACGAGCTCAGTCAGATCCCGAACAGCCTCTGGATCTCCAACGTGATGTGTGTCTGTCCAGGCTCCCGTGGAACACTTCCCGTCTTCCCAAAAACTCCACATCACTCTTGGAGAGCAGAGAACGTTGAGGCTACAGAACATAGTGAAACGGGATAAAAAAGACTGACGCTTGTGTGAGACCGTTCCCGGGACGGCGACGCTGTGTAAACATCCCTACAACTTACTTCTGTCACAGCTTTGTGGGACGGGCTACCTAACGACATGTGACATGTTACCTGTGGAGTTCCACGTATCGAAATAGAGCGTGAGCGGGAGCTTGGTTACTTGTGTCTAGAGAGCTTGTAAACATGGAACGTTTTGTTCTGGAACACTCTAGTGAAGTAGGCTGTGTAGGGTGGCCGGTTTCTCTTTATCTCTTCGCAGAAGCGAGGGTGGCCTGCAAGTTTCAAATCGGGATCGTTCTCTCCTGGGCCATCCATCATCTGAAGCCAAAACAAAACCAAATACAATTTGGGAAACACATTATACTTCCAAGAGACAAGAGAAGAAGGCACAAGTTGGGCTCGGGCTTCTTTGAGAGCGTCCGTCAGCCGAGCGTGAATCGTACGGGGCCGCTTGGAGACCATCTGGCCCGCCTCTTGCCTGCAGAGCGCGAACCAGGCCTGGGGAGGGGGCTCAGTGCCGCGCTCGTCCCCTTAAGGGCAAAGCTAGAAGCAGGACTGGGACCCCTTGTTCTTAGGAATGTAACATGGTGTGGCTCTCACAAAAACAAAATCCCGAGAGGAGTGACTAGGACCAGAGGAAATCCTCCGACTCAGTAGGCGGCCTAGTTAGAAAAAGTTACACACAAATCAAAATATAAATGCGTGTCTTTGGTCTGTGCCTCCTGAGAATTCAATATGGTTACAGACAGTTACTGTCCTTGGGCAAAAATCTGAATCTCGTGTTCTTCGCCCCCTACCCCGCACCCCGCAGCTTGCTGGGGCATAACTGACAGATACATTGTATACAGTTAAGGTAGACAACCTGATGATCTGATACACATGGACATGGCGAGATAAGGGCCACGATCAAGTTAATTCAAACACCCGTGTTACTTAAAGGGGCAAACCTGCAGTTAGGAGGTGAATGGGCTCTGAGCCTGTACCGTGCAGCAGGGACAGCAGCTAATCACACGGCACCACGCGCCTGAGACTTGCTGAGAGAGGCGATCGTAACTGTTCTGAATCTCAAATTCTGTACAGTCGAGATCCCCCCCACCTGTTTCTTACATATCTTATCACCTTTTATACCAAACAGAGCACACACCACCTCTAAGGGGGAAAGGCTTCGACTTGTGCTAATCTGAGACCTGGCCGAGCCCCGGAAACACTCGCCTCAGAAGGCTGGAGGGAGAAATGGCTTGCTCTTCTGCCCTGGAGTGTAGACTTGGCCACAGAAAGCCATCTTGGTGGCACGGTGCCAGTGGGCAAAGGGGACACTGACGGGAGCGGCGCCTGGAAGGGGAGATGGGGCCTGCTCTCACAGTCCTACTCACGGTCCTGCTCTTGCGCAGCCAAAACGATGCGCTGGGCAGCGGTGCTAAGAGGCTGAGGTTCTGCTTTGCACGGCAAAAGCTTTAAAAGTGAATTTTATACAGAGCTTCTCGAGACGCACCAGCTGAAGACAGAGCGGCTCTATTTCACACGGAGCTGGGGCCTGAACCCCCGTCCCTTTCCCCCCGCCCAGCCCCACGCCGCCACAGAAGTAGTGCCAGAGCCGGGCGCTCGGTTCCTGGCACCTTCCCCTCGGGACGGGGCATCGGGCGGGGCGAGGGCGCGCTTACGTGCCCGTTGGCGATGTCCAGCAGGTCCCGCAGCCGGCAGCCCCGCTGGTGCCGCCGCTCGTAGCAGATGCTGTCCTCCAGGATGACGTAGTCGGCGCCGAACGACCTCAGGAGGGCGTGCACGTCCTCTGGGGCCCTCTTGGCGTAGATCTGGTAAACCTGCAACGTGGGGTAAACGTGGAACAGGGGAAAATACCGCGCAGCTGCCAGGAAGTTAGTGGAGGAGTGGCTAAGGAGCAGCGTCGCCCAAGACCCCGACCCCGGGCTCCCCGGCCCCTCCCCGTGCGGGCCACTCCCTCCTCCACAGCGCTGGGTGCAGGGGGCATTTCCAGAAGGGTCCTGTGAGCACTCAGCTTTGAGTCCTGCTGGAGACATTTGGCTTTGGACGCCAAACAGATCCGGGTTTGGAAGGCATTCCTGGCTGCTATCCATCCGTAGACGCCCACTCTAAGGATGCGTGCCCGAGGCAAATCAACAGAGGAATAAATACGACACAATCTCTATATAGAAAGGGGTTCTTCGCACAAAAAGGTCCATCAGGCGTGACGGTACAGTTTCGGGGCCCTCTACTCATAAGGATCTTCCCCTTCTGACAATGGTGGTTGTGGAAAGGGACCACCATAGGGTCCTCGGTGCTAAGCTGCCCCTGCTTGACCAGAAGGGGCCCCCTGCAGCGCCAGCGGCAGCTCAGTGGGAGCACCTCCGTCCTGCTCCTCACCAGCGTGTGTGCGAGTGTGCGAGTGTGTGTGTGTGGTGGAGGCACGGACTCCTCCCCTGCACCCTGACGTCTGAGGATGCGTTTCTGACGGAAGAGACTGGGCACCGAGGCCCGCGTGCCTGAGGGAGGGTGGCCTGCTTCTGTGACGAAGCCGGAGGCCGTGCTCGCCGCAGGTGGCCGCGGCCTCACACCGAGGCCGTTCCCAGCACTGGATGTCCAGGACCTTAAGGTGTGTTTTGTCAGAGCACTAAACTCAGTCCCAAACAAGGGCTGGATCTTGGGCCCCCTGGGGCCCGAAGGGTCCCCTCGGTGCCTCCTCCAGCCTGGGCCGCACCAGCCACCTGCGCCTGCACTCCGGGTCTATGGGACGGGCCCCCCCACGTCCTCCAGCTGACCGGGCCACCTCCAGGACCCGCGCCAACTGAAAAACGCCCACGGTGGCAAGAATCGAGGTTCAGATGACTCTCATAAAAAACAGGGGACTTAGTAAAACTCATTTGTTTTTAGGCTAGTGAAGTCTGAGGCCAAAACGAGCCTTCTCAGCAACTCTGCAGCTACTAAGATTCCGAAGTGGCTGATACAGAACATTAACAAGTTAGAGCTGCTGCTGGGGGGCTGAGGGGACGGGCGCCGCACCGCTCACGGGAATGTTTCTGGTACAATCTGTCCGGAGGGCAGTTTAGAACTATCCGTCTAACTCAATGACAAATGCCCGTACTTTCAGCCCCAAAACTTCATCTCACTGGCACCTGTGCACAGTGATACACAGACAAGTTTGCCACTTGGAACAGTTTACATAATTACAGAAGACAGGAAAACAACCTGAATGGTTAAATAAAATATGCTACGCCTGCATAACAAAATTTTTGTACATTTAAAAATACAACGCTGTTAATAACAGTTATGGGGGGGGCGCGCCTGGTGGCTCAGCCAGTTGAGCACCCGACTCTCAGTTTTGGCTCAGGTTATGATCTCGCGGTCATGAGGCTGAGCTCTGCGCTGGGCTCTGCTCTTACGATTCTCTCTCTCCCTCTGCTCCTCTCCCCTGCTCACTCTCACTCTCTCTAAAAAATAAAAATAAAAAAAAAAATTAGGGGTGCCTGGTGGCTCAGTTGGTTAAGTGTCCGACTTTGGCTCAGATCATGATCTCATGGTTCGTGGGTTCGAGCCCCGCACTGGGCTCTGTGCTGACAGCTTGGAGCCTCGAGCCTGCTTCGGATTCTGTGTCTCCCTCTCTCTCTGCCCCTCCCCCACTTGCTCTCTGTCTCTCAAAATAAAATAATAAAGACATAAAAACTTAAAAAAACAAAGGAAGTGACTAGTTAAAAAAATAGAATGATATGAAATGAGCTGTGAATTATATAAAGTGCCAAAGAAACCAAGATTTAGTGTGTGCCTTCTTCTGTAAAGGAGGGAAAGACAGATGCTTTGCTGTGTGCCTTTCCACAGGCATTTCATGCGTATACAAATGTACACGCACACACACTGCCCTCGGGAGACGGGCCCGTGGGCTCCAGGCCCGACGCCCCCAGAACCGCACACGCGGCAGGGGCCGCCGGGCGCGAGGAGAGGCACCGCCGCGCCCTCACCGCCTTGGTCCGCTCCCTCAGGCCGTTGTCCTCATAGTGCGGGTGGTTGGTTAAGGTCCTCCCGGTGCACAGCTTCACTCCGGCCAGCAGCTGCATGCTCCCGGCAAACACGGCCTTTCTTGGGGTGTTGGAGCTAAAAGAGTCAGAGTCTGAATTAACTCCACTGCTAAGATTTCCCCACAGACAGCAACGAGGACAACACCGCGCTCCCAGAACCACCCGGCTGCGTCGGGAAGGGCTGAGACTCTGGGGAAACGGGGCGCCACTGGGCACTGCACTCAGGGTGTCCTGTGAACTCTCTCCTGCCTGCTCCTGACCCGTCAGTCACTGTTCTGCGGGGTTTACTCTTACAGTGGGCGGTCCCAGGATGTGGGCACCTCCCGGCTCCGAGTCTTCGGGTCAAACCCCACAGTCCCCTCCCGCTCTTGCTCCCGAGGGTCAGATTCTGACAAAAAGGAACTTCCAAAACTGTCGCTCCGCTTTGTATTAAACCCAACTAAAGGGCTGCCTAAAGGAAAACAAATTATAAGGCCAGAAACTGCAGCTAATCACGAGTCAATTCCAACGGTTTTTATTTGAAACAAGAAAAAAGATCACAGATATTATGATAAAGAGCTTTCCAGGAGAAAAAATCCAGTAGAAACCAAAGAACACAGAAGATTCTAAAAACGCAAAAAGTCCTCTCTCAGTACGGGGATGCATCCCGTTTCTGATGCGGCAACACAGCCCTCCCCACGCCCCTCTCCTTAGCCCTGATCACGAGTCTGAGGAGTCTGGAGGAGTACGGGCGCTGGCGTGTCACTGAATCATGATCTTGCTAAGACTCTGCCTCCTCTTGGAGGGGGAGGGACAAGGACGGAAGATCAAGGGAAGACGCCCTGATCACAGTGAACTCGTTTTTCCTTCCCCCCCACCCCCGGAAAAAAAGGAATCTTGGTAGTTGATTTTAACTCCCTTCTACTTTTTGGAAACCTGGGAGTGCCTTGAAAATCAACAAGGTGTCAGTCCGTGGGGAAGAACCGCGCGCCCTCCTAGACTCCTCCGCGCAGAGCTTCCTGCGGAGGGCCGCCTGCCCCGCCCGGGCCGAGCAAAGAGCGGCCTTGCTGGGGGGGAGGGGGGTCAAGGATGCAGAGGGTTTCGAGAAGTCTCACTGAACTTATTAAAACTCTAGAAGGAGCCCGAACAGATCGCTCTCCTCGGGTTTTTGGAGATCAGGGCCGAAGCCTACCCTGGTGCTAATTTCTAAGAGAGGCTGCCATCAGACTCCGGTATGGCACGCGGGTGATCTGTTTCCTTCAGTGCAAGGCAAAGACCAGAGTATGGACGCCATCCGACAAAGGCCTTACGCTCCTATGGTGCACGCTGTAACGCTCACAACTTACTTGACGAACTCAGATTTCCCAACAATGACCCTCTCACTCGGATGTCAATGGGCTTTCTCAAGTGACAAAACGTGCACAGAAGGAGAGACAACAGGAGCGACACGTGACCTGCATCCCCCCTTGTGCACACCAGAGCCTCCCGCGTGGACTAGCCCAGAACAAGGTTTTCAGCGAGCCTCACTGTGCTGGGTGGGTGGGTGTCGCTCTAACAGGCAGACCCAAGAGTTCAACAACAAACAGATGTTTGCTTGGCCCCCTTGAACTGGCAATTTACAGGGAGTTCTTGACATCTGTCCCACGTGGTCAGCGGGCCGGGGGGGTTTCCAATGACAAAACGTGAAGGTGCAGCGCTCCTTAGCGGGAGATTTTAGTTTAATTCAACTGACACTACGCACTTAGTCGGGGCCGCCTGTCCTGTGCTACCCTCATCACGACGCGCCAGACTTGCAAGAGCCCCTTATGGAGACAAACCCTAAGACACTCCTAAACTGAGGGGTGCTGCCCGGAGGTCACTGGGGGCCAGGCGAGATGAGTGATGGGAATTAAGGAGGGCACTTGTGGCGAGCACTGGGCGCTGTACGTAAGTGATGAATCATGGACTTCTACTCCTGAAACCAACACTGCAGCGTGTGTTAATAAATTTAAATAAAAATTTAAAAAGAAAAAAAAAGGGGGCATCTGGGTGGCTCAGTGGGTTAAATGTCCAACTCTTGGTTTCGGCTCAGGCCATGATCTCATGGTTTGTGAGTTCAAGCCCTGCATTGGGCTCTGCACTGACAGCCCAGAGCCTGCTTGGGATTCTCTCTCTCTCAAATTAAATAAACTTAAAAAAAAAAAAAAATAAAAAAGAAAATGAAAAAAATGTAAAACTTAAAAAAAGAATTGCTGGGGAATAAATACGGACAGATATTAATTAAAGTGTCATCGTTTTTCCAGGCCAGTCTTCTTTTGTCTACTCTTCCTGGCCTTCACCACTCCACTGCAATAAATAACAGAGTAACGTCCCCATTGAATAATGCCGAGAAGTGGCAGCCTTGCGGGCCTCTGGACTGAAGACATGAAGTTGGTCCCCAGGTCTGGGAGAGCACGGGGCAGAGGCAGGCCTGGCCGTGGGTGAGCCGCCTGGCGTACAGTCTTACTGCCTGAAGAGTGCCACCCTGGCCTTTCTACACAAATGACAAATCTGGGAGCCGAGCTGGTAACATCCATTCAAATCTTAAGACGTCTTAACATCACCGTTCGGACCGGAACAGGAGCCGGCGGCAGGGAGAGGCACAGAGCTGTTTCTAGTGTGTCTTTTATAACCGTGGCGGACACAGACGACTGACCTAGGGCTGATCTAACGACCCAGGTCTCATCTCCCTTCCTAGACGACAGTCACACTACTTTGATGAATTACGTAGTTCACAAAGGTTTAAAGTGTCCAAAGTCCTGAACTGCTTGCTGGGAAGCTCTAAAGCTACTCTTTATTTAGTCAAAATATATTCCTGAGTGCCTACTGTGTGCCAGGATGGCAAACATGGTGTGACGGTAACGTGGCTTCAGTCAGCCTTCCAGATAAGAAGCCAACAGAGCCACACTCCGCTCCCGTCACAGGCAGACACTTCCGAATCCGGCTAGCACATACTCACTAGTGCTTGCTGTGGGCCTGAGCGGTCCCGGAAAGGACACACACAGACCTGGCTCACCCCTGGCAAGCCCTGCCTCTCCCAGCTGGGTGCTCAGAGAGCACTGGGAGCACCCACCGCCACAGAGGTGCGGCGGGACTGCTTAGAGGCGTGAGCAGGGAAAAAGTAAACCACATTCCTCGGTGATGTGTTTTAATGTTTGGCCTCATTAGCAAAGAGAAAGTTTAAAAGTAAAGGCTGCTGGTGCGACAATCCTGTGGACCATTAGCAGAGTCTTTCTTGGGCTTTGTTTTAAAGCAGCAAATACAAGTACCCCAATGGCTGAAACAGTACTTCTTTGAAAGCTAGGGACTTCCAAGCATAGCAGGGACGATGTTTATTGGCCTTCTTCTAGTGACTTGCTTTATAGGCTAGCCCCACGGCAAACCTGGGACATTTCACATTTTAAAGATTCTAGTTTACCCATAAGGCAAATGCAAACTACTGCAAACAAGCCAAGTGGAACAAAATGAAAAACAATCACACGTTTCCTGAACTTTACAAACCTAGCTTCACTGTGGTTTACACGTTCTGTGAACTCAGCAGGCAAAGGGAAAAGGCATCCTTTGTCCTTAACTTAAAATATGCAGCAGGACAGGTGTGACACTGGCCTTCTTCCTCATAGACGCTTCTGCTGACAGTCTGTGGTCTGTGGTCTGTGTCTAAAACAGCTAGTGTGCTTTTAACCATCGAATGACACTTCTCTATTATAGAAAAACAAAGCAATTTTTACCAATGTTTGAACAAATGATGTATAAAATGAAAGGATGATTTGTTTTTATAGCCCTCTGCCAAGCTCTGTCGCAGGCTGCCCAACCTGCAAACAATTTATTCTGTAAGAAATGTCACTAAATAATGACAAGGACTCACAGGTCAAACGGATTTACATTACATAATTTAAATGTCATTCCAGGAAGACCTGATGGCATTTTGAACAAATAATCTCATTTACTTTTGAAGCTCTAAGCTTCAACAAGTTAATTACTGCTGAACTAATGGGTAAACTGAGCATTATAATGTAATGTGTGAACATTTGCTTTATCTACCCTTCAAAAATTTATAGAATTATGCAAATACCACAAAATGATTCATTAAATATAAAAGAGGTTTATAGGCATTTAAAGTCTGAACTTAACCTTCATCATCTTTATCATACACAGTAATTCTTTCTGCTTTGATAAAATGCTAAGGAAGTGCGTCCGTTTTCTTAGTCCCATTGAGAACATACCGCACACACGGGCTTCATCGCTGAGAAGGGACTACTGTTAGTGAAAACTCTTCTAAAGCCTTGTAGTTGAAATGTCACATCTCAAAATATCCAAATCTACACGTGTGTCCTAACTGCACAACGTCAAAGACGAATTTCAGGAGCCAAGAACGAAACACTCGGGGCTCACGAAGGAACGGGGTCGGGAGCACCGGGGCCGTGGCGTCTGTCAGCGTCCTCCCTGGCCACGCACACAAGTGCCAGCTGGGTCCGGCTGAAGGGGCTGCGAGGAGGTAATATCAACCAGCCGACCATCAGTCGTGTTTCTAATCAGTGTGCGGTAGACCCTCAGCCTGCCGGGAAGGGCGTGCGCGGCGGCCGGGAGCACAGGGCCGGCGCTGCGGGAGGAGCGGCGTAAGCGGCCGCTTGGTTCTCCCGCGGAAGATTCTGGGGCCGATTTCAACACAGTGTCCTCGCTGATGAATGAGGGATTGAACCTCAAAGGTCTATGTGTTTTATACTTAAATTGAAGCCTCTAAGGAACTAAGGATAGGAAATGTCTATTACTAAAAATTATAAGTACAAAAAAGTTTTCAATTGAAACCTGAGAAGGCTCTAAAAACTTTAAACTGGAGTCAATGATAAGAATATGGAAAAAGGAATGAAGACAGTGCAGAGATGAGACTCGATGTTTGCTCTAGGGGAGAGGTGGGTAAGGTGGACGGCCACTCGGCATTTACACATTTAACATCATGTCCCAAAGACCGCTGGTGCTCCACAGATGCCTGTCAAATCGTATTGCTAAGTATACAAGTTCAGATATAACTTTTCATATTAAGGTGTTAAACAGTCTCTCAAAACCGAATCCCTTCGGAACGGCCCCTCTCCTATTAATAATCGGTGTCCTAAAGCCATGCCCTTCATCTTCCCTGGAGGCCGTCTGGTTAGCCCACAAAGGGTCGTAACTGAGCCCCTCATAACCGAGCCCTCCTAAAGAAGAGAAGATAACTCCTGCGGAGGTGATGGAATCTTTCAACTTGTCCTCCAAGCCTGAGAAGCGCAAGTAAATACCTGGCCAGCCCTAACCTCCAAATGGAGGCTCAGGGTCCCTGAGCACAATGGTGACGCGTGAGGCCTGCGTCTGGTCTGCCCAGCAGGAAGTATGCAGATTAGAGACCAGGACATGGTGGGTAAGCTTCTTCTAAACACTTCACACGGGGGGCCCTGTGCCATAACGGAGGGTCACATGAGGTGTCCCCCAGAGTTCCTGTAGGTCCCCGTTTCTCATCCTGACTCGCCCTGGCAGCCATCCTGTGACGGGAGCTACATCCTGCCCCCGGACATGCGGTCCGGGCCCCGCCGGCTGCCCTGACAGTTTCAGACTGACCCTCAGATACATTCCGTGCCACCCGTAGGCCACAGCCTGTTCCCAGCACAGCTCAGGCTGCTGGCGTCAAGGGCACAGGTGACTGGTCAGAGCTAAATGAAAGCTGAAGGTCATATGCTGTTTTTCAGAAACAGAAGAAATCAAAGCGAGTTCAAAGAATACGAAGTATGTTTTCCCTTGTGTTTGGAACTGAAGGCTACAGACCAGAGCTGATTTCAATGTTGGTTTAAACAAATACACTTATGTCTAAATAGACCCAATTTTGGCATATATTCATCATCACTTAAGCTTATTTCACAGACATGCCCAGCAGCTATTTTTACAAAAACAATAATTTAGATTTGAAGAATTTCAAGGGAAAACAAGCAAGATTAGATCACAATGGGCCCGATATTTTGGAACAATACAAAGCTCTGAAGTGGCTGAGGAATTTTTAAAAAGTAAAAAGAATATGTTTACACACAGGGCGAGGATCGTGTCAGAGGATGAAGCAAGACGCAGAGATGGTTTCCCGAAGGAGAGAAGCAACAGACCGCCTTCCTTACACTCGGAATATAATCTCTCACCGCCGTCTCTCACCACTGGAAGTAGTCTTGCGCGAGGACAAGCACGGAAACACAGGCCCAGCAGCGGCCCAGCGGCCCCGACCCTGCCCATGGCCGCCGGGCTCCGGCCCACCCCCTGCGGCGGGACTGGGGAGCGGAGGGGCTGCCCCGCGCAGGAAC
>NC_043715.1:39110752-39123596 GCF_006229205.1 Suricata suricatta | reverse complement strand
GTGACGGAGACGATACGGCCGAGCCTTCAGAATCCGTCACTCAAGATTTGCGACATCTATTTACATGTGAATAATCACACTGCAGCTTTTTGGTCACAACGCAGGGAAATGCCGGTACTCCGGGGCCCAGGACGGCCGCTCAGGGCAACACGGCTGATTTCTGCTGCTGGTACGCAGGTCGCATGATCAGATCTTTGGAACACGTGAATCTGAACATCAGGAACTCTTCCCGACGCCGAGCGCAGAGGGAAGCAACAGCGCAGGCACCCATGAGCACCGGCAGAATGCTGAACGCGACGGTGTTCAAGAGGGACAGAGCTTGCATCTTTAGTTTTCTTTAGGCCGAGGCTCGGGCAGTGTGCTTTGCTAAAAAGAAAGGTGCCGGGAGCTGGCCGGACTGTTGTTTACGGTATGCTGTTTCAATGATTAACAAGGAAAGGATACTTTTAGTGTCAGCAGTAACAGAAAATCTGGATGGTCTCAAGATGAAGGACACCGGAAAGGTAAAATTGGCCTAGACTAGGAAGCGTTCTTTCCCCTGCTGCCAGCAGCCTGGGGTACATCCTCCAGCTCTGATTTCCTCTCCTTATGGGTATTTTTCCTTCTTCCAGAGATTGTGCTTGGAAAGAACATTTCTTGAATGGGAAGAAAGTATTTCCAAATGTAGAGTTTTAAGGAAAAACTTGGAAATGAATGTATCTCCACAGTTCGATTCAGAAAAAAAGAAAACACCAAATGAGGTCTATGGTGACTTTTAAAAGGCACTTTAAATTTTAAAGGTTAAAAAAAAATCCTCTTACTTAATCCAGTTCATCAGCTCCACTGTGTCTGGGTCATAGAATTCTCTCAACTCGGAGAGTTCATCCATCATTCCTGGCCAGAACTGAAATTAAAAACAAAACAAAACAAAACAAAATCCACGCCCACACCCACAGCCGTCCCTAGGACAAAAACGACGGGGCAGGAAGGGCATACAGCGTGTGAACTAAGTGCCCGCGCAGCCGCGGTGCCTGAACGACCCCACCCCGGCACTGGGCCTTCCCGGCAGGCGAGCCAGAGTCTGAGAGCAGTCCCCTGAGTTGTCCTGAGCCAAAGCTGACCAGGGCTGGAGGGGCTGTCAACTTTTAAAACCCAGCTTTTATTTTACTCTAATAAAATGAACTGTTGTAGGTGGTGTTACTATCTAGCGAAGCATCCATTTGGCGAGGACAGGCACGGCAACCGAGAGAAAGTTCACGCGGTTAGAAGACCAGAGCTTGCGTCATGTGCTCTGCCCGGCAGTGCGGAAGGTGCCCTTGCAGGACAGCACCACGTTAGAGCTGCAGAAATGCTCTGGGACTCGGGATCTCATTTCATCCCAGTTACCCGGGGAGGAAGGGGACGCAAGAGGGCCCGTCCCTACTGCTATTTATGTTTCATTTTACTCACATGGAGACCCCGGCCCGGGAGAGATCCTGACTTGACCAGCTCATGGAGTGGTACAGCTACGACCTGAAACCTGACTCCAAATCCAGGCCCCTCTTCACTGAAGGACAAAGAGCCTGACATATTTTAATATGATTACAGGTACAAGGGGAGAGAAGGCTACTTGAAAGTAGGACTCGAAATCAGGGACATCCTACGCCACTGGAGCCTCCTACTCAACTGGAGTTATGGGGGGGGGGGGGGAGCAGAGTGCAGACGTTGCGCTCTGGGTTCACTGCTTTTCCAACACAACTCCCCAGTTAACGCAACAATTAACTAGATGTCCGCTGCTGTGTGCAGCGACGATCCATCGGCTAAGAAGCCTCGATTATCTACACGCGTCCTAAGGTGACCAGCAGAACTCCTAGGTTGGAAGACGGCCAATGACGAAGTGTCTCTGCCTCCTTAGTGTTGAAAATATACGGATTTTATTTAAGAGCCACTAACTGGAACCAGAATGGCACCTGACTGCTCGGAGGCTGTGTTTTTAGCCCTGTCACTTTCTTAGCTTATCTTACTTTTGGCCATTTTTACCGCTCATTCTCATCTAGGGTCGTGGGTGGGTGAATCCGGAAAACCAGGAGTCAGCGCTACTGGCTCAAAGTTTTAGAAGAGATGTAATTACAGTGATTCGATGATACCTATATAATGTTTCAATTATCCCAGTTAATTTGGATAATCCATAGAATACTAACTTTTTAATGATGTGTCCAAATTATTCTGGTGTAAAACATATTTTGAAATCTATCAATTCAATGGATAGTAGACATTTTTCTAGCTTGAAAGTTGCTGTTGTTAATTCTGAAAATGTTAAAATCTAGTAACACCGTCTTGTGGGAGACTTCTTAAACAATGTGAAAATAAGTGCGGAATTAACTACATGTTTCTAAATGACTAGCAATAATGTGAGAGTTCAACAATACAAATACATTAATCAACATGCGGGTAATAATAACTCCTGATTTTGGAGTGAAGTGCATGTTTTTCCCTTTTGAACAGGAGTATCCTAAAGAGACATATAGCAAAATCGCTAAGATGGACCAGAAAATTTGAAATCCTCATTACAATTGTTCTGTGAAACTCAAATCAGGCTTTGAAATACTGAGTTCACTTTACTTACTGGTAAATCTGTTCAATAGTTGGGAAACAGATTCAGCTTCGGGGTAATTCTCAATGTACGTAACCCCTTTATTTTCTCCGTGATTTTGAATGCCAAGAGGCTGGAATGTCTCCCCCGTTTTGTAGGTGAGAGCGGGACGCATTCGGGGGGCTCCTGGGGCCCGGTACTGAGGCGGCCGCGCTGACGCGGGGCAAGTCCTCGGAAGGATTCTTTCCAGTTCCTAACTCTCTCACTCGAAGGTTTCAACACAGACTTCCTGGAAGTGATGGCTTTTTTGGTGCCATCACTGGTTCTTCTATAGTAATGGTCTCAAGAGGGGTGGGGAGGGGGACTCCGCCCCACCCCCAAGGGGATGTTTTGCAATGTCTGGAGGTTTTTGATTGTCCCAACAGGAGGGAGGTGCTCTTGGCATTTAGGGGGCTGAAATTAAGGATGCTGCTAAACATCCTACAACACACAGGACAACCCCCTACGGCAAAGAATTTAGCCAAACTGTCATAGTGCGGGGAAGCCCTGGTCTGTGCATTAGCGCCACCTAGAGGGCCGGGGGAAAACACATTTCTGGACTCCACTCTCAGGGGTTCTGATTTGGTAGGTCTGGCCTGGAGTGGGACCTAAAAATCTGTATTTCTAACAAGTTCCCAAGCGATGCTAATGCTACTTGTCTGGGACCACACTTTGAGACCCAATGCCATATAGTGTAGTTTATTTCTTCTATAATGTCCTTCCTCAATTTTACCAAGAACAAGAGACTCAGGTCCTCAAATAGCTATAAAAAATGAACACAATTCCAAATACATAGCTGAGCAAGAAAGAACTCAGCCTGCACACGGAGAGACTGTGGAAAAAGGACTGCTATCATGTGCGTACGTCTTCAGTGTGAGACACGAAGCGGGAGGGGCTCTGCCTTCTCTGGGAGGAGGGGGGTTATCGCCCAGAACCAGCGTGTGGGGGAAAGTCGCCTCATTCCTCATGAAACGTGCATTCTATTTAATCTTCGGTTGTTGCTTTCCGGATGTTCTAAAGCAGTATCATTTACTTACATTTGGACAACAACATTCCCAGAGGCAGGGTGGTAGGAATAACCTACTTCTATGTTTTCCAGTGTCTGAGTTAGCCCAGTGCTCTGTCTGTAACGTTAAGTGTCTTGATGGATAGGAACATGATAGAGCATAATTTTTCGAAATCTTTACAGTAGATTCATCCAATAGGGTGATTATCAAATATTATTTTTAGCCTAAAACCTCTGGCTTCGAATACAGTCTTATATGAAAGCAAAAGCAAAACCCAAAGCTGAGCTGCTCGCACTGGTCCTCCCCGGGGGTGAGCCCCTCCTCCCGTGAGCCCCCTCCCAAGTGAGGGGCAGCACACGGTAGAGTGTGAAATCTATTCTTCGTTCTGACATAGAATCAAATTTGAAGGAAAAAATCTAAACAAAAATATATGCAAGAGTTTTTAAAAGAGAGGGTAAAGGCTCAGCTGGATGGCGTAGTCTGGGCGCCCTGCCCAGGTGCTGTTTCAAGCCTCTGAATCTCAAAGATGTGACAACAGTCACCAAATAGTCAGCCTGACTGGCGACTCCCTGTCTCTTATGGAGGATTCTCAGAACGGAAGCTATTACAGAAGTTAGTCAACTGAGAATATGAAGAATCTCATTGTTTCCTATCGAGACTGAAGGACAGAAGACGAGCCCGGTCTGGGACTGTACGTCTTTACACATGCTCGGCCTCTTACAAGGTGATTTTAAGCATCTAATAAAATACGTGGGTTAAAGTAAGACACATTTTAGGAACTCTTACTCTATAAAGCAGGTAACAGGGACTTATTTTTCTACTTAATTTACCTCAGCGTAGATCTGAAAACATCTTTTAAAATTTGCATCAGCTGAATAATAAGTCAAAACCAAAATTAATTAGAAAAATTAACCTGTAGTTGTTTTTGCTATAATGTTTTTACTTGTTAAATACTCTTTGGGAAACACATCGGTTTTCCTACCAAAGCCACGTGCTTTCATAAGAAGTGAAGGAGAGGTCTGAACCCTCCGCAAAGCATTCTCTTCGCCAGTAACACAGAGCACACTGAGGCAAAGCAATTGCCCTGCTAAACTGATTAATGGCAAGAATGAGGAAAACTGGTCTTACCTTGTAGCTCAGATACAGCAGTATTAATACCGGCACTGAATACCGCATGACACACATCTATACAAGAAAGACAGTACTTAGACCTCAGGTATTTTGAACACTTCGGCCTTACAGTTTTGTTTTGTGAACATACGACCTTTTTAAAAAAACAGAAACGTCATGTAATGGAGCACGACTCTCCAGCACGCCAGGTAACTGGGTCAGCGTAAGGGTCCCCGTCACCCCTGAGATACCTGTAGCTTCTACCACATCGCTACCTCCTGAGTTCACGGGGAGCACAACTCAAAACCGCAATTACAGGCTCTCAACCATAACCATAGGCTTACTCACATTGCTTTGTTCTATCCCCCCCCATTATTAATATTTGTGTTAAGGATACTTTATTACAATCATAGTGATAACTGAATGATGGGGTTCTTGGTGATTTTTAATTTTTCCTTGTGTACTTTACAGTATTTCCAAATTTGGTATAATAAGCATATCTAACCCATGGTTTAGGAAAAATAAATGATTTAAAAAATAAAATTAATGGGGCTCCTGGGTGGCTCGGTTGAGCGTCCGACTTCGGCTCAGGTCATGATCTCACGGTTCGTGGGTTTGAGCCCCGTGTCAGGCTCTGTGCTGACGGCTAGCTCAGAGCCTGGAGCCTGCTTCAGATTCTGTGTCTCCCTCTCTCACTGACCCTCCCCTGCTCACACTGTTTCTATCTCTCAAAAAATAAATAAAAGACATTAAGAAAATAAAAAATAATAAAATTAAGAATAAAATTATTTTACAAATAACTCCTTAGAAATCCTAAGCTCTATGCCCACACCACCCTGGATGCTCCCCCGATCCCCTCTGAGCTTGGAAGCCGGGCAGGGTCGGGCCTGGCTTGTATTTAGATAGGAGAAAACCATAAGGTGTCAGTCATCTATTTTCTGCTTCAAATTTTAGTATCTGTTTCACTGGACTGATGTCTGGGCAACTACTGAAAACAACAAGAACTGGTATGAAAGAAATCCTGAAAGTCATAAAAATAAAAGCAAAACAGCAAAGGGACAGCACTGACCCTCTTCGGGTTATAAAGATGGATCGACTTCAGGAGTAACTCCCATATTTCAGGGCTGCATAAGCCAAACGACGCGAACACACACATGTGTGACGTCCAGAGGTACTTCATTCTGTGGGAACAGGAAGAGGCAGAGGTCGGCAAGCGCCGGCTGTGGCGGGGGCCGTGGTGAGAGACGGCTGCTCCGTCTGGGACAGGAGAATCTGGCTAAGACTTGGCAGGAACCGTCTGCCCAAGGGCTAGTTCTGAGTTTCATTGTTTGTTGAGAACCAGCACGTCGGTAACAATAGAGGAATCTTGGTAATTAGGAAGAGACTGGTTATTAATAGTACTTCGTACTGGAAAAGACAGTAAGTAAGAAAGATTTTATGGCAGCCATGATTATCAACCAGCTACGTGGCTAAAATATGTCAGGTAGAGAGTGGTCAAGTGAAAAATTTAATCAAGCAAACAGACCAGACAAAATACCTCATTGTACTCAAGGCCAAGAATCCAAACAGAATGGTGTGTATTAAGTTGTAGGCCGTTTGTGGCTTCAGGATGGTCGTGCACTTTCCCACTTGACCCATGGATTGCTGATTTGCAGAATCACTGAACAAAACAGCACACATACACAATTAAAGCTGGATACATAATTTTTAAGCTAGGTAAATCATTTTAAAGATTTGTGCATTCATATATATGCAAACATATTTATTATTATTTTTAATGTTTATTTATTTTTGAGAGAAAGAGAGACATAGTCAAGCGGGGCTCGAACCCACCAGCCATGAGATCATGACCTGAGCCGAAGCCGGACGCTTAACCGATTGAGCCACCCAGGCGCCCCCCTAACATGATTTTTTAATCAAATATGGCTACATTAAGATAATTACACCCATAATATTAACCATAATTCCTTATCACATAGCACCCAGTTCATATTCTATTTCCTACTTACTGCCATTGGTTTTCTCAAGATAGTTTCTTTGAATCAGGACCCTAAGCTTTCACATTGCTTTTCATCAACGTCTCTTTAAATTCTCTCTCAATCAAAACAAGTATCCTCCACTTTGAGGCCCTTTATTGGCTGAAGGAAATGTCAGGTGTCCTGTAACTATCCCCACCTTCTGGATTTGGCTGATTTTCTCCTTGTGGTCGTGTTTAGTACATTTCTTTATTCCCATGCTCCTTATAAACTTGTAATTAGAGCTGGAGGTTAATTATTAGAGTCAAGTTAATTTTTTTGGCAAGAACACTTCAGGGGGAGCTGTTGGACTCTCAGTTGCGTTGCCCCGGGAGGCACATACGGTCCTCTCCGGGGGTCTCCACCTCAGAGACGCTGAGACGGACGAGGGGGTTCGGACGCCGTCCAGTGTGTTGTCACAGGGATAAGGAAGTAACAGGAAGGGCCATCAGTTTAGGATAAAAAACGATACTTTGATAAAGGCCCCTCTTACCCTTCATAAAACCCAACACTCCTGAGTGTGGATGAGGCATCCATGTAACTAGAGAACCAGTCTCTCCTAGAAATCCTTCCAACCACCCCAGATTCATATGAGAAACTTGTATTCGAAGGTAATTTTCACCACTGGTAATAATCTTTACCTAGATGTCATATATCACAACCCAAACCCTGGCTTCTGTGTTGCTACTGAAAGATTGCTCCAGGCACGGAGAACATATGTTCTCATTTCCCTGACACCTGAGGGATTCTGCACCACCTCTCCCCACCTCCCTGGCCGCGCTGGAAAGCTCTGATTAACATCACGAATTGAATACAGAGCCCATGAGTTAATCCCTTTGTGGTCACATCCTTTACACTAACGCAGAGGTGCTGCGTGAAGGCAGTGGTACCATCCTTCCTAGTACTAAAATGGTAGAAACACTTCAAATACTTGGCATTGATAAAATATCCTTCAAATTACTTAGAAGTTAATATTAAGATACTACTATTCTTAAATTACTTTAATTAATGTAGTACTTCCCCTCTAATAAGGTTCTAATACCCCTACCTAGTAGATGAGGATGTTCTAAAACCTTTACCTACAATCATCCACCAAGTCAGCAGGCAGAGACGGCTCCTAGATTCACACTGAGTGTGTCAGACATTTTCACAAAAATACTGCAGGCCAACTCAACTTCCTGCTTTGCATGCAGTCTAGAGTCCTGTCGACACGGCGTGTCTGGAATAATATTACACTGTCTAGAATAATTTCCATCTATTTTCACAGGGCTGGATTTTATCTTGGGCTAGAGATCAGGCTAAGAACACTTCTGAAAGATACTAAAATAGTTTATAGTCAATGAAGTATTTTCATGGTTCAATGTTGCTTCACTCTCTTAATAATCATAAAACATCTCAACTGATCTGGACTCATTTTAATGCCCTTCCCCAGCATAGCTCTCTGGCGGCTGCGAACCACAGCCCAGCAGCACCTTAATTGGCAAGATAACTATGGAGAAAAAGGGCTTCCTTCTGAGCGTCATTACGTTTTCACAAATGACAGGAGCTTCCATTTCTTACACTTAATTTTCTTTCAATTTAACACGGGCAGTAAATGCAAAAACCTCCATCAGCCTTATAGGTCGGTATTCTACAAGCTTCTAAAAAGTCTTTATACTCCCTAGCTCTTTCTTTTAGCAGATTAGTAGATATGGTAGGTTTTTAGAAACAGCCAAGTCTTGCTGAAGACTGGTGGGTGCTAACAGTTATGGTCCGCTCCAACTTTACAAGCCCTTTAACAACAGGCAACAAAACAAACAACAGTTAGCTCTGGATATTTCATGAGAAATAAAAAGAGGCAGCTAGAGGAAGAAAGGCAGAAAAACAACAGGAAAACTAACAATGAGAGCCAAAGAGAGACTACGAGTCAGTAATAATAAAACCAGCTAATGACAGCTAAAAAGTTGGGAATGTTCCAGGTGTGAGGCACCATTCTAAGCACTACGGATCGTTTTAACTTATTTACTTCCCACAAACCCTGTAGAGTGAGTCCTCTGCGTATCCCTCGTCTATGGAAAGGGCTAGACAGAAAGGGCTCAAAGGGGACAGTCCGGACGGTGCCGCTTGTATCTCTTAGCTGGTCCATCGTTAACACCGAGAGCGGAGTCACTCTAAACCGGAGACGCCCCCGTTTCAGCTGAACAGCACTCTGGGGCCGAGAGTCTGACTTTCAGCTGAGCAGTGTTCCTGCGGCCCAGAGGCGGCTGGCTGGAGCGCAGCACGGGTTTCCGGAACACGCCCTACCTGAGATTGTGGAAGGCGACGGCGAGCGCGGCCATCACTGTGACGGACAGGACAAATACGTAAGCATAGAAAAGCAGGGTGTCTGAGAGCCTTCCAAAGGTATTAAAAGGCAAGAGGCCAAACGCTTCTTCACACAGATACAGATTTGCATCAAAATCTCTAGGGAACAAATGAAAAGCAAGGTATTAAATTCAAAACAAGGTAAGTCAACCACACATTTTCCCTCAAAATGAGTCTGGAATTAATAGTTGAAGGCACGGTGATAACTGAAGTTTGAAAGTCCCTGCTGATTTTATATAAAAAAGCAAACATAAATTTTAAATTCAGCCATACCTTGTTGCTCCAAAGCCAAATTTTGCCTTCAGAAATTTAAATATGTGTTCGTCTGACTTCAGATTAAGAATTTTCTATCAGGGAGGGAAAAAATGAAAATTACTATTAGTGCCTTATGCATGATGTCCTGTTATTATCCCACTGAATACATACATTCAGGGTCCAGTTTCATAGGCCTCTGTGTGTGTGTGTGTGTGTGTGTGTGTGTGTGTGTGTGTTTATAGCAAATGTTCTCGATAGTCGTCAGAACGGAGGAATTCTAACCCAGGGACTTTAATGCTCCTTCAACCATTCTAGATCTTTAAGCAGAACCATTTTTTCAACCTTATATACAAGTTCAACATGAAAACAGACAAAAGATGAGCTGCTTTGGTCTCAGGGAGAAGGAGATGGCTAAAGCCAGGTGAATACAATTTTTTTGATCAGAAAACCAATAATTCGATGATCTGAGACCTCAAATAGGGATACTGCCCACAGGCCTCTCTGGTTTTGGGGTCTGTCTGGAGACACAACTGATAGAAGACTCACTCATACAACTACAACGGAAGGCCAGGGGTGGCCCTCAGGCTGAACAAATGCCAGCGCATTCCATCAGTGATTATCATTTTAATTCACACCATTTTATTTTTACTATATCCTGTACAAAAATCTGTAAAACATAAGTGGGTCAAGAAATTCTGTCAGAAGGAAAATGAACATAGAAAAGACAGTAGGATGAATCCAGGAGTGAGGTTAGTACATAAATTATATTCACTAGAGACGGGCCACAAATAAGCACGGGTCATAAGATTAAAACAAACTAGTTGTTCAAAACAGATCCTAACACTCCTAAAACTGAGACTCAAGAGAAATTTTCCCCATGGGTACAGTAAAAACAGCAGGAGTCTCAAAGACGAATTTTCCCCCTAATTCCTCTCACTGTATGCAGTTGGCAAGACATCACGTACAACTCAATAGATGAGATTCTTTGGGAAGCCAAGAACCAACGGTCCAGGCAGGCGCCTCTCCACTGGCTCACCAGGCACAGATGACTGACGATCTAGAGGAGGGCGGCCGCGTGCCTTTCAGCCAGTATGTCAGAAATGCTGATTGCTCCGCTCAAACACGCTTTTGCGAAGTACTGAACCGTGTGGGACGGAAGGACACAGTGACAAGGACCTGGGGTGTAAGTGTTTACTGTGGCCCGGTGGGTGAGGGGCTCGGGGGGTCAACAGACAGGGGACGGTCGTTCTCTTGGGGAAGAGAAGGAGCCTGCCATGTACTTGCAGAAGCCTCCGTCCTGAAACCAGCCTGCCTGGAGCGGCAGAGTCATTCCAACAGATCATGTGGTTCTGACAGTGAAGCTAGTTTGCTTATCCCTCTTCCTTTCTTGTGTTTTAACTAATCTTCTATAGCCAGCATGGGGCTCGAACTGATGACCCCGAGACCAAGAGCTGCAGGTGTCAACAACTGAGCCAGCCAGGCGCCCTGCCAGTTTACTTATTAACTTAACCCAATAAAAATCAGGTCATCTTTTTCTCTGTACCATAGTGCAGGAAAACGCTCTCTAAAAAGCAGAGTTTTTTAAATTTAGAGAAACATTTGCTTAATGCCTTTAAAGCTGAGCTTTAAAAACGTTTAATAACTTGCAAAGTGAGTTCAAGTTAGAACATATTAAGAATGAGCAGAAATCAATGACAGATCAAGAAAATAACTGTTCCAAAAACAAAGTGAAAACTGAACTTGTTAAAAGGAGAACTGGCAATTCTTTACTTTAATTCAGTAAATGAAATGTCATTTTATTAACCTACCTTAATAATGTTGTTGAGAAAAAGTGTCAAACATAAAACTGCAAATAAGTGTAATAATAGTTTCCCAAGCCTGTTAAGGAAGTTTCCAGTTTTCAGATTTTTCTAGAAATGAAAACAGGTGAGTCTTAATTCTTAAATTACTTCATAAACATTTAAGATGAGATTACTTAAGTATTTAAAACATGAGATCATGCAACATCCTGACAAAATATGTGGGAAATATCACCTACTTTTCATGAAGTTGCACGTTTTAATGTTTATAAATTTCTAATATAATTGTAAACAAAACCCTTAATAATAATAATATGTCAGAAAACTGTCCTAGTCTTTTTTCTTTTTCTTTTTTTAAGACCTTTGCAAGCAGAGTACGGAGTCTGCCAGAAGGTACTCAGGACACAGTGACTGAATGAGTCTTGTGATCATTTACCCATTAAGTCATGGGTCACAGACACAGCAGATTAAAGACACACCAGTGTAAAAAAAGATAAATGGTGCTCTCTGGTCTATAATAGTTTTTCTTATAACTGTTAGATTGACTTTACAGATGATCAAATATATTAATATCTAATAATTCTGAAGAATTAAAAATGCATGGCATTTATTTAGAACTAAAGTTAGAAGGATGAATGAATGACTGAGTCAGAGCCTGTTTTTAAAAATCTTTGTGACAGCTTGCCGATGACAGGATTTCTTCTTCCTAAAGTAGAAAGTAAAACCGCTTCTTGATACAAAAGTGCTTATGAGAAATGTTTCTCGTATGCTTATGAGAAAGTAAACAGGCCTTGTGACATTATATGAAAAAAAAAATTAAATCTCATGTAACTTTAAGAGATTTGAATTATTTAAAAAAATCAAAAGATCAGGTCAACGTTTTCAAATGTGACACTCTAGGAAATGTCCCCTTATTTCTGAATGTATGCACATGGATTCTCAAAATTCTCAGTTAATCTGAACTCACTTGAAAATCAGTACCAGGATACGGAAAAATGGGGCAGAGGGCAGGTCGACTGCGTCACTGGTAACAAGGTGCCCGGCAGCTCGAGAGACCCTGGCACAAACATGTGCCCCAGGAAACCGGTTCTCCTTACTTTTGAATTCTGTCTCTCTCTCTCTCTCTCTCTCTCTCTCTCTCACACACATACACACACAGACACACACACACACACACGTTAAAAATTTTTCTCTTTTATTCAACTTTAAATCAATGGCATTCAAATAAGCATCTCTGG
The DNA here is from genome assembly GCF_006229205.1 of Suricata suricatta. Lineage (NCBI taxonomy): Eukaryota > Metazoa > Chordata > Mammalia > Carnivora > Herpestidae > Suricata > Suricata suricatta. Next base: position 39,111,239 of record NC_043715.1, on the reverse strand, counting down.
CTAATCCCTGAACTGAGATTCCAATTCTCTAAGAAAAAAAAATGTCGGGGTGCCTGGGTGGCTCAGTCGGTTAAGCCTCCGACTTCGGCTCAGGTCAGATCTCACGTTGGTGGGTTCGAGCCCCGCGTCAGGCTCTGTGCTGGCAGCTAGCTCAGAGCCTGGAGCCTGCTTCCAGTTCTGTGTCTCCTTCTCTCTCTGCCCCTCCCCCTCTCATGCTCAGTCTCTCTCTGTCTCAAAAATAAATAAAAACATTAAAATAAATTTTTTTTAAAAATGTCAAAACAAGGGATGGCGCATCAGAAAGCCTGAATACTGTACAACGCATAAAAAACAAACAACCCCCCAAAACCAAACAAGAAATCCCCCTAAATAATGGGTCTAGTGTTCTTCAGTGGGAATCTGGTCATAAATTTTCCTTTGTGTGCTGTATGAAAATAAGGCCCAACCAACCACACAATTTAAAAAAGAGTTTGCTTAAAGGGGGGGC
>NC_043715.1:39109143-39110652 GCF_006229205.1 Suricata suricatta | reverse complement strand
ATAAATGGAGCCACACAATGTTTTTGTGTGACTGGTTTCATAGCACAGTGTTTTTTCGAGGTTTCTTTGTGTTGTAGCATGTATCCGTACTTCCTTCTAAATTTTTATTGTTGCATAATATTCCTTTGTACCACATTTTGTTTACCTATTCACCAGGTGAAGGGCATTTGGGTAGTTCCCACTTTCTGGCCATTCTGAATTTCATCCCTATAAGCATTCATGTACACATTTCTATGTGGATGGACGTTTTCGTCTCTCTTGGGTACGTACCTAGCAGTGGAATGGCTGGATCACATGGTAACTCTGTTTCACACGTGAGCCAACGCTAAATTGTTTTCCAAAGTGGCTGCACCATCCTTTAAAAAAATGTTTTTTTATGTCTATTTAATTTTGAGAGTGACAGAGCAGGAGTGGGGGAGGAGCAGAGAGAGAGGGAGACAGAGAAGAAGAAGCAGGCTCCAGGCTCTGAGCTGTCGGCACAGAGCCCGATGTGGGGCTCGAACCCAGGAACCGTGAGATCATGACCTGAGCTGAAGTCCACCGCTTACCTGACTGAGCCACCCAGGCGCCCCTGCACCATTCTATAATCCCTCCAGCAGTGCAGGTTCTAACGTCTTCACATCCTTGCCAACACTTGGTATCTGTTTTTCTTGTTGTTGTTTTTAGATTATAGCCTAATCCATAGTGAGGTTGAAATGGTATTTTAGTTTGGTTTGGACTTGTTTCCCTAGTAATGATGCTGAACATCTTTTCATGTGCTTATCATTTACATATCTTCTCTGGAGAAATGTCTATTCAATCTTCTGCTCATATTTTAGTATTGAAAGGGCTGAAAGAGTTCTTTATGTATCCTGGAAATGCCTTATCAGATATAGGATTTGCAAATATTCTCTCATTTTGTGAGCTGTCTTTTCACTTTGATGGTTTGTTTTGAAGCACAGAAGTTTTAATTTGGATGAAGCCCAGTTCACCCACTTTTCCTTTAGTCACTTGTGCTTTTGGTGCTGATCCTTGTAAGAAGGCTCGGCCTACTCCTAGGTCATGAAGCATTATTCCTGTCCTCCACATGTTTTATAGTTTAGCTCTTAAAGTAGGTCTATGCCATACTTTGAGTGAATTATTGTGTACTGGGGGGGGGGAGGGAGGGACCTGACCTCATTCTTTCACATGTGGATATCCAGTTACTCCAGCACCATTTGCTGAAAAGATCACTTTTCTCCATAATTATCTTGGCTCCCTTGTTGAAAATCAATTGACTGTTTATTTCTGGTGAAGATTTATTTCTGGTCTCCCCATTTTATTCTACTGAGTTAGGTCTATCCTCTACTAGTATCACACTGTCTCGATTACTGTAGCTTGAAAGTAAGTTCTGAAATTGGAAAGTGTGAGTCTTCCAACTTTAGTCCTCCTTTTCATGGCTGTTTCAGCTATTCAGGGTCCCTTGAGTTTTCACATGAATTTTAGGATTGGCTTGTGAATTCCTGCAAAAAAACCACCTGGGATTCTGAG
>NC_043715.1:39100957-39109043 GCF_006229205.1 Suricata suricatta | reverse complement strand
GCTGAGCGGCCGGCTTCGGCTCAGGTCATGATCTCACGGTTTGTGGGTTCGAGCCCTGCATCAGGCTCTGTGCTAACTGCTAGCTCAGAGCCTGGAGCCTGCTTCAGATTCTGTGCCTCCCTCTCTCTCTCTGACCCTCCCCTGCTTGTACTGTCTCTCTCTGTCTCTCTCTCAAAAAAAATTTTTTCTCCTTCCTTCCTTCCTCCCTTCCTTCCTCCCTTCTTCCCTCCCTCCCTCCCTCTCTCTCTTTCCCTTCCTTCCTTCCTCCCTCCCTCGCTCCCTCCCTCTCTCTTTCTTCCTTTTTTAGGTAGTCTTCATGCCCAGTGAAGAACCCCCAGTGCTGGGCTTGAACTAATGACTCTGAGATCAAGAGCTGAGCGGAGATCAAGAGTTGGATGCGTAACTGACTTAGCCACTCAGGTGCCCCTCTTATCTTTAGTCTTCAGATGTTTGACTGTCATGTGTCTTGGCAAGGATTTATTTGGATTTATCCTGTTTGACATTAGCTCAGCTTCTTGATTCTATACGTTTCTATCTTTTGTGAAATTTGGGAAATTTTCAAACACTTTCAAAATGTACTTTTTCAAATACTTTTTTTCAGACTCACACTCTCTCCTTTGGGGATTTTGATTATCAGAATATTAGAGTTTTTATTAGTCCCACAGGTACCTGAGGCTGCTCATTTTTTTTCCAGCCCATTTTCTCTTGTTTAAATTAGGTGATTTCTAAATTGTTCTATTTTCAAGTTCACTGGTTCTTTTTTTTCTTTATTTTTTAATGTTTATTTATTTTTGAGAGACAAGGAGAGACAGAGTGTGAGCTGGGGAGGAGCAGAGAGGCGGGGGGAGACACAGAATCTGAAGCAGGCTCCAGGATCTGAGCCGTCAGCACAGCTCAGTGCTGTGCACCCCCACCTGTGTACCTGATGCGGGGCTCGAATCCATGAGCTATGAGATCATGACCTGATTAAAGTCAGGCACTTAACTGACGGAGCCACCCAGGCACCACTCATTGATTCTTCCTTCTGACCGGTTCTTTCTTCTGACCACTCTGTTTTGCTGTTGGGCCCATCTACTGAGTTCTTAATTTTCATTACTGGAGTTTCTCAGCTCTAAAATTTCCATTTGCTCCTTATTTTTATCTTCTGTATGGTTTTTGTGAGTTTATATTTTTCATTTGTTTCAAGTGTTTGTACGTGCTCAAGGGAAATGTTTTATAATGTCTGCTTTAAATTTCCTGTGAGATAATCCAATTTCTGTGTGCTGCTGTTAGCATCTGTTGACGGTCTCTTTTCACTCGAGAGAGAGGTTCCCAGCTCTTAGTATAAGAAGTGATCTTCAGCTGCACTGTATTATGTTACTGGACTCTGGGTCTGACTTAAATTTCTGCATCAGGAGGCCTCCTCGGACACCATACCAGTGCCGTGCCGGTGGCGGAAGAAGGATGCTGTCTCATTATTTCCAGATGGGGTTGGATGTCAAGGTTTCCCACTTGGCCTCTGCTGACTTTAGGGAGACAGGGGAGAGGAGTGTCTCATTGCTGGGAGATGGTGAACGTTTAGGCTCACGACAAGGCTTCTGCTGATACCATCCTGGGTGGGAAGGGAAGGGACGCCTCCCTACTGCCCCTCGCATGGTCTCCATTGACACTGTTGGGGGCAGGGGTAGGGTGAATGGAGCGACCTGTTACGTGTTTTTTTTTTTTTAATTTTTCAAGTTTATTTATTGGAGAGACAGAGAGGGAGCACGAGTGGGGGAGGAATAGAGAGAGAGAGAATCCCAAGCAGGCTCTGCACTGTCAGTATTGAGCCTGATGCGGGGCTCAAACTCACAAACTGAGATCATGACCTGAACAGAAATCAAGAGTCAGACGCCCAACCAACTGAGCCATCCAGGCGCCCCTGGCTCGTTACTCCTGAACGGTGGTTAACAGCCCAGCTTCCCCGCTGGTGTTTTCTGACACCATCCTGTCAAGGAGGGGGGATATCTCCCTACTACTGCATGAGGGCTGAGGGTTCTCCGTGTGGCCCTCACCGATGCTTCTGGGAGACCGTGAGAGCGCTGCCTCCCCAGCAGATTTCTCCCGACACAGGCCTGGCAGGAAGTGAGGAGTGTCTGGTTCCAGTGGGTGGGGGTGGAAGTCGAGCTTCCCCACTGAACTTCTGCCAGGGGAGGAGGGAGTGAAGCTGCTGTTTATCTCTATGGTGTTTGGCTAAAGTACTACAATTAATGTCTAAAAGTTTTCTGTCTTGCTGGAGATATCCTGCCTCCGCTTTTCTGGTCCTTTCGGCTTATCTTGGGACTCCTGACTGAGTGCAGCAGGGTTTCCTGGTTGCTGACTTTTCCAGCACCTGCTCTGGGATCCAGGAGCCAACAGGAAGTCTGGGGCCCTCACTGCCATGTTCTTCCTCCAGTCGCCAGGGCTGTAAGCAGCCTGCTTTCTTTTCTTCGCCACGTAAAATATTCTCGTGTTGGTTTTGTATATATTGTCCGGGGCTTTTAGTTGTAATTAGTGGGAGGAATAGGGGGAAGTTTCTTGTCTGGAACCATATGGAGTACTTTAAAATTTCCTCTTAGGTAGTGATACCTCTCAGGTAGAACAAGACATTAATGTGTCTTGTTCTCTTCACAATGGGCTAATAAAACTTTATTAGCCTCCATATTCTCGGACTTTAATACAAAGTATATGCTTTATAATACCGTCTACTGTTCTGCTCTATAGTTTAAAAGCCTATACACATTTCTAAGTGAAACTTGAGCTTTTGATGGTTGGGGATTTTCTTTCCATCGACCATGAAAAGATGACATGTACGGAAGAGGACAGTGCTTTTTGTCACCGCATCAGGCTCTGAATCTGCACTACCTTCTTCTGTACCAACTACTCTGACTCTCCCATTTGACATGATTAGAGATCAGTGACTCCGGCCTATAAAGACACTAAGGCTCCAAGACATTAAACCATTTGCAGAAATTTAAAGAGCTAGTGATTTTCATATTTGATAACAGCAACTTGGTTTTACAACTCAGGATTCTTTCCTTACAAAGCTATTCCTCCTTAAATTTTGATACTTACAATGACTACCACTAACATTAACATAGTTTCAACAATAAAAGTTTAACAGGGTTTAGAACCGAACATGACATAAATCGTGTTATTCTTTAGTTATGTGTGTTATGTGTGTGCACCAAAACTGTATCTTTCATTCTGTTTTCTATTTTAAAAGAAAACAGAAAAAGAAATACACGTTCTTTACAGGAAAATTAAAACGATTTAAAGGACAAAAGGAATTTAAGAAAATCAGTCACAGAGCTGATTGCTAATACTTTGATGTATATCTTTCCAGAAACTTTTCTCATTTTCCCTATATGTGTTTTACTTTTGAAAAAGAGACAGGGGAAATAATGGTTATGTAATACTCTGTTACCCTGATATACCATATTGTTTAACAATACTCTATTGCTATTGACTTATGTTGTCTCCAGCTAGGTTTTCCTTATTACAGTACAACTAAAATGAACATGGTTGATTATTTCCTTAGGATAAATCTCTAGAGGTTGCAGTGCCAGCGAAAGGGAAAGCATGATTTTAGACTCTTCTGTGAAATTATATTACAGAAACGTTTTCTGTATTTGTTTTCAAAATACCTCCATGTGTTTATTGTTTTAGGTGAAAACGTACAGAGTTCTTTCAGAAGTACTTGCTGGAAAGGGCGGAAACGTGGCCTTACATACAAAGAGAGAGGGAGGCCCGGCGGCCCAGGAGGAACACAAGGGCATCCAGGCACCCTTCCCCGGAGCCTACGAGTCACCATGACCAGAGAGCAAAGAGGTTGCAAAACAGGAAAGACAAATATAACAGACTCACTTCATTTGTACACGAGGGTTTTCGAGGTGCCATGACCACTACTTAGCAGCACATACGTGCACTTTCCTCAAGCACACGCCACCTCCCTGTGCTCTATCGACCTGCTTTCCTTCCTGTATTTTACCTTCATATCCTGCCCCCTCACACTCCATCCAAAGTCTACTCTTCTCCTTTGTGGCCGGGCCCTAGACTCCCATTTCTGTGAAAACTTTCTAGCCTAAAAAGAACCTTCTTCTAAACTTCAGCACTCCCCATTACTACAAATTAACACTACAGACAAACAGATGTCTAGCTGTTCTAGTTGTCTGTATCTTTATCTCCCGTGCTGTAGCAATCCCCCTTCTCCCCCCATGGATGGGACAGGGTCTCATACAGGTGGCGATTCTCTGTCATGCCTCTCCTCTCCTAGCTGCCCAGGCGACGGACAAAGTACACTTGCTGGCAGACTTCAATGTTTCCTAACTCAGATTCAGTCAGTCTCTAAAGATTGTTGTGAGGTGGTATCTGAGTGTGGTTTTGATTATGTTTCCCTGATGATGAGTGATGTTGAGCATCGTTTCATGTGCCTGTGGGCCATCTGGATGTCCTCTTTGGAGAAGTGTCTGTTCATGTCTTCTGCCCATTTCTTCACTGAGTTATTTGTTTTGTGGGTGTGCAGTTTGGTGAGCTCCTTGTAGATTTTGGATACTAGCCCTTTATCAGATATGTCATTTGCAACTATCTTTTCCCATTCTGTCGGTTGCCTATTAGTTTTCTTGTTTCCTTTCTAGTGCAGAAGCTTTTTATCTTGATGAGATCCCAAGAGTTCAGCTTTGCTTTCATTTCCCTTGCCTTTGGGGATGTGTCAAGTAGGAAATTGCTGCTATTGAGGTCAAGGAGGTTGTTTCCTACTTTCTCCTCGAGGGTTTTGATGGTTTCCTGTCTCACATTCAAGTCCTTCAGCCATTTTGAGTTAATTTTTGTGTATGGTATAAGAAAGTGGTCAAGTTTCATTCTTCTGCATGTTGCTGTCCAGTTCTCCCAGCACCACCTGCTAAAGAGGCAGTCTTTTTTCCAGTGGATACCCTTTCCTGCTTTGTCAAAAATTAATTGGCCGTACATTTGTGGGCCCAGTTCTGGGTTCTCTATTCTATTCCATTGGTCTATGTGTCTGTTTTCGTGCCAATATCATACTGTCTTGATGATGAACCGCTTTGTAGTAGAGGCCAAAGTCTGGGATTGTGATGCCTCCCATTTTGGTTTTCTTCTTCAATATCACTTTGACTACTCGGGGTCTTTTGTGAAAATGAACTGATGGTTGACGGGGAAGGGGCGGGGGAAGAGGTGGTGGTGATGGAGGATGGCACTTATTGGGAAGAGCACTGGGTGTTGTATGGAAACTAATTTGACAATAAACTATTAAAAAAAAAAAAGAAAAAGAAGTCCCATGAGAGATTGGTGACTAATCTCTCCCAACTGATGAATAATTACCTTTCAATTAATATGTACATCTGGCATTCCCTATTAAATTGTAGACAACTACAGCAAATGGGATATGATAGATATAGAATTTGTTAACTAATTAATAAATAAAATGTTTTCTGTCTGAAACCAGTAAAACAAGCGGCTAGTCACCCAGGAAGTCTGGAAGACTAAAATCGTGAACGAGAAGGAAACTTATAAAAGAGAATATGGTGCAATACAAGACCCATGAAAGAGAAAAGGCTACAGACTTCTGGTTTCAAGATGCCAGAAAAAAGAACATATCTACTGAAAAAAAAAAAAAAAAAAAGATTGTTGCATCTCTTCTGACACGGAATAAATGAAAGGGACTCTTCTGTATTCAACTCTACTGCTGCCTTAGAATTGGAGATGATACTTTGTTACACCGGGAGAATACTTAGTTACTGTTACTTAGTAACGATGAACAAATTTTAAAACATACACTACACATTAGAACACATTTCTGCACATGAAAAACACCTCACAATTCAACGACAGCAGCACACACCGCTGTGGCACAGTGTGAGACAAACAATGGCTTCCTTAAACTTGCCGTTTCCTATGGGACCTCTGGCCAGGCAGCAGGGATTCCCACGCTTGTTAACTGACACTACGAATAAACTTTTATGAAGTACCACAGAAAGGGGTTGTATACCCATTGATTTCCTTGGGGGGAAAGGGAATACATCATAAGACGTTTGCAAGAGCTATCTTCGATTTTAAAATTGAAGTCATCTCTCTGAAGGACAATTGATCGAGACATCTGTGCTCCATCTTTTAATGTAAAATAAAGAGAATAAAAGTTAAGATGGTCAAACGAGGCTGCACAGATTACTCGACGTCAGCTGGCCACAGATTTATACGGCAGCTAAGACGTGGCTTAACTTCGTTGCTAAGCATGCGCGTCTCCGGAGCGCGCTCTGTGATGCACACACGCTAAGCGACACCGGTCTCCCCGCAGAGGAGACAGCTCAGCTCACCTTCGCCGCCGGCAGCATGTCCAAGGAGTCCAGGGTGAACAGCACTAATGCCTGCATCAGCATCATAAACTGATTAAATTGCCATGTCAGACTAAAGAGAAAAGTTGATACGAAAATGGCAAGAAGTGTCAGCCTCTGCAAAGAGAAAGCCCTTGTATAATTTACATGTCTCTAGTAATAAAAAGCCTTGCAGACAAATTTTCTCAAAAGCAGCCAATGTCTATGTAAACCAAATAGGAAAACCATAAACTGTTGCTCTGAAAACCCTTGCGTTTGTTATTTAAGCTCTAACTATCCTAAAGTGACACTGTGCATAGAAATATTCACATAAGGTGCGTGTCCGCCACAGTACTAGGGAGGCGATAATGCACCAAATCACATCTCAAGAGCAACAGCTTAAGGATTCTGACAGTTTCGCAGAAATTGTGTGTGGGTTTGCTGCAACTATTTAAGGGTAGATTATGTAGAGTACATTTTTAACATCAAAAACGAAAACATTTTCTCTGCAAAGTAGGAGAGGGTTCAGGAAAAGAAAACTTCACTTAACTCGAGTTAAAAAATTGGTCACAGAATAAGACTATTCCCATGCAAGGGGGCATGGTGCACATCACGTTTTGAAGCTTCTCAGACAGAACTGGAGAATTAAAAAAATATATCAAGTGTTATAAAAACTTACCTCAGAGAGAGGCTGTAAGTTAGGTCTCAGGAAATATGTAATTGCTGCTATCTGAATTGCAAAGAATGGCAGAGCCCAATTCTCCCTCAAGGGGATGGTAAACTCAACTCTTGTAGTATCTATTCTGCACAGGGAAAACAAAAATGGCCAAAGTAATCATTTTTACTATAATTACCTGAAAGATTTCCTAAAGTGAAAGAGAGAGGACATTACGTATACTTAGATTCTGGTTATCAGTTCCCAACAATAATGATTTGTCCTCATCATTATCATCCCTGTAACACCAACTTGCCTGGAGAAAATTTAAGAACCTGTCCCCAGGTATGCAGCTAGCTAAGTGGTAGAACTGGGGTCCAACCCAGGGTAGTGTGATTCCAAAACCCAGGAGCACCCATGCCTAACTGCCTTTAGCGTTTACTCCCCGCCAACTTCAAGAGTGCAAAACTGGCAACACTCTGCTTTCTCCCCCCACATTCCTCTAGTGCTTAAGTTGAACCTTGAATTTGTCACTGGTAATAATTTATTTATTTATTTATATTTTTGGTAACTTTATTTTTTATTTTTTTTTAGAATATAACACTATTTTTTAACATATGCAATTATTTTCCATCATTTACAATACAGCAGTTACAATGACAGTCCAAATGGATAAGCAAAGTAAAAAATCAGAACCCCAACTTCTATTTCATGTAATTAGACTTATATAGAAATTAGGTTAGGTAACAACTAGTTAATCACCTAATTTCACAGCTATCTGAAGTGGCAATCATTATATAGCAGCTTATCTATGATACATTCAATATAAATGATACAATTATTACTTGCCCATAAGCTAAAACACAGCCTGCTTAATACCTTTCCTTAAATTCCACCTCTATACTACAGTATACTTGAGGTCCATGCAAAAAAATAGCTACCTTTTATGTAGGAAATGGATGATTAAGTCTTTGGTGTTGTAAAAGCAACTTCATTTAAACATAACCACCCCCACCACCAAAAAATGAGGAGGAAAAAAAAAGTAATGAAAATAATAAGGGAAAAACCCAAGACACACTTCCTAGGGGGAAAAAAAAAAAACAACAAA
>NC_043715.1:39067028-39100857 GCF_006229205.1 Suricata suricatta | reverse complement strand
CTGCTATGTATTAAATACTGCATGGTTTGCCCAGGCTAAGATGAAACCACATCATGAATCAATAAGCATTTTGCATTTTCTTTCATTATCTACTCAAAGTCATGCCTACTGCGCCTCTAAACATTTCTGTCACTGGTAATAATTTTTGAAAGCTTCTTGACCCTCTGGAACGTAAACTGCCAGAGGGCAAGCACATCAGAGTTTTCACCTTTGTATACCCAGTACCAAAGCCTCATCTCCACACGTACTGGGCATTCAATACCTGTCTTTTATTTACTTTAATAGAACTACAAATTTGACTTTCATTTAGTCGTAGCAGGAGGGTTAACAAAGTTAACATGTTATGAGGCAGTTTACTCTGGGTGTTTTCATACCCTGCATTTGAATTCTGACTGAGACTTAGCTGGGTGTGTGTGTGTGTGTGTGTGTGTGTGTGTGTGTGTGTGTGGGTGGGTAAAACTTAATCTTTTAAGCTTTAATTTTCTCATTGCTAAAATGGTGATAATAGTATCTACCCTATAAGGTTGTTAATATATATGAAGCATTTTGTAAAGTGGTTGGCATACAGTAAGCACTCAATAAGGTTATAATAAAAAGTAATTTACTTAGGATTATAAAATAAAATCAATATTAGAACTTATGCTCAAGTTTTAAGACTCATACTGAATATTGGTGTTGCTACTATAGATCAGGCAATAAATCAATATATCTTGACTATTTGTCTTAAATGCTATTTTGTGCTCTAGTATATAGAATAATAGATATTAACTATTAACTATCCTTTGTTAATTTTCAGCAACACACAGCCCTATTAAGGTTAATAGTAAACATGTCATTAAATGTCTTTAAGATATGAGATATGTGGCCAGAGAAATACTGATGACACATCAAACTGTAACAGAACTGGAATTATCACAGTGATTCTCTTGACCTGTATTTCAGGAAATATACATAAGCTGGACTTTCTACCTTGCTAAGTAAGACAAATACACACCACTACATAAACCGAAGAGAAAATATTCCCATATAAACCAATGTGGCAGAACAATTTCCTTTGAACTGGAAATGAAGTAACTTCGTTTTAACTTCATCTTTGAAAGGGAGACGGGAAAACGAACTCCACTCACCTGTTCGTGACGTACCAGAAAGCTGCCAGCAGCCCTGACAGCCAGGTGCCACTAAGCAGCCAGCTGGTTATGTAAAGCGCTGTGACATAGATCGCCTGGAGTCCAAACAAGGTGTAAATATAAAAATAAACCGGCTCTAAGTATTTCTGTAGAAAGGAACAATGAGAAATGTTTATTACAGAAGCTGTAAACCTTTTCATTGTCCTTTCTTAAACCATGACAGTAGAGGGGTACCTGGCTGGCTCAGTCAGTAGAGCATGTGACTTTTTCAAGATATTTTTTATTTATTTGTTTGTTTGTTTATTTATTTATTTATTTATTTATTTAGGAGAGAGAGAGAAAGAAAGAGAGAGAGAGGGAGAGAGAGAGGGAGAATCCCAAGCGGGCCCCGTGATGTAAGCGCCGGAGCCCGACGTGGGGTTCGCGCTCACGAACTGTGAGATCATGACTTGAGACAGAATCGAGAGTTGGCTGCTTCACCGACCGAGCCTCCCAGGTGCCCCAGAGCATGCTGACTCTTCATCACGGTCACGAGTTTAAGCCCCAAATTGGGTGTGGAGCCTACTTAAAAAAATTTAGAAACTATATGACAGTGGAAATGTAATATTTGGAATCTTGGTGTTAATTACAAGCACTAAGCATACTTCAGTCCTTTCTGCGCCAAAGTGTGTCGGCGGCCTTTCCCCTCCCAGCAGAGGAGAGGAGGGAAGGGAGCCCTCGAGGGCTCTGGCTTTACTCTTTAGACCAAGTTCACATCCACCTTTGCCCAATATCGCCTCACCCACACAGAGTGGTCACTGCGATATGCTAATGTCCAATTGTTTAATTTCAAAGATAACTGAGGAATGATTACATGTGTCTAAGTGAAAATATGTATCAGCCTCTAGACTGTACACATATATGATAAACCAGGAAGCATCTATTATGTACAAAATATCTCATAAAAACATAAATAAAAAGTTCACAACATAGCTGGAGAATATTAGGATACTATTGCTTTTTTTTTTTTTAACCAAGCCAGCTGAAGATCAGAATAACATATGTGAAAGTTTCAACTTAAAATAGCAGATTTTGACTTTCATGTGATATTAACAATTCAGTGTCACAGAATGTTAACATACCTGTATGGGTAGAACTCTATATAAAATACTGAGAAAAACTTCTTGGTAAATATTCATTCGTTGAAGAAGGTTAATTGTCCTCATAGACTCAGTTTTGTTATCATATATTAAGCCATGAAAACCTAAGGTTGATATTTGAAAGATCAGGAAAAAATAATTATAATGATAAATTATTCATTCATTTAAAACTATCCATAGATTCTTTAGTGTGAGCTAGAGAATGTGCGAGGCACTGGGGATATAATAGCAAAAAACAGTCCCACCCTCAAAGAGCTTACTGTACATCAGATGGACATTTACATGTTTACACAAACAGAGGTAAATTATAATTCTTGTGAGTACAATGGAAAAAACTCCCACATGTTCTTTTATAAAAATTTAGGCAAGAGGATTTTACATCCCCTGCTGTGCCCTCCTGCCATGAGACCTACAATACCTCTTTTGGGGGTGTAAGTAGCCTCCCCCACTTCCCTGAGAAGGGTTTGGCCATTTGACTTCATCTGACCAACGGCAGTGGGAGAATGTGACATCTTTTAATAAAGGATGATGCCTGTTTCCACCAGCACTGTGGCTATTTCCCTCTGTCATGACAACAGCCGGTTCCAAGTAGAGGCTGGATAATAAAAGCAAGAAATAAGCCTGTTGTTATAGAAATTCCATGGCTATATCGAGGTCATATGCCACTGTAACGAAACTAAGTAATTAATAGAAGGTATGAAGAGATAGTTCATGGAAGAAAATATGCATTCAGTCCTTAAACATACAAAAAGATGCTCAATCTTGCTCCTACTGTAAGTGCAAATGAAAACTACAGTGAGATACCATTTCTCACCTAACAGCTTGGAAAACAGGGGCACCTGGGTGGCTCAGTCATTTAAGCGTCTGACTCTTGATCTTGGCTCAGGTCCTGATCTCATGATTAGTGAGATCGAGCCCTGCGTCGGGCTCTGCTTGGGATTCTCTCTCTCCTGGTTCCCCTGCCCTCCCCGCTGGGCTCTTTAAAGAAGTCAGTGTGGTTCTCTCATACACTACAGTTGGAGAGGCAAATTTAGCACCACCTAGCAAAATTACATGTGCATTTATGTTTTGATCTGGGCTAGAAATCAGTACCAAAGACAGACTGGCAAAAAGAGAGAATGACACAGACCTCAGGTCATTCCTGCAGTGCCATCTTCAAAAGCAGAGGATCAGAAGCACCATATGTCCATCAGTAGGAGGTGTTTTGGACTGCACTGATCCAACTAAATTCCTATATTAAGGCCTGAACCCAGTGTGTATTTGGACAGGGTCTCTAAGGAGGTAATGAAGGTTAAGAGAGGACATAAAGGGCCATAATATGATAGGACTGATGTCCTCAAAAGGACAGACAGGAGAGAGCTATTCTGCTTTCTCCATGCACATGTACAGAGGAAAGGCCAAGTGAGGGCATGGCAAGAAGGTGGCCATCTGTCAACAAGCCAGGAAGGGAGGCTGTACCAGAAACCAACTCTGGCAGTACCTGGATCCTGGACTTCAGCCTTCAGGCCTGAGAGAAGACCAATTTGCGTTGTTTACGCCAGCCGGTCTGTTGCGGCAGTCCTGCCAGACTAGCACAGGAGTGCCTCAGACTGGTGTCTGTGTCCCCTCAGAATTCGTAAGTTGAAGCCCTAACCCCTAAGTGACGGTATTTGGAGTTGTGGCCTTAAAGAGGTATTTAGGTTTGGACAAGGTCATGACACTGGGGCCCTCGTGACAGGACTAGTGCCTTTTGGGGGAGAGAGACCAGAGAGCTTGCTTTCTATCTGTGTCTTCCATGGGAGGTGCAGCGAGAGGTGGCTAACTGCAAGCCAAGAAGAGACTCTTCACCAGGACCCGGATTGGAACTCTAACCTCAGACTGCCTGCTTCCAGAAATATAAGAAATTAATTTGTTTTTTGAGCCACCCAGTCTATGGTATTTTGTGATGGCAGCCTGAGCAGATGAAGACAAGAAAGCTACCTGAATAAACTATGGTTATCCACACAAATGGAGTACTATGCAACTGCAAAAAGGATAAGGAGTCTCTTTATATTCTACAGTATAGTTGTGGGGAGCGGCAAAGAGTCAGCTGCTTGGCCATTTGCTAGCCGGATACGTCACTCCCTGAGGGGAGGTGCAAAAATAGGCAGGGGAGCACCACTCCCAGTCAGAGGAGAAGCCAGAAGATCAAAGATCAACCGCCGGCAGGCAGGGTAGCATCAGCCCCTCAGGCGCTGTGCTAGAACACTTTAGTCTGGTTCCTCTTTTACTCCAGTCTTAATCCCTTGACCCTGTTTCCTAGCAACCGGCCTAGGTCAGCTGCCTTGTTTTCCCGCTTTGAAACCTTTATAAGATAGGGTGTTTTCTCAATAAAGAAGAGGCTTGATCGGATTCCGTGTGTTGTGACTTCACTCTGTGTGTCCCCTTTCCTGCCCTTTCTCTCCCTCCCTCAGGATCAAGAACCCACGAGGATTTTCCGCCCTGCTGGCCGGGGTGGGACACGACATATAGTGATCAAGATTCCTGGTAAATGAAAAAGCAAAAAAGGAGGACAGTGTATACAGTAATCGAGGGGGATATATGAATATGTAAAGTATTTGTTTCTATTATATTAAAAATACTGAGACTAGGGAAAGTACTGACAGTAGAAGAATTAAACAAAAGCCAAGAAGAACGGTCACCTGAAGAGTGAGGACGGAAACAAGATGGAGGGGGCGGGGACGGAAGGACACCTCCCTGAATCCTCCCTGTTTTACAGTTGACTCTGGACCATGTAAAATAAACTTTTTTTAGAAGTATAAAAAAATAAAAATAAAAAAATATTTTTCACAAAGCAATCCTTGAAAAAACAAAAGCAAGATAAAACAAACCTATTAAGTTGGTGGCTTGGTCACATGGAAAGAACTCTTTCCAATAGCTTGAAGATAAAGGAATGTGAAAAATATATATATATACACATATATAGACACATACACCTACTTGGTTTTATCCTAAGGACAAAAAGAACTACAAAGACAGCCTGAGTTGTTTTCAGGTAATCATATTATTATTATTATTTTTTTTAATGTTTTTTTTTTTTATTTAGTTTTGATACAGAGAGAGACAGAGCATGAGAGGGGGAGGGGTAGAGAGAGAAGGAGTCACAGAACCGGAAGCAGACTCCAGGCTCTGAGCTAGCTGTCAGCACAGAGCCCGACGCGGGGCTCGAACTCACGAATGTGAGATCTGACCTGAGCCGAAGTCGGAGACCCAACCAACTGAGCCACCCAGGCGCCCCTCAGGTAATCATATTAAAAGCAATATAATTACCGCTACACTGAACGTATTGTTGTGTGTGTGTGTGTGTATGCATATTGTGTGTATATGCACAGTTGTACACAACAGCTAAATGATTGTTAGTATTGTAAGAAAGAAAAAATTTCAATGTAAAGAAAAAGATACAAATATAAAATCAAAAATGTAAAAACCCTGTTATACTAACTTTATTATTTATGAAATTAACTATATTTTTCTTTCCTTTAAAAAAAATTTTTTTTTAAATGTCTTATTTATTTTTGATACAGAGAGAGACAGAGCATGAGAGGGGGAGGGGCAGAGAGAGAGGAGACACAGAACCGGAAGAAGGCTCCAGGCTCAGAGCTAGCTGTCAGCACAGAGCCTGACGCGGGGCTCGAACCCATGAACGTGAGATCTGACCTGAGCCGAAGTCGGAGGCTTAACCGACTGAGCCACCCAGGCACCCCTATATTTTTATTTTCTCTTAGGAAAAGAAATTCACATTTCCTACCTCTTCTCACTAAAAAGGACTAGAACTAAGGACCAATTTAGTGGTAAAAAATATCCCTACCATCCATCCAGATTGTGGGCTCTCAATAGCCACTAAAGAGAACTGGGCTCCTGGGAGAAATGGTGGATCCTAGGTCAGGGTAGGAAATACACAAAGTGGATCAGAAACGTCTTGTCATGCCAAAAAGCAAGGGAGTACTCAACGACTATTAGAATCATGTCAGAAAGACAGTAGCCAGTCTGAAGGGCATCCCATTGACCAAAGGTTGGACAATTTAAATAAGAAGAATAATGCAGAAAATTGAAACACATCAAAGATGTCAAAAACCCATGCTTTATGTTAAGATATAACAAGCAAAACCTTTAAGGGATGCAAGACTACAACTCATTCTGAAATACAGGGAAAGGAACAATCCAACCTTTCCTTTAGGAACTGAAATTCTGAGTTACCAAACAGTTGAGGAGAAATCATTGTTCTCTAGACATGAATTCCATCTGATAATCATGGAAGGAATTATAGAATTCAAATATTACGTCCTTATGAAGTTAACAGATGTAGGTAATGATCACCCATGGTGCTAACCCATTAGGGGAAAGGCTAAGTGAGAACTTAGTAACGGATCAGTATTAAAGAGACAGTGCACATTATGCGCCCCGATGCGGAAGTGTGCACCATGTGTCTGACAGAACCTAGACTTGAGCAAGCTTCCAGATCCAACTACCAACAGGAGATGCAAGCAACAGAGAATCATGAAATGACACCACAGGGCTCCAGCCATATCCAGAAAAGTGAAAAACGATCAGACAAATGGATCTGGGTTTTTAACAAAAAAATGTCAAGAAACAAAGGTGGAAAGAAACCTATAGATTAAAGGAAACAAGGAGACAGAGCAAATGATTGCAATGTATACTTTATTTGGATCTCAAAAACTATACTAAAAATCTGAAAGACAATCAGGAAAATGAGAACACTGACTGAATATTTGACAGTAAGAAATTTCCCAGTTGTGTTTAAGTGGGATAACGATAACGTGGTAATACTTATGAAAAAGGTTGACACCCTTTAGAGAAATATACTGACTTATTTACAAATAATATGATGTCTTGGGGTTTTTCCAGTATTATCCAGCCTGAAAATGGCGAGTGGAGAGGGATCAGGATTGGTCATGAGTTGGTAACTGTGGTAGCTGATTACAGACATATGGAAATCCATCAGAGGATTCTCTCTACCCTTTGATATGTTTGGAATCTTCTAGAAGGAAGATGGTGGATAGAGAGTAGACAAGCCTGAAAATGGGGGGTAAAGAGGGGACATGAGTTGCTAAGTGTGGTAGCTGGTGACAGACATGTGGAAATCCATCAGAGGATACTCTCTACCCTTTTATATGTTTGGAATTTTCTAGGAGGAAGATCTTAACAAATCACTTAGATGAAATGAAACAGATGAACCATTGAGTTTGTGGTGACAGAAAGAAAATATTCATTATTTACCTTTAAGAGCAGTTTCTCCATTTTAACACTATTGGTATTGACACTTGGGGCCTGATAATTCTTGTTGTAGGGACACTGTAGAATGTTTAGCAATATCCATCACACCTCCGTCCATTCCAGTAGCACGATCCTTCCCAACCCCCCAGGGCAGTGACGACCAAAAATGTATCTGCACGTTCCAGATGTCTCCTAGGGACACAACTGACCGTCCATAAGAACCACCGCTTTAGAGGATGCTAGAAGAGCAAATCACAACTCTGAGAACTCAGTGACTCATTTTTCTCAGTAGTTATGTTCTATATGCAGTGAAAACTGAATTAGCAATACTGTGCCCTGTAGGAAATACAGGGTTATGCTCTTACAAGCCTCTGGTCATCAACTGATCGACATGTCACCTTGATTTACGTGTTTCTGTTTAAAGATATCTTCTTTAATATATACTAGTGATTCACTAACGCTGAACACGTGGCCAACTGCACTCTAACTCTTAGCTGAACAAACCTTATCTGACAAATGTGTTTTCTTGATGTGCCTTCCTCACAGCCTGCTTGCACTTAGGAACTCCAGACAGCACTTTAGCTCTATGCTGGGGGCCATTTTAAACCACAAAATCACCAACAAAAAGCACAGAACTGCAAAAACCTGGCCCTAGGTGGACTGGGAACAGGACGCTGCAGCAGGAGAGCTGAAACAAGACGGCGGTGCATCACCTTGACCTTGTCCAACCTCAGCTGGGAACATGCCAGTCAGGTGATGAAAATTTTTCACTGCTCTGCACAAGACCATGAGTGAGTGACCGCAAAAGCACCACAAATACTGATTCTGGGGTCACAAATACATTTTAGTGAGTAAGGTGAGTTTGGAAATATGGACTCCAAGAATAACGAAGATCAACTATTTAGGGAAAGAAAGTCAACACTTATTTTGCCTTTGTTGTATAAACCATACCTTGGGGTCACCAAACAGTTGATGAAGAAAAGGTTTCTTAAGTCACAGAGTTCCAGCTAACAAATACAAGAGGAATGCAGAACGTCACTTTTCTTAACTACTGAAATAGTGGATACAGGCAATAAGCACCCATTCAGTGGGTGGAACCATTCAGTGAAAGGCTGATGGGTAATGAGCCTTACTGCACAGGAATCAGTGATTAATATTTATGGCACAAGAAGAAAGATAACATCTCATGTCTCCCACTGTGATAAAATTAGAAGTACAAAACATCACCTATGAAGAATTCTTGCCAAAAATGTTTCTGAATCCAAGTAAAACCCAGCAAATGTCCCTGTCACGTGTGCTCACGGTGAGCCTATCAACCATATATTAAGTAGGAGAGATCCTTTTTGCAGCTTCTGTCAGACGGAGTAAGGTAAAGGCTGTGGGCTCTAACCCACTCACAAACAGTGAAAATGTGGGAAAATGGCAACGGCAGAGTCAGGGACTGAACGGGGGCACTGCGGACAAGGACAACTGGAATTTTTGCTTCTATCACCAAAATGCTTCCTGATTTTAGACACGACTCCTTCACCTGCGAAGACTTTTTCCACAGTGATCATGAGGAAAACCAGCAGCAAAACCAGGAAATCACCACAGATGGATTCAGGGGTGGGGCAGAGCTGAGGAGAGGAGTTGCGTTCAGCGTTGCCTAACTTCCGCCCGGGCCGGCGCTGGGGCTGCGGGCGGGGAGAACCTGCCCGAGCTCACAGGAAAGCTGCACACGTCCCACAAAGCACTGAAAATGCGGCAGTGGGCAGGTGTGCTCGGCGGAAACGCCGGCAGGGGCGAAGCAGACCCCACAAAAACCATCGGCTGTAATTACCTTGCATGAGGGTCGGAGCCTGCAGCATTTGCTTGTAGTAGGAGTAATAGAGTCCACATTCTGTCCTGAACGAGATCTCTCGCTCCACTTCCTGAAATAGAGTGAGGTCTACTGGGTTTACATGACCTAGTTTGTTGGTTTTTTTCAAATCTATTGTCACTGAAGAAACAGGGTCCAGAACTACAACTTCAAAGAGAAAAAAACACCACCTCACAAAATATAGTCTTAAGAAATTTTGGCAACCAAAAACAATAGAAGGCTGATGACTGTTGAGGCTGGGTATGTATTACAGTTTATTACACAATTCCTCTGCCTTTGTGGATGTTTAAATTCTCCGTAGCAAACCATTTAAAAAATTGTTAACATTTACTTATTTTTGAGAGACAGAGCACAAACGGGGCAGGGGCAGAGAGAGAGGGAGACACAGAATCTGAAGCAGGCTCCAGGCTCCGAGCTGTCAGCACAGAGCCTGACACGGGGCTTGAACCCACGAACCCTGAGACCATGTCCTGAGCTGAAGTCGGGCGCTTCACCGACAGAACCACCCAGGCCTCATAACAAACCATTTTAAAACATGGGGACAACTAGTTTCATTTGCACTGATGTTTCAGAATTAATGTTTTCCTTTCATTTCACACAAATTAAAACAAAAAAAACCCATACCACCAGTTCTTATATAATTTTATTGAGAATCAAAATAGGGACAGTATAAAAAAGTCTCCCAGGTGAAAAGAACTATAATTGCATTAGACACCTACCTAAAAGCCAGCAGTATTATATAAGATTAATAATTTTCTTTTATTATAAGAATGTAGCTTACTCTTAGTGAAACGAGGCAGCCCTTTTACATGTGAATTTCAGTTTGACAAATGTAACCTCAGTGGAAAGACACTCTTGTAGGCAAATGGATACAAGAAATATTCAATTTTATCAAACTGAAATTTAAAGTGATACCCATTAATTTGGTTGTAAGATGCTTTTATGACATTTAAAATTTAAATCATTCACAAAATATGGAGGATGGGGAAGACGGTCGGGAATCATCATATTACTATTCTTAGATGCCTTAGTTCATACCATGTAAAGAACAGTGTAAGTGAGTGAAAATTATAATTTATGTCATTATAGAGTCTCTGATGCTGGCGTTCAAAAAGCCCGGTCCTGGAATTTGGCACACACTGTCTGAGATGTATTTCCGTCTATGTTTTTCCTACCACAGCAGATCTCTGTTCCACAAACCCAACGTTACTGGGAGAAGACGATAAGCCCCAGACACGATGTGTTCTAGAGAATAAGCTTCTAACCCACCTCTATTCTTCAAATCATAATAAACATTTCATGAAAAGAGCCAGTTGTGCTATTTATCTTCAGACCTGAAATTATTTAATGTATTCCTTCTACCCTTTAAATATTTCCCCTATCCTTTTTTTTTAATGTTTTACTTATTTTTGAGAGAGACAGAGAGAGACAGCGTGAGCAGGGGAGGGTCAGAGAGAGGGAGACACAGAATCTGAAGCTTGAACCCATGACCCGCAAGATCATGACCTGCGGCTCAACCGACTGAGCCACCCAGGCGCCCCTCCCCTAGCCTTTAAAAAATATTATAAATTGATTCACTAATAAAGCATTGAATAAATACTCAATTATCTGAGTATAAATATCCAATTACTGACCTTGAGAAACAAACTTATGCTTTATCATTTTAACTCTTCTTTAAAAAAACAAGAGGAGGGGTGGAGCAGCAAACCTTACTTAATGAGCTTCCTTCTGCAGAAGACAAATTTCTCTCGAGGGAATCAAACATGGAAAGCAAGGCCCAGGCAGGCTCTGAAACGGACTCTCCTTAGCGCACTTGCTGTATGAAGGACGGCGTGCGGCTCTCAGCGTCTGCGTTTGTGGCTGACCTGTGCTGTATCCCTCACAGCAGGAAAGGAGGCTCCTAGCGGTCAGGTTAATCCGCTCATCTTGAATTTTTGAGAAAAACTGCTCTATTGCTTTTCATAACATAAAACTAACCTTGTATCACTTGTCTCTACAACATTCACACGGCTGGCTACTTGGTCAAGTAGCCATAGAGGCTGTGAATTGATGTTAACTGAGCAAATGTTAGCTTTTGTTCATGCAAATCAGGAAAAAAAAAAACCCCACAAAGTTTAATTACATTCCATTTCTTCTCTCCAGCTGCCTTTCACTGCTCAAAGAACGGCTGTCTTCAATGGAGTACTCTAAGGTCAAGCCTACATCCCCAAGTCAAACTGGAGAGCCAGGTCAATCAGTCCCACGAAGGAGGCTTCATATCCAACATGGCTCAAGAAGACAAGAAGACAGACTTCATAAAGATGGAAAAATGGAAAAAAACCCCACCCCTACAGGTACGAGGTAGGACGCCTCTGGGCCCCACCCCTCTCTTCAACACACCCAGAGTGCGTACGGAACAGAGGGGTCCTAATCAGTGAGAAAGCATCCACACATGATTAACTGGTAATCTTGGCGCCAGCTGTATGGAACCAAATGCTATACTTCATGAGACAGACACTTGCAAGCTTTACATCTGCTTCATGCTAAGAGAACATCTGCTTTACTCATTCAAACACTTTTCCAGTTTTACAGCAATTTACACTTTGCCTGGTGGATTGTGCCAATGAAAATGTACACCAAGAGAAGTTACCCTCTAAAGAATTCAACATGAACAAATCCTTCATATTTTCATTTGCATCAGTTCCACAGGGAAAGCGATGTCGGGAGAATGAAAACATTTCTTCTGGAGATAATGACAGAAAGAAACAGACAAAAGCGGTGTTATTTTGAAGGAGCTGTACAGCTAACACCATTTAATAGTAGTTCATATAGTAATTTAACAAAAATACTTAAAGGAAAAAACATCAAAACAATGACCGCTCACAGTTAGTGATTTGGGTCCCCTAGAAACACAAAATGGAACAACCTGTCTTAGACAAATGACACCACATCTGCCGAAGGAAACCTTGTGTTGGTTTGTAAGACTCTCGTGTAAATAACTTTTGTTTACAAAAACTGTGTCCAAACTGAGTAGGCTGCCGGTGGTGGTGAAGCCACGGAAAGATTAACTTTGCAAATGCAGTCTATTTCAGAAGTAGGTAACAAATCGTCTCACCAGGAACACTAGCTCCTGATAAGACAGCTGTGCTTGAAGTTTTGTCCTGGGGACCGTGCCCTTAGCAGACATTCTTACGGCACATGCCGCTTTACTGTCTGGGGAGCCCCCCCGGGGAGCCCCCCCCCCCCATCCATCTGTTCGAGTGGAGTGATCCTGCCCTAAGGCTGAAGAGCCCTGGGGTGACGGCTGTGTGCGGGAGCAGGCCAGGAGCAACTCCCAGCCTGGGCTACTGCTGGCAGTGCACCCCCACACCCCCAGCACCCACTGGGCTGGCACAGCATTCCACTGGACTGAACTACTTGGCTGGTTAACCCTATATATTCTGGAGAGTCCTTGATGAGTGAGAGGATTCAGTGGGAAGATATGCAAATCTGTAATATCAAACGAATAAGAGAATAACAGTGGAAAACATTAGCATATGAAAAGACAGTAAAAAAACTGATAAAAATTGAGTGACATGAGTGGTTCTCTTAGCTAAAAGAGAATTATATTTTCTTATGACTGAACATTTCTTTGCTGGGGAAACAACAGTATAAAACTTTAGTCCTTGATCCCAAGGGATTTATGTTTCAATGAGAAAGAATGCATTTCTTTTTTAAGGAAAATGACTGTTGAAGGAAAGGTACCACAATTAGAAGGGATGAAGAGCCTTCTGCCTGAACTGTTTTTTAAATGTCTATTTTAAGAGAGAAAGAGAGAGAGCACGCACATAGGGAGAGAGGCAGAGAAAGAGGGAGGGAGAGAATCCTGAGCAGAGTCTGTGCTGTCAGCACAGAGCCTGATGTGGGCTCCTTCCCACGAACAATGAGATCATGACCTGAGCCGAAATCAAGAGTTGAACGCCCAGCTGACTGAGCCCCCCAGGTCCCCCTGCTTGAACTATAATACCAGCTCCCATTGGATTATGTCTCTTTTTCCTCTATCTTCCTCTTTCATTCATTCATTCAACAAACAGCTGCTGACCAAACCATGACAAGAATTCTCCTGCTAGGAGATTCAGCAGGGAACAAGAGAAACACAAATCTTTGTTTTCATGGAATTTTCAATCTAGAACAGAGGGAGAATGAATAAACGTGTAAAATATAAAAAGCAGGGGAGGGGATGGCGAGGGCGTGGGTGCTGTGATCCTGCAGGCAGGTGGGGAGGGCTGCACCGATGAAGTCACTACTGGACAGAGACCTGAAGAGGAGGGCAGCAGCCGTGTGGAGGACAGCCCAGGTGCACCTTGAGGAACACTGCTGTGTGCTCTGAGGTGCAGGGAGCAAGAAGGTCGGGGCGGGACGGTAGAGTGCGGGGAGCTAACGTGGGGTTGGACAGCCAGTCCTGCCGGTTAACTAGGACTCCAGGCTTGTACTCCGAGTTATCTGTGGGTGCGGGGAGGTGACGGAGGTCGGGAGTGTGGTTTCAGATCTGCAGAGCTGGACTGTGACGGGCTCTGAGCTGCTGTAATAATCCCGGTGGGGATATGGGTTGTGAGAGGTGATCACATTCTACACACTGTTAAAGGAAAGCGGATAGGGCTTCACTTGAGAGAACCAGGTCTGAGCAAGGGCAGGAGCCCCCAGCCACCGGAGGACGAAGCTGCAATTTACAGAGATGGAGTGAACACCCCTGTTTCTGTAGGAGAAACACCTGAGGGCAGGCATCGCCAGGTGTTTGGTGTTGGATGTGTTAAGTTCGAAATGCCCATTGGCCATCCTAGCTCAGGTGGTCAAGCAGGCAGCTGTGTGTACAAGTCTGGAGTTCAGCGCAAAGGTCTAAGCAGGGGACAGACATTTGGGGGCCATGAGTGTAGAGACGGTATTTAGAGCTATAGGTAAGATTGTTCTTAGAAATGACAGTGGACAGAAAAATACAGAGCCGAGTCCTGGATTCTCTGCCAACAAGAGGGCAGAAGGCTGAGGAGCAGGCTGTGCAGGAGCCAAAGACCCAACCAGAGAGGGAGGAGAAAATCCAGAACACACGTCCTGGAGTCCAGGGAAAACGAGGACTGAGACATGACCACTAAATTATAAACTGAACAACCGGAACTTTGAGAGAAGCCTGCCTCGGGTGGGCTCAAGAGAATGAGAAGAGAGGAACAGAGACTCGGACGCACACTTCCTGGGGGAGTCCGGGTGTTAAGGCGCAGGAGCAACGGGACAGCAGCTGATCGAGAAGGTGGGCACAGAAGAGGCTCCCCGACCCCAGGATGGGAGAAGGCAGGAGAGACTCAGCTGCTGGGGTGATGTGACTCAGCGGAAGGCAGGGGAGAAGGAGCCACGCACATGGGGTGACGAGTCGGCGTACATGGGCAGAGCCGGGCAGACGTGGGGCGGAAGCACGCAGAAGGTCTCTCAGTCGACAGGGTTCCGAAAACGCGACCTCCAAATACGGCACCTGGCCACACTGAGTATCTTAAGCTAAGGGACGTGAGAAATGGCAGGTGCAGGAGGGCTCTCCGACGTCCCCCTTGTCCCCTGAAGCAGGTCACAGGACCTCCCTCTACCTGGAGGAAAGGAAACCCTTATCTCTGAAGATGGAGGGGCACGGAGAGGAATCTGAGCAAACAGGATTGCTAAGTTCACCCCCTTTTCTTCCTATTATAGTTTCCACTGTCTACTCCTCATCAAACCTAGAATTAAAATGCTCAGGCTTGACCATTTCTTCAGGTCTTCATTTCCTTACGAAGGTTACAGTGACTCGTAAAAGTTGTCTTAAGTACACCTGTATGCTTTCCTCTGGTTGATCTGTCTTCTGTCAGTTGGCCTGACAGGCCCCTCGCCCTCTGCAGTGAAACAGGCAGCAATGCAACAGCTGGCAGTCAAGGCTGCCGAAGGTCTGGGGGAAGGAGGAAAAACGGCTGGAAAAGTCACGCAGGGGGGCTGGGGGCAAATGGGCAGAAATGTAACAGGGTCGCCCAGGCAGCGCCTTTAAAAAAGGCACAGTTTAAAATGTGACAAATTTTAAAGTAAAATAGTTCGGCTTCTGTGTATTTAATTTTGTATTTAGTCCCTGCTACTGAGTTTCCTTATTTCCTGTAACAATTTTTTCAGATTCTCCTGTGGTTTCCAGGTATATAATGACATGCTCTGCCAGTAATTTTACCTCCTCCTTTCCAATTTTTATACTTTTTACTTCTCCTCTTCATATTGCTGGTATCTCCAAAGCAATATTAAACAGCAGCACTGACAGACAGCTTTGGCTTGGGGATATGCCTCTAGCCACCTGTGCCTACTTAAATTTAATTAAAGTTAAAAATTCAGTTTCTCAGTTTTGAACACAATTGGATAATAACAGCATGAAGGACTTTTCCTCATCGTAGAAAGTTCTACTAGATGGACAGCACTGTTCTAATGTTTCCCTAATGTAGAAGGTCTTAGCATTTGGTCAGAAATGTATTAATGCTAATAGAGGATGCATCTATTTTTTTAAGTTTTAGTGAGACAGAATTCACATACCATACAATTCACCCAATTAAAGTGTACAATTCAATGGCTTTTACTATAGTCACAAAGTTATGCATGCATCCACTAGAATCAATTTTAGATCATTTCATTACCCCTAAAAAGAAATGCCACCCTCTGAGTCATCACCTTACAAATTCCCCATGCTCTCTGGCCCTGGGCAACACCAATCCACTTTCCATCTCTTTAGGTTGGCTTATCCAGGACAGTCCTTATCCATGAAATGATACAGCATGTGGTCCCCTGGGCCTGACTTCATTCGTTCAGCATGTTTTCAAGGCCCCTCGAATGCTGTAGCATGGAACACTCACTGCAAAATTGCCAAAGAATATTCCATTGTATGGATACACCGCATTTTACCTCTCCATGCATCCATCAGGGGACACTGAGGTTGTTTCCTCTTTTGGCTATTACGAAAAATGCTGCTGTGAGTATTCACATACAAGTTTTTGTGGCGGTACATTTTCATTTTCTTGGCAATTTTCTTAGGAGTAGAATGGCTAAGATCACATGATAACACTGTTGCACCGTTTGAGGGTTGCTAGACTGCTTACCAAAGCGGTTGTATCATTTTACAGACCCATCAGCGCTGCAGAAGGGTTCCACTTTCTCTACATCCTTGTCAACACTTGTTATTACAGGTCTTCTTCTTATAGCCCTGCTGGTGGATGTGAAGTGCGATCTCACTGTGGGTGTGATCAGAACTTCCCTGACAGGCTAATGGTGTTGAGCATCTTTTTTACACGTGCTTTTTAGCCATTTGTATATCAGCTTTGGAAAAATGTCCATTTAAGTCCTTTTTCCATAAAGAAAACTGAGCTGCATATTTATTATTGAATTGTTATAGTTCTCTGTATGGTCCAGATTCAAATCCCTTAACAGGCATATGATCTGTAAGTATTTTTCTCTCCTTTCTAAAGCGGAAGAAGTCCAGTTTAACTATTTTTCCTTTCCTTCCCTTCCCTTCGTGCTTTGGTGTATCTAGGATGGCCTAGCCTAACCCAAAGCCATGATGACTTATTCATGTTTTCTTTTTTATTTATTTATTTTAATATAACTTATGTCAAGTTGGCTAACACAGTGTACAGTGTGCTCTTTGAAGCCTCAGAGTTAATCTGTGTATCTATGAGGAAAGGGGTCCAGTTTCCTTATTTTGCACATGAATATCTGGCTGTCCCCAGATCATTTGTTGCAAAGACTATTCTTTCTTCATTTAAAGGTCTTCCTTGAAAATCAGTCGGTCACAGATATAAGGGTTTATTTCCGGGCTCTTGGTGCTACTTCATCTCTCCTCATGCCAGTACCACACGGTCTTGATCATTGTTGAGTCTTCTTTGTTCTTCTTTTTCAAAACTGATCTGGCTATTCTGGGTCCTTTCAGTTCCCATATAAATTTTAGGGTCAGCCTGTCAATTTCTGCAAAAACATCCACCTGGGATTTTAAGAGGAATCATGTCAAATCTGTAACCGACTTCAGGAGTACTGCTACTTATCAATACTGTCTTCCAATTCATGGACATGGTTTAAGTCCTATACTTCTTTTGTTCAATTGATTTCTAAATATCTTAGTCTCTTGTTGCTACTGTGAAAGAAACTCTTAACTTTATTTTTCGTTTGCTCATTGCTACTGTATAAAAATACAATTAGTTTTTATATATTGATTTTGTACGCTGCAACCTTAATAAACTCATTTATTAGTTCTAATAGTTTTTTTTAAATTGAGTTCTATATAGAAGATCATGTTATCTACGGAGTTTCACTTCTTCCTTTCCAATTTGGAGGTCTTTTGTTTCATTTTCTTGCCTTACTTTTCTGATTAAAACCTCTAGTATAATGCTGAATAGAAATGGCTAAAGCAGATTCTTGTCTTGTTCCTAATCTTAGGGGGGAAACTTTTCAATTTATCACCATTAAATATGATGTTAGCTGTCACATTTTTGACAGATGCCCTTTCTGAAGCTAAAGATTTCTTCTATTTCTAGTCTGTTGCGTGTTTTTTTATTATGAAGACGTGGTGAGGGGTGCCTGGGTGGCTGAGTTGGTTGAGCATCTGACTTTGGCTCAGGTCATGATCCTGCGGTTCATGGGTGTGAGCCCTGTGCTGGGCTTTGAGCTGACAGTGTGGAGCCTGCTTTGGATTCTCTATCTCCCCATCTGTCCCTCCCCCTGTCACACTCTCTCTCTTTCAAAAATAAACATTAAAAAAAATGAAAGTTGTTGAATTCTGTTAGTTCTATTTTTTTTAAGGACCTTTTAAGATAATTACATGGGTTTTGTCTTTTATTCCACTGACGTAGTGGGCTCATCTGGTCTATCCTTATTTTAAGTTCCATGTGTTATAGGAAAATGGTATTAGATTTTTTTCCCCAAATACCTTTTCTTTAGTCTTTTGAAGTATTAACAGAGCAAACAACTATATTAGTAGATTTCCCAACAATTTCCTTTAGTTTCCTGGTATAAAAAGGACTTTTTCATTTTTCATTTCATTTTCATGGTGCATTTTGCTTTTAATGCACAACTAGATTCTCTTTATTAGTACTAATTAGAATTTTTGATTAATATATTTAAATGGGATTAGTCTCTGAGCTTTATTTTTTTATATTACCTACATTATATACCATTGATTCTCATTATTCACAGATTTCTGATTTGCGAATCTGCCTACTAAACCAAAATCTGTCACAACAAAATTGACAAAATGTCCTGCTGTGCTTTAGCGGTCACGTGCAGAGCAGTGACATTTTGAGCTGCCTCAGGTGCACAGCACCCAGCCTTGCCCTTCCTCTCGCTCCAGGTCTCACACAGAAGTGATCATTAGACAGCCCTGGTGAGGGGCAGTGCAGCCCAGCCCCAGAAACCCCAGGCCCAGGTGGAGGCGCTTCGCTCCAACTCTGGTACCTGTTAACGGGGCGGCCTCAGGCAAGTCACTTAACAATTCTGAACCTCATTTCCTCTTTTATAAAATGAAGAAAACAGAATCTACCAGGAGTTCTTAGAATTTAAGACCTCTGTGTGATACACATGTACACCTGCATGCACACGCGTGCACGCACACACACACACACACGCATGTGATTTCCCCAGGAGCAACGGTTCAGTATTCTCTAATTCGGTGTTCTCAGTGACTTTTAGAATATAATGCTGGGAATAAGGAAAACTGACTGTAGTTATATTGTGATCCTCAGTTTGGGTGTGCTACGCCTGATTCATAAAAATAATTTGGAAGTTTTCTTTTTTCTTTAGTGTTCTAGAATGGCTGAAATAGTACTGGAATATTTTGGTCCTTTAAGAGTCTGGTAAAATTCCTCCATAAAATCAACAGGGTCTGCTGTTTGGGGGAGTGCAAGATGGGTAGGTCTTTACTAAATTTTCTCTAGCACATCTGCAAAAATAATTTTATTTTCTGGGGTCAGTTTTGGCAATTTATATCCTAGAAAAGTATCCATGTCATCCATTCATCTAGTGTGCATGGAATCAAACAAAATAGACCATGTGGCTCTTTCCTATTTCATGGTCTCTTAAGTTATTTCTCTGCTACATTTCATCATCTCTGCAATTATTTCCAGTATTTCTTATTTTGAATATTTGTACTCCCTATCCTACCTCTACCCTTATTTTTTACTCCTCAAGTAACTATTCATTTATTATTTTCCTACTTCCTAAGTGATCAATTTCTCCTTTTACCTTTATCCTTCCTTCTGTTGCTAGATTT
Source organism: Suricata suricatta (assembly GCF_006229205.1). Lineage (NCBI taxonomy): Eukaryota > Metazoa > Chordata > Mammalia > Carnivora > Herpestidae > Suricata > Suricata suricatta. The sequence continues at coordinate 39,081,225 of NC_043715.1, read as the reverse complement.
TGCTTACTTTCCAACTTCATAAATGGATAATGAATTCATCTGTTTATTATTTCATAATATAATATTTAAAGCTAAAAATTCTTCTGAATACTAGTTTAGCTGTATTCCATAATCCTGAAACATGGTTTTCATAATTTTCTAGATTTTGTTTATGATTTCTGTAAGTTAAGTTTTAATGTCCTGTGAACAGTTATTTATGAAACATTTTTCAGATTTTCAGAAAGTGAGCTTTTTCTTTTTAATTAGTTATCTCCAGTTTTTATTTAAATGAATACATTAAAAAAGCATACTGTGAGTCTATGACCATTATCCCCCAAATCAATTTTTTTTATGGTTTTTATTTATTTTGGAGAGACAGAGACAGTACGAACAAGGGAGGGTCAGAGAGAGAGGGAGACACAGAATCTAAAGCAGGCTCCAGGCTCTGAGCTGTCAGCACAGAGCCTGACGCGGGGCTCGAACCCACGAACCTTGAGATCATGACCTGAGCTGAAGCCGGACCCTCAACTGACTGAGCCCCCCCCCCCAGGCGTCCCCTCCCCCAAATCAAGAACAAGCCAACTCTAGGCACTATCACACTAAGATTAGGAAATGCTGCGCTTCTGGGTCTGAGATTTCCTCTAGGGCTTAACATATCTGTGTTTTAGTTACTGTTCTGTGGATCTTCGAAAAGGACATACATTCTGTCATTAGATATTTACAGATTAGATCTTATTTTCTCTAGGTCTTGTATAGTCTCATTCTTGACCACTTGCTTTTGCTTTTATGAACTAAGAATTAAAACTCAACAGTGATGGGTTTCTCTATTACTTCTTGGATTTTTCTTTTTGTAGTTTTTGCTTTAGAAATTGTGTTATTGGACACACAGATAGTCCAAATAATTGGCATCTTTATCACTGAAAAATTGCCCTTCTTTGCCTCATTTTTCTGTCGGAGACTTTCTTTCCCCTTTTTGCATTACTTCAGTAAGTCCTTATCTATACCTTAGATCTAATCCTTCTAAGAAACTCAGATTCCAGTCTCCTGCATGCTGCTCCCAACACCACTGCAATTGTTACGGTTTTATCTCTTAATTCTACTCCTTGCCTCAGTTCTGCCAGCTCGTGTTTCAGTTCTTTCCTTTGTCTTTCTGTATCTCCTTGCAGGTGGTATATACCTTCTTACAGCCCTGCTTTGAATTCATCCTCTGTGGTGGCAAATGCTTATTATTTTTATGTATTAATTTTTGAGAGAGAGAAGGAGGGAGGGAAGGAGACGGCATAAACAGGGGAGAGGCAGGGAGAGAGCAAGAGGGAGCGAATCCCAAGCAGGCTCTGCACTGACAGAAGGGCTCCATCTCCCAAAGGTGAGATCACGTCCTGAACTAAAGCCAAGACTGAGAAGCTTACCTACAGAACTACCCAGGTACCCCGTACTGTGTTTATTTTTAATGGGACATGTTTGGTCACAATATTCATGTCTCTGCTATCAATGTTTTCTGGGGACTGTTCTTCACCCACTTGTTCCTGGTTTTTCTCATCCTTTTTTCTTCTGGTTTCACTGGACACAGCCTGAGCTGGTGCCCTTCTGTGTGTGGCAAGCTCTTACCAAAGCAGCTGCTTTAGGAAGTTCATGTAGGGGACAGGCCAGGGCCACTGGCCAGGCCAGGTCAGGAAGAATGCTCCCTGTGATACAACGTGCATTGCAACAGTGAGCTCTTCAGTCTCTTCCTCATTTTAGCCAACAGGGATTGGCCACCTCAGAGCTGTTCAATGAGCACGTTTTCTCTCTTTATCTTGGTCTTCTTAAATTCCACTTTTACAACACTAGCCTGTGTCTGTGATCAGTCCTTTCAGCCTGCCTAGCTTACTTGTCTCTCATACCCCAGAGCGTCTCCAGGAAACCTCCCGTCACTGCTGCTCACATCTGGCACCTTGGTTCCCCACAGGGGACCTCGGCCTCACCCCTCAGGATATGCCAGCGACCCTGGAGGCCTCCTCTAAAATCTGCAGCCCCGAGAGGCCTCCCTCCGGACCCTTCCCTGTGCCTCTGAGTTTCACTGGGTTAGGCGGCCCTTCCTCATACGCTGTGGTTCTAAATCAGAGACCTTTCTTGGTTTGATCAAAGCTAGAAAATAACTATCTCTTTTTCATTTTCCTTAATTGCTTGAAGGTAATTCTAAAGAAAAGAAGGAACTGACATCTTTACACTCCCACTTTAAAACAAGAAGTTGGGTAAGAAGCAATTTTAGTGGTTTACCCACCAGGAACAATCTAACTACTCACAATTGGGGAGCTTAGGAACACTGAAATAACTAAGAGACTAAAAATTTTAAAAAATATTGAGTTATATAAGCATAATCATTTCCATAATAATTGTGAAACTCTGTATAACTACGTAACTACTTATGGAAAAGGCAGATGATGTAACATCAGAGAAGTCTGATTTTGAGTCTGAAAACTATACTGGAGTCATAAATAAGTAAAATATATACCCACGTAGGATGCGGCATGGAAGGCAAAACTGAAAACTGGTTTTTGTTAAGGGTCATGAAAACTGAGTGATGTTTTTTACTTACAAGTTTTTGTCACTGTCACAATGTGGTTTGAGCAGGAACACAATACACGTTCAGAAGCCAAAAGCATCAATGCCGTGTGTGTCTGCAGCATGTGCTACACACAAACCATGACAGACGTGCCGCCCGGCTCCCACCTGCCGGTACTGCGACATTCTCTGCCTGAAGGCGGCTCCAGGAGCCGCGTCCCCCGCTCTCCTGCCAGACCAGACCTTGGACAGCAGCCCTTTGTCCGGCTCCCCTTTCCCCCTGCAGAGGGTAACTCTACTCCAAACAGACCACTACTCAGCACTGATGATGTGCTGGGCACCGTAAGGGTAGCACAGAAAGTAAACTGTGGTCTTTGAACCCTTTTGTTTATAACAAAGGGCAGCAAAAAAGCAGGTTGAATTTAAAGGACAATTTACAGGGGCACCTGGGTGGCTTAGTGAGTCAAGCATCCATGACTCGGGTCATGATCTCAGGGTTCATGAGTTTGAGCCCCGTGCTGGGCTCTGTGCTGAAGGTTGAGTCTGGAGCCTGCTTCAGTTTTATGTCTCTTCCTCTCTCTCGCCCTCCCCCACTCACACACACTCTCTCTCAAAAATAAATAAACCTTAACAAAAAAAATTTTTTTTAATAAAAGACAATTTAGAGTTACAGTGTTCGGGGATCAAATATGTTCAAAATGCACCTAAAACAGTGCTAAGCACATAGTAGACATTCAATAAAAGATATTTTTAAGAACCTTATACTTTCTATTTCCCAGCAAGGGAAACAGAGCATTTGTTAACACAGTACTTTTTAATTTAAACTTAAAAAAAATTTTTTTAATGTTTTATTTAGTCTTGATACTGAGAGAGACAGAGCATGAGAGGGGGAGGGGCAGAGAGAGAAGGAGACACAGAGCCGGAAGCAGCCAGGCTCTGAACTAGCTGTCAGCACAGAGCCTGACGCGGGGCTCGAACCCATGAATGTGAGATCTGACCTGAGCCGAAGTCGGAGGCTCAACCGACTGAGCCACCCAGGTGCCCCTAAACTTTTTAATTAAAAAAACATGCTAAGAATATCGAAACTACAACAAGCTGTCACTTCACACCTGTCAGAATGGCAAGAAACAACAGGCTTCGGTGAGAACGCGGAGAAAGGAGAGCCCCGTGCGCTGCTGCTGGAGTGTAAACTGCTGCCGCCTCTCTGGAGGACAGGACGGACGTTCCTCAGAAGACTAAGAACAGAACTATCCTACGACCCAGCAGCTGCACTAACTCAAAGGGATACATGCACCCTGGTTTACAGCAGCACTCTCGACAATAGCCAATCATGGGAAGAGCCCACATGCCCCTCGACGGACGTGTGGGTGAAGAAGACGGGGTGCAGTGGTACATATATACAATGGGGTATCACTCAGCCATAAAAAAGAATGAAATCTTGTCACTTCCAGTGACATGAATGGAGCTAGAGGGTATTATGCTAAGTGAAATTAGTTAATCCCAGAGACAAATACCCTGTAATTTCAGTCATGTGTGGAATTTAAGAAACAAAACAAATGATCATACGGGTAAAAAAGAGAGAGGCAAACCAAGAAACAGACTGTTAACTATGGAGAAGAAGCTGATGGTTAGGGGAGGGGAGGGGAGGGGATGGATGAAATCCGTAAAGGAGCACATTGGTTGTGATAAGCACCAGGTGTTGGTATGGAAGTGTTGAATCGCTATGTCGTACACCTGAAACTAGTATTAGTTAACTAACTGCAATTTAAATAAAAACTAAATATAAAATTTAAAAATATGCCAAGGAAGGATAGTATATATATTTTTTCTATGACCACTTAAAACCAGCATCTTCTCCTTCAATTTTCAAGTTGCTCTGGTCCAGAGTTCCCACGTTCAAATATTAATGTTCTTATGATCAGCAACTAACACTTAAAATATCATTCTGGAGGTGCCTGGGTGGGTGAGTCAGTTAAGTATCTGACTTTGGCTCAGGTCATGATTTCATAATTTGTGGGTTCGAGCCCTGCATCAGGCTCTGCACCCACAGTGACAAGCCTGCTTGGGATTTTCTTGCTCTCCCTCTCTCTCTGCCCTCCATCATACTATCTCCCCCCCAACAAATAAACATAAAAAAGTATTCTGAACACATAAACTCTATGATCTGTCTGTTTCAATATGTTTTTAATGTTTACTTATGTATTTGGTGGGGGGAGGGAGGAGAGAGCTGGCTCCATGCTCCTTTAGTGCAGACCCTGACATAGGGCTAATCTCTCAACTAGGAGACCATGACCTGAGCATAAATCAAGGGCCAGTTGCTTACCTCACTGAGCCACCCAGGTGCCCCTATTTTATAAACAATGTTTTTACTCTCTGAATAATAAATAAATAACAAATGAATTAAAACTATTCAGACATCAAAGTATCTTCATAAAAAGGAGCCCAGCCTAGCCGGGGCACCTGGGTGGGTCAGTTGGTTAAGCTTTTGACTTTTGATTTCAGCTCAGGTCATGATCTTGCAGTTGGGTTGTGGGTCTGAGCCACATATTAAGCTCTGCCCTCATAGTGCAGAGCCTGCTTGAGATTCTCACTCCCTCAAAATAAGTAAATAAACTTAAAAAAATATATAGCCTAGCAAATTTAAGCTATAATGCACAAGTACAAAAGGAAAACAGATTTACAGTTCTCACTCAAATATTCCCACAATCCCCCGTATGAAAATGGTGTAAATTATAAGAATAAATTTATGAAGGCATATATAAACTCTGAAAATGAGCTTTTCCTTTGAGTAATGTGTTTGACCATAAATGGCTAACATTTTCATGGTTTATTCACAGAAAATGTTTACACATTTTAAAATCAAGTAAAACATGGGGCGCCTGGCTGGCTCAGTTGGATAAGCCACCAACTTCGGCTCAGGTCATGATCTCACGTTTGTGGGTTCAAGCCCTGCGTCGGGCTCTGTGCTGACAGCTCAGAACCTGGAGCCTGCTTCCGATTCTGTGTCTCCCTCTCTCTCTGCCCCTCCCTGCTCATCCTCTGTTTCTCTCTGTCTCAAAAATAAATAAAACATTAAAAAATTTTAAAAAAGAAATAAAATAAAGTAAAATGCAAAATTTAGTTCCTCAGTTGCAATAGTCACATGTCACATGTTTAGCAGACCCATTAGCTAGTGGCTACTGTACTGAACCGTGCAGAAACAGACCATTTCCTTCACTGCACAGAGTTCCACGGGACAGCACTGGGTCTACGTAATCTAAGATGAAAAATAAACCAAATGCCCATCATCAGGTTTGAGAAATCGTTGAAATCTCTGAGGATTCCTCTTGGGATACGGAGGGGAAAGCCTGTGCTAGAAGCTACTGTTGGAATAAAGAGAAGAAGATGCAGCAAGGCTGAGCTCAACGTTTCAGGGGCTGGAGGTGTTGGTGGCAAGAAACCTGTTAGATTCGTGTATGTTCCTGTCTTATAGCTTCTTCCAGATGGTATCGGAGGCAGAGACAGAAACTAGCCCAGGATCTCTCTCTCTCTGCACACTCCTCAAACAATCGTGCCCACACATCCACAAGCTGGTAATATGAAAATGTCCGTTTCCATCACAGACGGAATCCTGCCTCCAGACCCATGAGTCCAGCTCCTTTACTCCATCTCTCTCCTTGGACTGTTCTGAAAATGAGTCATAACGTATCCAAACATGGATTGTCATCTGCTGTCTCACCGTCCCCTGTAAAGAATCCAGCTGGCCTTTGTCCCCGGTTCCTGGGAGGTAGTCAAGAAGTCCTCGAATTTCCCGTGTGATAACAGCGCCTTTGCTGCTCCCAGCTGGTTCCTCAGGACCACCTCTCACCGTGTGTTCTGAGGAGATGCCTCCGGATGGGGCTGGTCAAGCCAGAAAGACCAGGGACGTGTGATTAGAGGGTTGGGGCTTGGAGTCAGCTGACACCGGCCCAACCTCCGGGGAGGAGAGGGAGCTGGAGATTGAGTTCCACATTGTGGTCAATGATTCGATCAACCACACCTACATAATAAAACTCCAGTAAAAACTCTGGACACCGGAGCCCAGGTGAGATTTCCCAGTTGACCACAGTCAACACACAGTCATACACTGATGTGACAGGAGAACATGTCCTAACTCCACAGCGAAAGGACAATGAGAAGTCTGAACTTGGGACTCCCCTGCCAGACTTTCAATGAGTCTCTGCCTTTGGTTCTGATTTGTATCCCACTGTTACATTAAAGCTGTCATCCTAAGTGTAATGCTTTCCTGAGTTCTGTGAGTCATTCTAGTGAATTACGGAACCTGAGGGGATAGTGGGTATCTCCAAATCTATAGCCTCCTTGTGGTCAGAAGCCAGGTAGCCTGAGGATCCCCAAACTCGTGACTGGTACCTGAAGTGAGCACAGTTTTGTAACAGACTGTGCCCTTAGCCTGTCAAGTCTGGCTTGACTCTGGGTGGCTGGTGTCAGACGGCGCCCCACTGCCCAGACCGGTTCCTCCCACAGGCGTCATCGCAGTGAATGGCACGTCCGTCCAATTCTTCAGCTACTAACGGGAGAGAGTAGATCATCACTGGTGATTCCTCCCTCTCAACCTCCATCCACACATGATGAATCGATATATCCTCCTAAATCCACCTTCTAATAAGCTCTGAGTCCACCCACTTCTCTGTTCGGTCTTTTCCTCTCTGGTCCCGTTCTCCTTGTGCCCTTAGAGTTGTGGCCACATGTGCCTGCCTTCTCTCTGATACTCGACTGGGCGAGTTTTGTCCTACCTTATGGCTTTTTCAGCTGTGTTCCCTCTGCTTAGAAGGCTTCCACAGATCTTGGCGTGGCTGTTCTTAGGATGTAAGTGTTGAGGTGCGTCTGGTCTTCAAAATGGTCTGCTTTCCCCCCAATCTCAAGTAACCTCCCGATAACTATGTCACCACCCTGTTTGGTTTCCACCATAGGACTTATTATTTCTTGTTGGTTCCTGTTTTTCTGTCCTGATCGGAATTAAGTTCCGGGTCATATTCAAAGGCTGTTTTCTCAGGCCTTGATCTGTGTCTGACGCACAGACGAGGTGCACTGACTGACCTTCGCGTGCTGCTGAACTGGATCTTCCTGGCGGCTGCCTCCTCTCTCAGTGCTGCCCTCCTCAGGCTCCTCCCGCCGCAGCTGGGCCATCTTTGTAACACGCCAACACCAGGACACTGCTGTCCCTTCGGGACCTGGCCTCTGTTTTCTGTCCCGGTACATTCTCTCTCCCCGTCTGCTCTCCAGCCAGGCTGACTACGCCAACCCCTTCAGTGCCGTTCTCTCCGCTCCAAGTTCCCGCACGTGTCCCTTCCCTGTGACGTTCGCCTCTGCTCCCCAGTTTGTCTGGTTAATCTTCTCATTCTTCAGGCCTCCTTAACCGTCACCTCCTCCAGAGAGCCTTCCCTGAGCTTCCAAAACTGGGTTAGGCTACCTCTCCTCTGTGCTGCCACAACACTCGCGCTTTCCCCAGCAAGGTACCGATTCTGGATGAGCTGTAACGGCCAGCTTGCCTGAACCCTCAAGGGTGTAAACTCTCTGAGGGCAGGGGCCCTGTCTCAGCTGGAGGTATTGCTACCACTGGGCACAGTCTCTGCTGGTACGCTATAGATGCTTAATACACATTTACTGGATCAGTCTATTATACGGGAATATCTGCCAGAAAATTCACTAGTCTCTGTTATTCTTTCCATGTTCCCCAAGGTGTTCAAATCAATGCTACCCAGAGAAAATAAATAAATACTAGGTAAAAGTATAATGACTTCCTAACCCGGTGAGATGCAAAAGCAAAATCAAGGGTGCTCAGGCTTCTTGATGATGGGGTGTATTTACTTACTAGCAAGGCCACTTAAAGAACTACATTACAATTTGAAATTAAGTTATATGATCTCTTTTAGCATCTTCTCCTTACTACATAGGTACCAACATTTAATTTTAGCTATATGCCCCTGCAGGGGTATTTCAGTCTTTATTCAAAATGTTGGTGCTGACAAATAAGTATTAGATGGTTTAGTTAGGGAATCTGCTTATATGCACTCCATTTTAAGGAGATACAAGTGAAGGGTGCCTGGGTGGCTCAGTCCGATAAGAGTCTGACTCTTGATTTTGGTCCATGCTTTGCACTGAGCACTGAGTGTGCGTGCGATTCTCTGTCTCTCCCTCTGCCTGTCTTGGCTAGTGCAAGCTCTCTTTCTCAAAATAAACATTAAAATAAAGAAATAAAGAGATATAGGTGAGCAAAATTTCTATTGACAAGAAAAATGACCCATGGTCCCTGAAGGATAAGAATTACTTTTTGTACTATGATACTTTGTATAAAAATATATACATAGATACACGCTACACCTATAAAGTAATTGGACAGGTTTTAAAAATAAACATATTATAAGTTATCCATATAAATTAAAATTTGTCATTCAAAGTAGTCCCCTTTGGGGACTCATTCCAATAATGGAACCAAAGTTCAAAATAATTTGGAAAACTCTCTTTGAGATCTGTTTTATTTTTTAATTAAAAACAATTTTTTAATGTTTGGTTATATATTTTGAGAGAAATGTGTATGAATGGGGGAGGGGTAGAGAGAGAGAATCCCAAGTAGGCTCTGGGCTGTCCGTGCAAAGCCTGAGACAGAGCTCCACCTGAGCCAAAATCAAGAGCTGGATGCTGAACTGACTAAGCCTCCCAGGCGCCCGAGAACTGTCTTAGGTTCTCCACGGATTCTTGTGAGCAGTCACCTAGATGACAAATATGTGACCTTTGTAAGCAACTAGTCATTAGAAGTCACAGAACCAAAGAGGGTCGAAGATGATGACATTTTGGATAAAAAACAAAGTACATTTGGATGAAGAGCCCTGGTGACGTAGAGGTTTCCTTGCTGAAGTGATCTGCTTCTTTTGGAAACAATGGCAAAATAAAAGACATCTAGAAATGTTTAAGAAGAGACAAAAGGAGAACAAGGAGGTTGGTGTTTAAGAAGTCACAGGCCCTCCTGAGAGCGAGGAAAACGTCGGCTCCTCCCCACTCTGCCCGTCCCGCGCCGAGAGAAAGGCAGAGCCCCCGAGGCTGCCTCTGCAGCCAGATGAAGACCCCAAGGCTCGGAGCACTGGCTCCTGATTTCTTTTTCACTGTGCCCAACAGAAAAAAGAAACTGACACTGTGATACACACGTATGTATCTGTACACACATACACATGACTCACAGTTACACAAATAATTCTCAACCCTCGTGTATATGATAATATCCTCTCGTATCTTATTTTAACTACGAAACATGTTACTCGTGATCTGCTGCAACAGCTTCACAGCGTGCAGTTTGAAGACGACTAGTTTAGAGTTCCGGTCACATCCCTAGAGCCAATTCGCGAGACGAGAACCCTCACTGATTACAGAGTCTGATGTTCTCTTGAATCGCAGTCCTTCTATGCTACAGGCCAACCTTCCAGCAGGTTGGGGCCTTTGCGGCTAAGCTGCGTCGTCTTGGCCGTTCATGTACACACTTAGCTCCCGGACGCGCTGGTGCGCCAAGCACACCACAGACACAGGACCGTACCTTGATATTAGAGAACCATAAATCGTTCTCGTGTAAAGTGGCCAGGTACACAGATGTAAGAAGTCCGATGCAAAGGGCAACGGTTCCGCCAACCGTAAGGGACAGAAGCTTCCATAATCTTCTCGTGGTACAGCCTTTTGGACAAAACAAATAACGAAGTCAGTCAAGAACGCAGACTCTAGTAGTTCTACCTCAGACGACCGAGTATGCTACGTTCCGACTGCCTGGCTTTGGCGAAGCTCCCCCCAGGCCCCGCGCACAGTTAGGACCCCTTTCTGTGACTCTGGAGGCCTGTTTTCATACTTCATTATGGTTTTTACCCGACAGGATCTAACTGCCCACTTCTCCATTTTGCCAGGAATTGTGAGCTTCCTCATTACCTTATTGATCTCAATACCGCGGGTCTGAGCTTGACTAAGTTTAATAACTGTAGTTTAACTCTGAAGTTTGTTAAACGGAGGAGCAAGTCGGTTGCGTGTCTAGAATATAGAAAGTCTTTTAGATGATCTATGTACAATTTGTGATTTATTCATTAAAAGCTATCAAAAAGCTTGCTACTTAAAACTCAAAAACCCACTGGAGAGAAAAAAAATCCATCACAACTCAAATTAAAGGACTATACATAAACTAGGAAAAAAATATTCATGGCACATATAAGAAAGTTTAAGTATCCTTAATATGGGATGAACACTTCCAGGATTAAAAACTAAGTATTTCAGTTGGAAACAGATTACAGAGACAAACAGGCAATGCACAAAAGAAAAAGAAGGGCCAACAGACAGACAAAATATTCACATTCATTAGTATTAAGGAAATGCAAATCGAAACAATGAGCTGTAATTTTTTAGATGTTGGTCAGTTTGATAGCTTAAAAATGCTAATGCTGAGGGTACAGAATAGGAGTATTTTTCAAACACTGCTGATAGAATAACGTGCAGCTCTCTGGAACATATCAGGGCAGGAAGTAGGGAAAGCTACCAAAATGAGCATGCCATCTGACCAGTAATTCCACATCTCGGCATATACCCCAAAGTAAAGTTTTAAACGAACATTTGGCCATAAATACATTTATCCTAGGTCTGTTTGTATAGAAGAAAGGCTAAAGACCACCTAAATATTCAACCAGGAATTAGTTAAATCAGTTATGCTATAGCCACACAGTGACTACCTCAGTAACACTTTTAAAATACACCAACTGACTTGTGATATGATCGAAACATAATAAAAGAAATGTAGCAAATTACAAAACAGCTAGGATCCCAAGGATGTAAAACCAGGTGACTGCTGGCGGGCGTGTCTAGGCAAGACCACCATTTCAACAGCAAGATCAAGTTTCATGGGCGACAGGCTCAGGACAGGTTTGTTTGTGGGAATATTTCTCCCTCCTTTTTTTTTTGCTTTTCTTTAGTTTTCAGGGTTTTTTTTTAATTTCCTGACATGAATAAATACTGCCTCAGTAAAATGAAAAATTCTCAGTTATGTTTTAATTTAAAAAAAGCCAACTTGGAAGCTCCTGGGTGGCTCAGTTGGTTAAGTGTCTGACTCTTGATTTTGGTTCAGGTCATGATCTCATGGTTCGTGGGATTGAGCCCCATGTCGGGCTCTATGCTGACGGTGCAGAGCCTGTTTGAGCTTCTCTCTCTCCCTCTCTCTCTCTCTCAAAATAAATAAATAAACTTGTAAGAATAAAAAAAGCAAACTTGAAGTTGCGCTGTGTAAGTCTTCAGAAAGTACTTTATCATGTTCAAAACTGCTAGTAGTCAGGTTGGATGGTTTGACTTTTCAGTACAGATTAATTTTATTTTACTTTTTAGATTAATTTTATTTTATAAAACTGCTCCCCTCAAATTACTAGCTTTCGCTGATAAGAATTGACATGGCTGCAATTAATGTAAATTCTGTCAGATATCCAAACTGGTTGATAGACAAGGCATTTTTCATGCTTATTTTTAAAAATCCCTGACCATGCTTAGCTGCGAGAGCAACTCTGGAGTTGGGAAGTTCATAATTCAGGTCATCTGATGTACACTTAGCAAGAACCTTCCGCATTGTGCAAACAACTTACCAAATTCTGAACACTACCATCCCACAAACCAAAGGAGAAATTTTCAGGAGTTCAAATAAAGAATGCAAAAATGTTTGATTCATCTTTCAGTCCCTTAATGGAATGAGAAAGTCCACAAGGTAAGGCTCTCTAGAGTGAGCAGCATACACACACCAGAAAAATTAGAAACAGACTAAAACCTAAACCGTGTGGGAAAGCATGACTTTAGAAAGGCAAAGATTGGCAAAACCAGAACCCACTGCACAGACAGCTGAGAAACCCGCGCCTCTAATCAGAGCTCTCTGACCTTTTATCTGGTCACAACTGTAAAACCGGTTTTATCAAACTGCAATCAAATCATCTGTCAAACTAAAATGTCACGGTATTAGAACAAGGTTCCTCAAATATTAGGGCTCACCAAAATTTATCTTATTGGAGAGTGATCTTTTAATATGCAGAAATAAAAGCAATCCAAAATGCTGCTTTAATTAAAGTCACCTACCAGATGGCAATTTATTTTCCAACTTCACATTTGCTTCTTGTGCTGCATAATCCTCAGGAACTTCTGTGGTTTTTACTCCTTTTCTTTGCCTGATGGATATCATGGTGTCAAAGACTTATGTGCATTGTTCTTCCAACCACTCCTACAAACAACACAGAAGTAAACTGCCCATCCATATGCCAGGACCCTCTCCCCAACACGCCCTCTGCTCCTCTGTGCCTTGAAGCCTTATCCCTGGCTTAGCATGCCCCCGCCCCCTTCCCATCAAATCTTAACCAGCCTTCAAAGCTACTGTCAAGCCACAACACAAATATTTACTTAATACAGATTATTAAGAGTTAAGAATGCAGGTGAGCATTCCAGACAAGTCCCTGCCCTTCTTCCAAGAACCCTTCCTCTAGGTTGTGACAGCCGCTGCTAATCTTTCTCCTTCCTGAGCCACTGCAATTACCATCAATTGGTCACATAATTATGCAGTTTTATATTATGTTCCACCGCTCCAAACCACGTGAGAGGTATTCAGTAGTAAATCTGTTGATAGCCTGATTCCAAAGAAGTGAAACACTGTTTTGTCTTAAGTATCTGAATTTTAATACCGACGTTCTTTAAAAACAGTTCACACTGGAAGCTTCAAGAATGTGCCTGAGTGGTGATGGCAGCGGGGGTGTGCCAATCAGGGCAGCTGCTATCCCAGGGAGCAACAGTGGGAGTAAAGGCAGGGTGCAGGAGCCTGGTTTGGAAGCAGCGAGTGGGAGGCGAGGGAGTGGTGGCAGTGAGTAAGCTGGCTACGGTCCCCGGGAACATCTTGCTTCACTCGTCTGAATAATGAACGGCGTTTTACTAATTACTATTAAATGTGACCAGTTATCGGACACGATTGTTTGGGCAGTTTCTTAAAAACGAAACAACCTGCTCTATAGAAAGAACAATCCAACCAACATTATACAATTTATTCATTCATTCATACAAAAAGAAAATGTGAGACGCAAAGCACGGAAAATGACTCTGGAGCAGCGAGGCAGGAGAAAGGAGTGTTAGGCAGAGCCGTACTGCACTAGGAGGGCGGATCCCCCAGTTGCCTCCTCCTAGAAGCAGGTCCTTCCCAAGGGCTCGCGAGGAGTTGAAATATCCCGCAGCAGATACACTCTAACAAGTCAGGACAGAAGGGCAACAAAAACGTCCGTGCCAACTCTGTGTCAGGTACTGTGCTAATCGCATCGACTGGGAAACAAAGTTTCCTTATAATGAAAGGGAAAGCCATGTTCAACGTTTGAAAAGGGAAATGAGAGCGACGCTCGTCCCCTCCTCGGAAGGACCAGCACACACAGAGCGACCTGGCACTGCAGGGCACGTCAGCTTCCCGCCGCATCCCCGCCTCACAACGCCGAGTGTTCGCCCCGGACACCGAGGGTCGCCTGCGGCCGCCCAAGTTCAGACACTCGCTCCAGCTCGGCAGTCGCGCGGCCGCGGAGGCCAGCACCCGCCAGGCCCTCCCTCCGCCCGCGCGGCCGGAGCGAGAAGTGGCCCGCGAGCGCCGCCCCGCCCTCGGCCAACTTCCTCACTC
>NC_043715.1:39035210-39066928 GCF_006229205.1 Suricata suricatta | reverse complement strand
CGGGGGCGGGGCAGCACAACGGCCCGCGATGCACCGCGAGGACAGCGAGGATCCAGCAGCGGCCACCGGGCAGCGGCGGAGCTTCGCGCGACACCCGAGAAATGGGGGACTGGGGGGCGTCAGCGGCCCCGAGGAAGGGGCGCGCCAGGGAGGCCGGGCCGCTGCGGGCGCGCCCATAGGTCCCGGGAGCCGTCCGTCAGCGAAAGTCCCCGCCCTTTCCAGGAGCGCCCCGCCCCGTCTCGTGCGGCGCTGGCCGGAAGGAAGCAGTGCACTTCCGCTCGCCACGCCAGCCCCGCCCACCCCGCGTCCAGTCGTTGAGTACAGAGCACCGAGACCCCTGACCCGCCCGGTGCAGACGCGAGCCGGCAAGGCGCCCTCCTCGGCCTCGCGGACGCCCGCCAGCCCCAGGCCAGCGCGAGAGCTGGCCGCCCGGGGGAGGAGGTGCGGTGGCAAGAGACCGCGAAAGCCTTTTGCTTGCTCCGTAGCTTCCTGCTCCCCGGGTGCTGCTGGGTGCGGAGCGGCTCAGGGAGGGCCCGGCGGACCGAAGCAGTTGACCCTTTGGGGCACTCCCTTGCACCCCGCGTCGCAGGCCTGTCGCACCCCCTTTCCGGGTCTTGGCAGCCTCCCCAGGCCCCAGTGGTCGCTGCTGTGTGCTTGGAAGGCGCGTCCGCTGCGGCAGAGAGCACCCGCGGAGACTCCCCTGGCCCCGAGCGTTGGAAGGGCGACGCGCCCTTCCTTAATCCTGCCCTCAAGGATATGCTTCTCTTGGTCTCCAGGACTAGAGTGAAGCCCTTTTTGAGGGCAGGTACTGTGCTTTTACCTGGGTTTTTCTTTCTTTCTTTTCTTTTCTTTCTTGTTTATTTATTGAGAGAGAGCATGAGCGGGGAAGGGGCAGAGGGAGCGAGACAATCCCAAGCAGACCCTGCACTGTCTGCTTCGAGCCTGAGGCGGGGCTCCAACTCAGAAATGATGAGATCTTGTCCTGAGCCGAAGTGGGACCTTTAACCGGGATGTTTCACCGACCGAGCCGCCCAGGGGCCCCTCCCTGGCTAGCTTGCTTAATCACACTGTATAGAAGGGTAGATGAAGCCTTCTGTCTGCAGATGGCCCAGCGATGACTTGTTAAGGATGGTCGTCTGGGTCCTCCACCTGTGAAAAGACTGTCCCTCTAATTCCAACACGAAGTTATTTCTTCCAGGAAGCCTTTCCCAGTCACCCTTGTTGGGTACTTTCTCCTCCTCCGTGTGGCTGTTGCTATTTAATAAGCGCACATTCTGTGCCAGAGGATGGAGGTATCTGCTGGGCGGGTTTAAGAAAAATAAATCTCAGCTGTGTTTTCACATGACATTTGTCATGTTTTAACTTGATTGTTGGTGTCTTTGATGTTGCAGACTTGAGAGCAGAGCTGATACTTGAAATCTTTTTCGCGTTTAGATGGCTTACATGGGTGCTTCATAAAAACATATGTGACTTCATTCCTCCTTAAATAGAATTTCCCCCCTCTTATTGTATATAGGATTTTTTTTTTTTTTTGGTAAAGTTGTGTCCCTCTGGGGAAGAATATGTCTGTGGTGCAGTGTACATCCCTTGAGTAAAGGAAACAGTCCTCAGTAACCCCTCTTTGTTTTAATATTAATGAAATCGTTATTCCAGCAGGATAAAGCTTTAAGACTTATTTTTAAAAAGTATCTACTGCTGAGAGTTAAGTCTTCAGAATTAGTAAATCAATTAAGAATGGGTGGCTTAGTCGGTGAAGTGTCGGACTTCAGCTCAGGTCATGATCTTGAAGTTTATGAGTTGGAGTCCCACATTGGGCTCTCTGGGTACAGCATGGAGCCTGCTTTGGATCCTCTGTCTCCTACTCTCTGTCTCTCCCCTGCTCATGCATGCCTGTGCGCCATCGAAAATAAACATTAAAAAAAAGAAAAAGAATACTTAGCTCTGATACAGTAACCAGGAGGGTGATGGATAAACAGTAGTAGGCCCTGCCTTCAGCGAGCTCTGGTCATGGACAGGCTGCCATTGTGTACAGGAATTCTTCTTGTTTGCATTATGTTGTGAAACCCAAACGGATTTCTCTCTGTTGTGGCCAGCAGAAGTGAAGCTGTGGTCTTCTAGAAAGGTGCAATTCAATGTTTATTTATTTTTGAGAGAGAGAGCATGAGTAGGGGAGGGGCAGAAGGAGAGGGAGACAGAATCCGAAGCAGGCTCCAGGCGCTGAGCTGTCAGCTCAGAGCCCAATGCGGGGCTCGAACTCACAAACAGCGAGATCATGACCTGAGCCAAAGTCAGCCACTTAGCCAACTGAGCCACCCAGGTGCTCCTAGAATGGTGCAATTCGAATTGTGGTGTTGGGGACCTGTGGCATCACTGTCACCATCTGTTGTTGGGAATGCAGATCATCAGATCCTGCCCCAGACCCACTGAATCCTCATCTGTAGGGGTGGGGTCCAATAATCTGTTTTAAAATGTTCTTCATATGAGTCCGTGCTCAGTAAAGTTTGAAAGCCGCAGCAGAACCTTGTTATTCAAGGGGCTAGGGGGAACAGTATTGCCTGGGACTTTCTTAGAAACACAGGCTCTCGATCCCTCCCAAGACCTACTGAGCCAGAATCTGCATTTTAATATAATCCCCGGGTTATTTGTATGCACATTGCACTTGGAGAAGCACCACACCAGAAATCATCGCTGCTATTGACATCCTTTCTATGAAAGTATTCTGCCTCGGGGCCCGGGGGGAGAGTGCTCTTTTTCCTACCTGCTATACAACGTTCCGTTTTCAATTGCTTGGCTTAGCAGTGTGACCACCCATGATCACCGGGGTATCTTCTGTGACCATGGACTCTCCTGGCATTCCTTTTCAGTCTCCTGTAAACTCTTCCTTTTAAAAGAAATGGTTCTTTTGGCTTATGGCTCCGTTTTCCACTGATACCCTGATGGCACATACGTTTTTATGCCCAGGTGTATTTCCTGACCCCCAGGTCCCACGTGGCCACTGTCTTTTCAACATTTCCACGTGTGCAAGCGTCTCAAACTCATTAACAAAATAAACTTTTTCTAATCCCCAACCTGCTCCTCATCCCATTGTGCCCCATTCACCTAAGTGCTCAAGTCAGAATCCCAGGAGCCAAATGTGGCTCCTTCCCATCATGTAATCCATGCATCTAAATGTGGAATCCTATTGGATTCTTCCCTAACTATCTCAGAACTTGCCCAATTTTTCTCCCCCTCTGTTGCCACTATCCTAATCCAAGTTACCGTTCCTTGTCAGGATCATTTTAATGGTCTCCTAACTGATGGCCTGACCTCCATACCTGCCCCGTCCTTGTCCACCCTCCATGCAATAACCAGAGCGATCTTACTGGTTTTATATAAAAATCAAGCTCCTTAACACAGCTTTGAATTATTGCCATCAATCAGCCTCCATTTACCTCTCCAGCCTCATCTCTACTTCCTGTTTATAAATTTCTACGATTTTGCAAGTGTCTCCTTGTACTCTCTTTGACCTGACTTACATGCTATTCCATTTGAATTTCAACTTAGTCCTTGCTGCCTGGTTGATACCCTCCTAGATTCCCCTGATAGGTAATCAGTCCAGTAATATTCTGTGTGGGGGGCCTGGGAGGCTCAGTCGCTTAAATGCCCAACTCGATTTTGGCTCAAGTCATGATCTAACATTAGGGCGTAGGATCAAGCCCTGAGTTGGGCTCTATGCTGACGGTGTGGAACCTGCTTGGGATTCTCCCTCTCTTTCTCTCTCTGCCCTGCCCCTGGTGTGCGCACACTCTTGTTTTCTCTCTCTCTAAATAAACATAAAAATACTCCTCTGTATGGATGTATCATGATTTTATTTAACTATTCCCCTCTATACACTTAGGTTGTTTTCAGGTTTTTTTTAAATTTTTTTAACATTTACTTATTTTTGAGATATAGAGACAGAGCACAAGCTGGGGGAGTGACAGAGAGGGAGACACAGAATCTGAAGCAGCTCCAGGCTCAGGGCTGTCAGCGCAGAGCCTGACTCGAGGCTCAAACCCACAAACCGTGAGATCATGACCTGGGCTGAAGTCGGACGCTTAACCAACTGAACCACCCAGGTGCCCCATAGTTGTTTTTAGTTTTATCCTATTACAAGCAATACTGTCAAGAATATCCTTACATTTATGTAATTTTTTAGGACATATTCCTAGAGATAGAATTGCTAGAATTCATATTTTAAATTATGATAGGGTACCTGGGTAGCTTAGTTGGTTGAGCATCTGACTTTGGCTCAGGTCATGATCTCATGGATTGTGAGTTCAAGTCCCACGCCGGACTCATTGCTGTCGGCACAGAGCCAGCTTCAGATGCTCTGTTCCCCCACTCTCTTCCCCTCCCCTGCTTGTGTTCACTCTTTCTCAAATATAAATAAACATTAAAAAATTATAAACATTGGCAAATTACTTTCCAAAAAGGTTAGCGATTCTGTTACTCCACACTTCCACCAATGCCCGTTCCACTGCTCATTTCTTCGTGCCTTTGCCAACAATCCAAAGATGGAATTTTTAGTCTTTGCCAATCTGACAACTGAAATACCACTTCTTCTTATTATTACTACTAAGTAGGCTTCACACCCATCTCAGAGCCCAATATGGGGCTCAAACTCACTACTCTGAGGTCAAGACTGAACTGAGGTCAAGAGTTGAACACTTAACCAACTGAGTCACCCCGTATCATTTCAGGTGCCCCAAGATCTCAGTTACATGCTATTTGTGAGGTGGAGACGGTTGTATCAGGGGTTTATTGGCTGTTTGTGTTTCTTTTTCTATGATTTGTCTTTTTGTGTTCTTTGACCAGTCATGAATTTAATCTTTTTTAAAATATTTATTTGGGGCGCCTGGGTGGCTCAGTCGGTTGAGCCTCCGGCTTCGGCTCAGGTCAGATCTCACGTTCGTGGGTTCGAGCCCCGCGTCAGGCTCTGTGCTGACAGCCAGCTCAGAGCCTGGAGCCTGCTTCGGATTCTGTGTCTCCTTCTCTCTCTGCCCCTCCCCCTCTCATGCTCTGTCTCTCTATCAAAAAAACAAAAAACAAAAAACAAAAAAAAACATTAAAATATTTAATTTTTTTTTTTAATTTTTGAGAGAGAGAGAGGGTGGGGGGAGAGGCAACGTGAGCAGGGGAGGGGCAGAGAGAGAGGGAGACACAGGCACCGAAGCAGACCCCAGGCTCAGAGCTGTCAGCACAGAGCCTGATGGTGGCTCAAACCCATGAACCATGAGATCATGACCTGAGCCAAAAGTCAGAACGCTTAAAAGACTGAGCCACCCAGGCGGCCCCGGTCATGGATTTAATCTCGATGTGAGGGATTATTCACAGATTATAGAAATGGAATTTTTGCCACACGCCCTGCAGAGGTTTCCTCCTTATTGCATGCCTCGTCAGGTGTCTTTTGCTAGCGATTTTGTCTTTTGTAGCAATTTTCCATTTTTTTATACTGTCAAATCAACCCCTTTCCCTTTATAGCTTTTGGGTTTTTCCATCATGCTTAGGAAAACCTTTCTCACTGCAAGACTGTAAAATTTTAAAAATACTTTCTTCTAGTTTTAAAAAATATGGAATCTCTTTAATATGGGGTGAGATGGGGATCTGATATAATTTCTTTCTAGCTGGTCGGTCATTTTTTGAATTACCTGATTCACATACTAATTCCTGTATGTAATTGGCCTATTTGTTAACTATTGTGTTTAAGTGATTTTAAAAAGGAACTCTATGCAACAGTTCCACGTATGTGTAACTACTGTTTCTTTAGAGAAAGCTTTCATACTTGTGAGAGCAAGTGCCCCTTTTATTATATTTCTTTGAAATACATGTCAGGGTGTCTGGGTGGCTCAGATCATGATCTCACAGTTCATGGGTTTGAGCCCTGCATCAGGCTCTGTGCTGTCAGCCCAGAACCTGCTGGGGATTCAATCTCTTCCTCTCTCTCTCTGCCTCTCCTCTGCGCGTTGTCTCTGTCTCAAAAATAAGTAAATAAACATTAAAAAAACCCCATGTCTTGGCAAGTTTTACATATTTATTGGCTCAGTTGAGCTCTGTTACCATTTATCAGTTTTTAACAAAGAGTCCATGGAGGTTTTTACTAGCATTGTGTAAAATTTAGGGGTGCGTGGGTGGCTCAGTTGGTTAAGCGGCCGACTTTGGCTCAGGTCACAATCTCACAATCGTTGAGTTCAAGCCCTGCATCGGGCTCTGTGCTGACAGCTAGCTCAGAGCCTGGAGCCTGCTTCAGATTCTGTGTCTCCCTCTCTCTCTAACCCTCCCCCGCTCATGCTCTGTTCTGTCTCAATAACAAAATAAAAATAAAAAAATAAAATTTATAGGAACATTTGGGCAAAGTGAGATCTAACCCTGGGTATTCTGTCATAGGAACACCTACTCAGTTGAAGACAGCTTGGCCACCAGTGCTTTTATCCACTTCGTTTTGCCCTCTCGTCCACAAGCGCTGGCTTTCCATGTGTCTTGATAAAGGAGCAGACAGCAGATAAAAAGTTTGTCCTGTCCATGTCGGTGCATACATGTGCGTATACTTAGCTGAAGTAAATACGAAGGGAGTCCTCCTATGTTCTGCCTGCCTCCCACTGGATTGTTCTGTACATCCTTGGTGTAAGAGCCACACCAGAGGCTGCAGACAGGCTGTGCCTGCAGAGTCCTTCGGGGGCTCGCTCAGCGTGCATAGTCTTAGGGGAGCTGTGTCGAGGGTCCCCTTCCTCAGTGCATACGGATCATCACCGACTTGCACAGAAACTGACGTTATACTGGAATCCTTCCCTCCTTTAAGATATTTGCCAGTGTATGGCCCCTTCCCTGTGAGATTCTTTAAAAAAGGCATAATGAAATAATTGTCATTGATTTTTTTCTTCCTTTGACCAACTTTGTATTAATTAGAGTTGTAGAAGTTTACATAATGGAATTCAGGGGTGCTTAGCTGGCTCAGGTGCCAACGTACATAACTCTTGATTTTGGGGTCATGCGTTCAAGCCCTGCATTGGGTGTGGAGCCCACTTAATCAAATCAAATCATATCAAATCAAATAAAAAGTAGTGAAATTCATAGACGGATTAGCTAGGTGCACACTTATCTGACGCTTAAAGTTAGCGCTATTTTTTTATTGTTTATTTTGAGAGTGAGTGAGCATGAATGGAGGAAGGGCAGAGAGAGGGAGACACAGAATCTGAAGCAGGTTTCAGGCTCTGAGCTGTCAGCAACAGAGGCTGATGTGGGATCATGTGAGATCATGACCTGAGCTGAAGTCGGACATTTAACCGACTGAGCCACCCAGGAGCCCCTAAAGTTAACAGTATTTAAGCATTACCAGTTTGGTTTCATTTGCCTTAATACTCGCTACTCTTAACTCTACATGTCTGTTATTCCCACCTACACCTTTTTTTTTTTTAAAGTTTATTTACTTTGTGCACAAGCAGAGGAAGGGCAGAGAGAGAGAGAGAGAGAGAGAGAGAGAGAAAGAGAGAGGGAAATTCCAAGCAGGCTCCAAGCTGTCATCATGGAGCCTGACATGGGGCTCAATCCCACGAACCATGAGATCATGATCTGAGCTGAAATCAAGAGTTAGATGCTTAACCAACTGAGCCATCCAGGGCCCCCATTCCCTTACACCTTCTTTTCTAATTTCCATGGTTAGAAAAATGTTGCACTTGTAGATTTCAAATGAGGACATGAATAGTCAAGTTATTCAATTAAAGCAGACGGTGATGCTTTATCACATAAGCTTCTTGCCAAATATGATGATTCCTAGATGTTGGCTGTTCTCGTCCACAAACCAGTGGCCTTGGCTGATCTCCCTAGTTTATTCTTTGGACTCTCTAATGTCATCCCCTGCAACAGGCAGAACACAACAGGTGTCTAAAACTCCTAGAAGTACACATTTCCTTCCAACGGTTGCCAAAGCGTATTGTCTGGCTTGGGAATTTTGGGTTTTTCTGTAGGAAAAAGTAGGAGTTTGAGCCAGAAATGTATATGTTTCTAACACCCTCAGACTAAGATATTTTATCCTGCCTTAAATCATGGCTAATCTAGCACTGGGTTGGATTTTCACCAAGCGTTCCTCTGCTACCCTTCTGGGTCCCCCCATGAATACTTGGCTCGAAGGACTCCTTATGTATTAGAATTCACAGGTGTGCCTGTCGGCTGTGACTCACTGGACCCCCAGCAGCTGTGTAGACTGTACTGGTATGACTCTCGTTGAATTTCCACCTTCTTTCTGAGCTCATTTGCCTTCCTTCACTGTGGCCATCACCAGGTCGCCTGCAGTGGCAGCAGGAAGTCTGTTCAGCCACCCCTGGATCCTCCCCCCCCCCCCCATGACACATGGATTTTTGGCTCCGGTGTTGTCAGCAGTTGATACCGCCTCCTACCTGAAGAGCCAGGGAAAGTCAGAATTTCCCACCAGACCACCCACCACGTCCTCGCTTTGACATCTTGAATGCTGGACTATCTTTTAGATGTCATGTGAACTGTCTACAATATCCTAGGGACTGAAAAATAGGGTCGACTGTTTTGGTATATTTGAAGGGATGGGTTTTGTTTGAGTCTTCTTCCCCAAGACACAAGCCAGCATGGTTCCTAGTCTCCTCTCTGAGGTTGTATCAAGAACCTCTGATGCCACGCTTTATAAGGGCAATTTCCACCCCGCTCACAGAACGCGTCAACTGAAGCAACCACTGTTGAGCCCTTAGACGGCCAGGCCCTATACACACATGGCTATGAACTTTCACAGCGGCCCTACAGAGCTTGCGTATTACCATCTGTTCTACTGAGGAAGAAACTGAGTCTCAAAAATGGTTGGACGCCTTAACTCAAGGTCACGTGGCTTGGAAGCAAGTATGGTCCGAAACTGTGTCAGGACTAAGTATTTTATAGACAATCTCATTTAATCCACATAGCCCTATGAGGTCGGTATTACTGTCAGCTTTACCTGTCAGAAAAACAGAACTGAACTTCTAAGACACTCCAAAGGATAAAGCCAGACTATTCCAAACCACCTGGGGTGGGAGTACCCACTCCGCGTGTGGCTCTGGGGCGCGCACCCTTAGTCCTGCGCCTGCTTTGGATGTCCTGCGCCTCTTGCCCATCAGGAAGGTTCGTATTTTTTCTTCCTGCTATTACAAAGTTCAGCTTTAAAAACTGTCAGGCAGTACACGGGAGCCTCTTGATCAGCACGTGCGCACGGAGCACAAGGGTGGGGCGCAGATTCTGAAGAGCCTTATTTTAAGATTTCTTGACCAGTACCATCACTGTAGCAAGACACGACCCACCACCCGTGTTCTATGCTTCACTGTGGAGAAGGGCTGGAAAAATGAAGGTAACCTTGAAACCACTGGTTTATTTAATTATTCCAGCGTAACTTTTTTTGTACATTAGCTGCAGAACATCAGAAATAAATACAGCTTAGGATTTGAACCACGTCCTGCAGTACTTTTTCTCATAAGCCTGAAATAGAATTTTCTAACACCTTTTGTGGTTGGAAATACTGAATTTAAATAGGGCTGCAGATATAAACAGAAAGAGCAAGATGTGGATCAATGTGCCTATTTCAGTAAAATGCAGCCACATTATTTCTGAAATAGACACCAGAATTCATAAAATGACAAGTAGAAAATAGAAAAATCTGGAGATGTGCCCTGTAGTGACAATGAGCCTTTAAATAACCCGATTTGGTACTAATAAAATACCTAAAAGTGAACTTTATTATGTTGAGGGTCTCTTTAGATCACAATTTTTTAGATTAATAATGAAAAAAGCACTTCATTATTATTGCTACCAAAGGTAAGGATAAGTATCCTTATTTTTCTGAACAAAGCATAAAGCTGAGAAACCGGAAAGATGGAATGGTTGAGTCTGAGCTCGTGGTCAAGGATTCATTATTTTTGGATTTGTGTATCAAACTCCAGCTACCCAACATATGTAATGTCCTTCCCAAACAGATGCCCCACATACCTCAGGAGTACCCTAGAAGCTTCTATCTTACATTCAGTTTTGCAAACTGTTACGGAATGGTGCATTTCCTATCTGCATTCAGTGATAAGTGGTATAAATGAGGTTGGTTAGGAAGCAAAACGACACCGACATTTACTAATTTTGTCATTTAGATCTAAGAATTTATAGGAGATGCCTAAAATTAAACTCTTCAATTCCAGAGAAGATCTATTACGATCTACTTTTGTAAGGCAAACAAGTGGAAGTGATTACCCATTACTGGAAGAAATCAGTAGATAAGAAAACCAAGTGTGTCATCATCTCACAAACACTTTATGGTTCAATGAGAAAAGCAGACACAGCAGATCAACATGTCACCACAAAAATGGGGTCCAGTCCCCCAACACAATAAACGAGGAAGTGGGTTTTGCTGCACAGTGAGGACTCTGGCAATGGCTTAAGCACCTTACAGTCATTTGGATTCTGAGATATAAACCAAAACACATGACCTAAGTAAGCCTATCGTATGCCCCCAGGTAAAAACTTTTATTAGAAGAATTTATGGAGCAGAAAATGTTCATTTTATGGCTTGGCTGACAGGTCTGGAAGACACCTAGGTAGGGAAGTACTGTGGCTGTCTCTTCACTCGGCCAGTTTGGTCAACAGATCTACACTAAAGCCGTGGATTTGGCTTTTATCTGTCACAAAGCAGTGCATCAAAGACTCTTTTGTGTATCCAGGATCACTGAGGCCGGCTGTCATCCCAGCTGAGCGGACTCGCTGCCCTGGCTGCCGTGCACCGATGGCGCCCACAGCTGGAAGGGTGAGGCGGAAGGGTGCCAGCAACGCCACGGGCTGACAGGAGGAAAACAAGACAGTCCTTTTTATAGCAGCATTATTTAATTGTGCACTGTCATTTTAAACAAATTGTGTTTGGCTTTAAATAGTAAAGACGATGAAACAGGTTCAAATCATAAATTATGGATAAGGACCGTGGAAGAACAGGAAGACTTTATATAAAAATTACAGGGGAGAGAAATAATACAACTTCGCTAGAAAACAGTGCTATAAAAAGCGTCCTTTATAGAAAACTTCTTTCTTTTCTGGTAGCTTTAAAGCACGGACCACACCACTGTTCCTCCAGGTCAGAGGTCAGCAGACAGTCTACGGAACTATTTACTATCGAACAAATAGTGAGTAATTTGGGCTTTGTGGGCCATGGGCCTGTCACAACCACGCAGTGCTACTGTTGTGCCTTGAAGATGACCATATGCACCATGTAAACCAATGAGCACAGCTTATAAATAAATAAAACACTATTAGTATTTTTTAAAATGTCTACTTATTTTTGAGAGTGTGTGTGTGTGTGTGTGCGAGCAGGGGAGGGGCAGAAAGAGAGGGAGACAAATCTGAAGCAGGCTCTGGGCTCTGAGTTGTCAGCACAGAGACTGACGTGGAGGTCGAACTCACAGACCGCAAAATCATGACCTGAGCCAAAGTCGGACACTCAACTTACGGAGCCACCCAGGTGTGCCCCAATAAAACTTTAGTTACAAAAACAAGTGGCAGGCTTGAATTGAAGCAAGGGCTGTAGTTTACTAATCCCTCTAGACTAGCACTGTCCAACAGAAATATTACACTAGCCACGTGTGTAATTAA
This sequence comes from Suricata suricatta, assembly GCF_006229205.1. Taxonomy (NCBI): domain Eukaryota; kingdom Metazoa; phylum Chordata; class Mammalia; order Carnivora; family Herpestidae; genus Suricata; species Suricata suricatta. Next base: position 39,055,297 of record NC_043715.1, on the reverse strand, counting down.
AATTTTTTAGTAGCTACATTGGGGAAAAATTAATTTTAGCGGTATATTTTAAGCCCAAATATCATTTCAACATACAATTAATATAAAACTATTAATAAGAAACTTTACTTTTTGTACTAAGTCTTCAAAACTGTGTGCACACTCATCACATACTAGTCATATGTCAAGTGCTCAACATCCACACGTGGCTAGTGGCTGACAAACTGCAGCGTATGTTCTAGAACTTCCAATTTCTACAACTAATCTGGAGTTTAGTGACAAGGTGTTGGCATTTGGTTCTTAAAAGACAGGAGATACAATCACGTTGCCTCCAGGGAGACAGGACCATGGACTGTAGCTGTTGGGAAGAAATATTTGGCTCCTACTCTAAGCTGAGGTGGCTCAGGAAACCCAGACCAACGACGCGGTCAGACGACGTCAGCCTCACCTGGCAATGCAGCCAGCAGGTCTAATGGAGAAAACACCTGATACAGACCACAAAGCGATCAAGGTATGAACACACTATTTTAATTTTGGGCCTTCAGTAAAGAAGGCTAATTGCCATCAGTGCAGCCAGGCGTCAGCCGTGTCACTTTAGCAGAACTGAAAGCATAGAAAAGTGTGATTCAGAAGCCATAATTGTAAGTTCAACCCTTGGGAAGCTCTTCCGTATTTAAACCCCACTTTCCAAGAAATCAAATCAACATTTCCAAGACAAAAATGATAGGAACTTCTGGTAATAAAACTTAAGAGGCGAGTGTTTTTAACAAAAAATTTATTACCAAAATACAATATTAAAGTCAATACATGACAAACTCCTGTAAAGCAAAATAAATTATTCTAACATTGTACAGTATTTCCAAAGGTAGTTAAAGAAGCACTATCGACCTTGCTTCACTGTTTGCTGAACAGATAAACTGTCCTACCGTGAACACGATCCTCGAGTTTTAGGCTTTAAGGCATGCAGCTTGATGTGCAGGATAATTTTACAGAATGCAAATCATCCTATTTTAATAAGATACAGTGTCAGAATTAACTGTAGTCTTTACATGTCAGTGTTCCAGAAATTTTTAGACTTTGGCTATAGAAGCAATGCCATAGTGTTACACAATACTTATTTCTTAAAAAAATACATGTATTCATGTCCATGAATATCAAACTCAAAATTTCTATTAAATATATTTTATAGAATATTACTTAGAGCACCTTGCTGTACAATAAAAAAAGATTAAATAAGTGTCCATGAAAACTAAAAATATAATAGTCTCAATAGAGAAGCCTGCTTGTCTTTGTCAAGCCAAGTACATTGTGGGAAGATACAATGTAAACATGGGTGCCCACCATCTGCCTTGTGAGAAAAGTCAGAGAAAATAACAATGAAGCCACCAGTAGCTACTCGAGTAGGATGAGACATCTAGAACAGAAGCTCCTGTCAGCGTCCTTAGGTTGCACGGGCTGCACACAGAACTAAAGTCTAGGGATCACTGGAATACGGGCATGGGGCCGCTGAACACTGGGGACACCGACCACATCCTGGACTATTAGAGAGAGAACATGATGACCCCTGAAACGTGTTACCTATGATGATCAGAATGCAATGCACTGTCTTCGCCCCTCCCACCTTTGCCTTATCCAGTAAGTTTCTTTTAAAAACTACTTTTACTATCAAATCTTAGAACTGCCAGGTGTTTAGAGTGGGAAACAAATCCTATGAGCTTTATATGGCAAAAGATCTAGTACCACCGAATAGTTATTCCTATAAAGGGAGTTCTTGCCGATGATTTTAATACCTACTTCCTTTACAATTACATTGCATGCTTAGCCTTCATTATTACTTTTAGAAATATTCAATTGTTCCTGGTAGAGACACTGTTAACTTCAGGCTTGCTACCAAATTGTGACAGGAAGGTAGAGAACACCCATGGTATGTGGTTCTTCCCAAAGCCCTACAGAAAGCTTCTGAGGACAGTTTAGGCCAGAATCAGATGAATATTTAAAGGTTTGGAACTAGGGACATTTTAAATTCATGATTCCAAATGGGAAATTTAAGTAACAATCAATAGAAATGGTTTACGGAACTAAAGGTTAATTTAAAAACTCACTACCAATGTTTTTGGGATTTTTTTGATTATTAGTATTTTCCAAATGATTACATAGAGTTAATACCAAGGAACCTTTATAAAACAAAAATTCTGCTAAGAAGGGTTTTAATTTTCAGAATGAGCAGTAAGAATGGAACCATTTAAAATATTTACTTAAACATGACATGAAATAGAATTGTTTTAATTCTGAAAACAGGAGAAAATGAGCATAAATCTACATGCAGTGAATTTGGGTAATATATAATTAGTATATATAAATTCATTTTATGTTTTTAAAAACCACCTATCAGAAATGGATTAACTCATAAATAAAGCTACCTAAATCAAACAGCTGGCAATTACAATCGATTCTGTTTGTTTAAATATCATCATCAAAATAAGACTTAAAAAAAAAAAAATGAACAATGTTTCAAGATGGCCTGGCCCCACTGAATAGTTCCTGATGCTATCTTAAAAATATCAATTCATTCAGTCCATACCTGGACTTGGGGAAGGGAATTCTTTGTGTGTGTCTAGAGAGCAATCAATGTCTTCCAAGTTCATCAGAGTCACAGCCTCAGCTCTAGAGCACGTTAAGAGATCAAGTTCAGAAAGAGCACCATGAAGATGGCACACTCCTCGGTGCACCGGCCTTTTGACTAGTATGCAGAATTTACTTCAACAAAACAACACAAAAAAATAAATGATCAATACTACGGAAGCAAAACCAAAACCACCCCTGTTCTCTTCACTTTGAGATACACTATAATACAAAATGTGTAATTAATGAGATTACATGTATTTGATGGCGAGTTTTAATGCAAAAGCACTTGTAGTTGGTTGTCCGTATGTCCTGTTGCACACTAACACAATGGAATATCCTAGATACCAGTAACCCTGTAGACTTGCGCCAAATTGTTTGTTATGAGAAGTTTTATAAACAACCTGAATTGGTACTATAGTTTAGCCACATTTGATTATACCTCTTATGCTAAGTATAACTAGATTAATAAACTCCAGGCAGTAAAATCTCAATAGCAGTACTCATTTTAAGGGGCCTCTGAATTTCCCCCCTCGACCCCCAAATTTTTAAGAGTTCCGAGGATTTCTGAGCTCTGATGATCAAATGCGAATCTTCACACTTGGTTGCCTGAACAGACCTTTGAGATGACACGCTTGGTCTAGTTCCGAAGAGAGCATCAGCCTGTGTAACCATGGAGAAAACTGCGGTGTTCTGTCAAACACTCTGCAAAGGGCCTCTGGGAAGCGTGTGGGAAGTGTGCTGCGCTAAATGAGTCCCCATTTTCACGAACCTTGAGATTTGGTTTGAGGCTGGTGGGAATTCACCTATTTTCTCCTTCGCCCACAAGACATTCACCGTAAATTTAAGACAATAATTTACTTCTTAAATGCCTATTTACAATCTAGATTTGGATTCAGAGGTCTCTTTCTTTTTTAGGGAGAAATATATCCTAGATTGAGTATATGATTAATTCCTATCAGTTTGGGGAGATCATTTCACAGCCCTCCGGGGACCCCTTCCGTGCTGCCTCTGCTGGTCACAGTGGAAAGTCCTCAGAGAGCTGCCCCCCGCCCCTCTCGAGAGGCCCGGCCCCTACAGCTGGCATGTCCGAGTTCAGAACGAAGAGAATGAAGCTCTGCTTAAGGCCGGGACACTTTTATGACAGGAAGTTTTAGAACACTTCTGGAAAAGCTCTTTCTGAACTCTTGCTTGCATTTCTACACTAGAGTAATACAGTAAGCTCGGAACAAGAAACACCCGCACCACTAAGAGGAGGTGACAGGGTAAGAAGAGGGCACAGGGCTAACAAAGGGTTCCATCTCTGCTTCCTCCTCAACTCACTTCCCCTCACTCACAATACTTAAATAGCATTCCCACTTACCCATCTGGAATTCTTTTTATTACACTGCAAACTTGGTTCCAAAGTCACATCTGTCTTTTCCTCAAAACAAACAAACAAAAACCCCCACACCAACTATTTCTTCTGTGTCTACTAAGTTATTTGATAGCGCAAAGTGGAACAGTGGTTTAAAGGTGATTTCTCTTCTACCGTGTTCCTCTTCAAGGACTCAGTCTAATTTGGGTTTAGAGTTGTGTTGTGGTCCTTACTTAGGATGATGTTTACGATCTCACCCTCATGCTCTTTCATATGATCCAAGAGATTTTCTTTGCTGGTAGATTCGAAACCGCAAATACAACAACAGAAGAGTAAAACACAATACTCCAGGCCAGGAGGGGCCAAGCTGGAGTTTTTTTCTAAACTGTATGAGGTATTACTGGTAGGGCTCAGTTTCTCATTGTCGTTGGAACCTACAACTTCGCCGGGGGCCTGGGAAATCAGCTCTGAGGCTGACGCCACATTTTCCGAACTTCCAGTGACAGGATCGGCTCTTTCCTCCATGCTGTTTGAGAGCATCTTTCCCGGGGATCTCCCCAGAACTCTTAAAAACAAAAGAGAACACACCAGACCTTGAGTTGGTTTTAACGTGAGCCTAGCAGACTTAGCCCTCACTGTGGCTTACATACAGCAAGGGAGGAGACAGGACCAAATACCTGGCGCTCTGTGAGATGGCATCGTTGATGGCCTTGTTTACTTGCTCATAGTTGTAGTTCTGGTCACTCGCATGCTTCCACATGTGAGACTTCAAAGAAGGCGGATGGCTGCACACGTACCCACACAGAGAGCACCTGAAAGACACGTGTGAGAGTCTGCGCCATTTAAAGGATTACGATGATTCTGTCACAATTATGAAATTCCTTCCCCTGAATTCTTATGAGACACTGTGCTTCACTAAACCTGAGAGGTTACTGACTGTAAGTGACATATTGATTTCAGAGGCTAACGTGTCCTAGAACAGATACCCTAGAATCAATAAGATCAAGGATTTCATATTATAAAAAAAATTACTAGGATCATGACAAACATCCCAGATTACTTTGGCTATTACAGTATTTGGAAAGATTTCTAATATACTAACATACAAAATCTTTGCTCTAAATTATTTAACCACACACAGAAAGGAAAATACACAAAATCAATACTTCCTATTCTGCCCTATTTCTTATGAAAGCAAAAAGCAATTAAATAATTTCAACAAGAACTCCACTTATTTACAGATTCACAGAAAATGGAAGTAGTAGTTCTGAAAAGCGTCAACCATTTAAATTTCATGAATAAAACTGATAATAATTTTTAAAATGTTTCTATTCAAAATAACATTTTTTACACATAATTGGCTACCCTTGGTAAAATCTGAACTGAATGAAACATTTAAAAAAAGTAAAAAAAAATTGAATAGACTCTTTTTTCAAATAGACTCTCTTAGCACACTTGTAGGTTCATCCCCACCTTTCTCCAGCAGCTCGTTCCCCCCCTTAGTAACGTCTTGCATCAGTGTAGAGTATTCAATACAAATGGTGAGCCAATACGGAAACGTCAGCCATCACTACCAAGTCTACGGTTTCCACTAGGGTTCACCGTTTGTGTGACACGCTTCTCTGTGCACTGACAAAGGCGTAATGTCATGTATCCACCATGACAAATCACAGAATAATGTCCCTGCTTGAAACACCCTCTGTGCTCTGTGTGAGCCACCCTCCAGACCCCTGAATCCCTGGCAACCACTGATGCCCTGCCTTGCCCAGAATGTCCCGTAGCTGAAATCGTGCAGTGTGCAGCCTTCCTAGGCTGGTGCCTCTCATTTTAACCATATACATTTAACGTCCCTTCATCTCTTTTCATGGCTTGACAGCTCTTTTCTTATCACCAAATAACACTCCATTGTCAGAATGCACCACAATCTGTTTACCCCTTCTCCTACTGACGGATATCTCGGCTGCTTCCACATTGTGGCAATTATGAATAAAGTTGCTATGAACATATACGTGCAGGGTTTTTGCACAGTTAGGAGTTTTCATCTTCTGGGTAAATACCTAGGAGCACAACTGCTGGACTGTATGATAAAATTACATTTATCTTGTTAGAAAACAGCAAATATTTTTAAAGATTTTATTTTATTTTTAAGTAATCTCTACACCCAACTTGGGGCTTGAACTTACAACTCTGAGATGGAGAGTCACAAGCTCTAATGAATGAGCCAGCCAGCTGCCCTGTAAATACTTAAGTAGATAAGCCTAACAAATCAGATAACTTATCTGAACTCTTCACAGTAAGAGACATGGTCACTAATAATGAAGCACAAAGAAAATAAAAAGCACAAGAAAAGAGAGTAAATAAGACAACTAAATATGGCAAGGACTAAATTCTTCCTCTACCCCACCTTACACTTTATGGTGGGTTCAGCAGTATTATTTATTTAAAAAAAAATTTTTTAATGTTTTCTTTTTTAGAGAGAGAGAGAGAGAGAGAGAGAGAGAGAGAGAGAGAGAGAGAAAGAGCGTGAGCAGGGGAGGGGCAGAGAGAGCGGCAGACACAGAACCGGAAGCAGGCTCCAGGCTCTGAGCTGTCAGCACAGAGCCTGACGTGGGGCTCAAGCCCACGAACTGTGAGATCATGACCTGAGCTGAAGTCGGACATTTAACCGACTGAGCCACCCAGACGCCCCTCAGCAATATTACCTTTTTAATACAAGTCCCGAGACATCAGGTCCAAGGCCAAGGAAGAGAGCCTTTTACCTCAACAAACACCAAGCCACTTTAAGGAAATAAATGTGCAATTCTTAGAAGAGCTTCCATAAATTCAAACATAAAGAAGATGTATGGTTTTCATTAATAAGCAGAAAAATGCATCACACCCGTAAGCCTGGAAAAGACAAGTACGTCTGGTGCCATTTTAGTACCGAAGTGAGGAAGGGGAAATGCAGACTGCGTGTGTGTACTACAAACTCTGGAGAGAAGTCTGGTCGCATCTGCTAAGGCTGAAGAGGCACACACCCGTGAGCCTGGCGGCTCTGTGTTCACAAGGACACATGTACGAGAATCATCACTGTAGCCAGGAGCATTAGAAAAAAAAGACAAAAAAGGATGCAGTTCATAACCACTGTTTTCTGACAGGACGGTGAAAATAAAATGGTTTATTTTCATATAATGGAACATTATACAGTGCTTAAAATAAAAGAACTGGATGTGTACTTATTACCATGAACTGACGTCAGTAATGATCAGTGAGAAGAAAAAGTTAAAAAAGAGATTCCCGGGGCACCTGGGTGGCTCAGTTGGATAAGCGGCTGACTTCGGCTCAGGTCATGATCTCTCAGTTCGTGGGTTCGAGCCCCACGTCGGGCTCTGTGCTGACAGCTCAGAGCCTGGAGCCTGCTTCTGATTCTGTGTCTCCTTCTCACTCTGCCCCTCCTCCTCTCATGCTCTGTCTCTCAAAAATAAATAAACGTTAAAAAAATTTGAAAAAAAGGTTTCTTTGCTATGTAATTTAAGTTGTTAAAACATCAAACCACTATATATTGTTCATTAATACGTACATATATGCACACACACACACTAAAGTTTTTAAAAACTGGCAGGAAATGATATATATTAGCATCAGCACATGGGGAAGGAAGGGCAGGACAAGTTTTAGCTTTCCCAGCTCTATTTCTCCAAAATGAAGTAAAAAGTTTGAAGTATTTTGAAAGCTGTTACTGCATTCTCTTTAATACTTTATAGCTTGGAAGCTCCTGGGCAGCTAAGTCGGTTGAGTATCTGACTTTGGCTCAGGTCATGATCTCACAGCTCGTGGGTTCAAGCCCCGTGTCAGGCTCTGTGCTGACAGCTTGAAGTCTGAAGCCTGCTTTGGATTGTGTGTCTGTCTCCCTCTTCTCTCTCTGCCCCTCCCTCATCTGTGCACACACTCTCTCTCTCGCTCCCAGAAATAATAAATGAATAAGCTTTAAGAAATCATTAAAAAAAGACTTTATAGCTTGTATAATAATTTTATTACTGGCCACACACAGAGAACTGATCTTAACTCATTTTATTTTGCCCATTTATATATTTTTGGACCCATCTCAATAATCGGTTTCACGAACATCTAGAAAAGGGCCAGCAGTTGGTGATCACCCCCACCTCCGGGCCACTCAGCTCAGTGTCCATGCGCAGTGCACCGCTTACACTGTGTGACGACGGTGCTGACGGCTGGCCCCTGAAGGCGGAGCCTGCCCTGACCACAGTGGCCTGGCACCCCGACTACACTGAGCAAGCAGGAGTGAGACAGTCAAGGCCAAGGCATGCCCATTTGTTCTTTCCCTCCCAGTACTTCCACCAAGTACAAAGCCTTTACACGTGTCCAACAGCGATGTGGTAATTTATAATACGAACATCTTTATATTCATCTTAAAGGAGAAACAGAAACTCTTGACTCTTCAGATTACTTCAGATTCAGTATCTGCCCTCAAATCTCACAGGAAAACTCTGTACCCAGAATGAACCACACAGTGCTATCCATCAAAGGTCCTCTGAATGGAAAGTCAGTGTTATACAATGAGAATTTCATACTTCTGAGAAAAATGGGTCAAAAAGTAAACGTCAGAAATTGCAAAATTATCCCATGGAACATCTCCAATGTTACTGAAAACTTTTCAAAGCAAGAGTAAATTATTCAGTTAAATATATATTTTTTAAAGCTAACCTCAGGATACTTTGAGTTTTATAAAAATGTTGTGTTTCTCCTGTTATTAAAATCTTTTATTGCCAAGGTATATCTATGATAAATAAAGAGCCAAAGTTGAACCATTATTATTAACTACAGTCCATACTTTATTCAGAATTCCTTACTTTTGTCCTTTTTCTATTCTAGGAGCTTATTCTGGACACCATATCACATGCAGTCATCATATATCCTTAGGATCTCCTAGACTCTAACAGTTTCTCTGACTTTCTTTGTTTTTAATGACTTGACAGATTGGAAGAATATTGGCCAGGTACTTTGTAGAATGTTCCTCAATTTGGGTATGTCTGGCGTGCTTCTCCTGTTTATATCAGGGTCATGGGCTCCTGGGACGAAGACCACAGATGTATAGTGCCATCCTCAATTCTCATCACAGAGTATCATCCCAACACGGATTAGCACTATTGATGTTGACCTTGAGATCAAGTTTCTCCACAGGAAAGTTACACTTTCTCCTCCCCTCTTCCCACACTGGATGTACTTTGGAAGAAAGTCACCACCTACTGACAGGAGTGTCTATATAAATCACTGGGAATTCCGCACAGGAACTTACTCTATTCTCATCCATTTATCATTGGATAAATCACTAATGTCAGTGTGGCCTCCGGGAAATGTATTTTATACTTTGGGATACAATCTAATACTGCATTATTTATTTTAGAGCTGAGGTCACTGAGGGCTCCTGCAGGTCCCATGTCCCGCTGACATACTCCCAACATCTTGTTTGTCGAGCACTTCCCTTATTTCCTGGCATTACCAGATGCTCCAGATTCATTTATTTACTAGAGAGCCATCATTTCTGGAAGCCATTTCTCTTGTTTCTTTTACTGGTATTAGAAACCAAGATTTGGGTGTTGAATGAACTGCTTTATTTCTGTAAGTAATTTAGTTTCCTGACTTCAAAAATTCACTGTAGGAAATTAGAAATACACAAAGAAAAGAAACATCACTTATGCCCTAACCACTAGATGTAACCCAGATTATCATTTTGATGTGTATTTCCCAGTCTTTTTTTTTTTTAATGTTTATTTATTTATTTTGAGAGAGACAGAGAGAGCGAGTGCACGTGCAGGGGAGGGGCAGAGAGAAAGGGAGAGAATCCCGAGCAGGCTCCATGCTATCAGCATAGAGCTGGACACAGGTCTTGATCTCACAAACTGTGAGATCCTGACCTGAGCGGAAATCAGGAGTTGGACACTTAACTGACTGAGCCACCCAGGTGCCCCCTGCCCAGTCTTAAATACATATATTTATATAAAATTTTGATCATGCAAGTTGACTATTTTGTTAATATTCCCCGATGATAAAATACTTTACGCTGCCCACAATTCTATTCCTGGAAGGAACTGGTGACATTCAATCCACGATTCCCTATCATTTTATGCAAAAACTATAATTCTAAAAATGAAAAACAGGAACTTCTGGCTTCTGGTCCAGCATGTAAGAAGACTGGAAATTGCCACTCAATCTTAACAAGTAAACACTGAACAAACTGAAAAGTCAACAACTCATCTCAGATCCATAAGAAAACTGAGGTTATAGGACACACCTGTACCCCACCCCAGACTGGAAAAACCTTTTACTTGCAAAGGAACAAGGGCCAGAATAGGGCAACCTGAACAGAAACTGATGACTTGCTGGCAGCTAAGTATAGACAATTATGAGAAATAAAATGTGAAGGGAGGGGCACCTGGCTGGCTCAGTTCGTTGGGCTTCCAACTCTTGATTTTGGCTCAGGTCACAATCCCAGGGTCATCAGATAGAGCCCTGCACTGGGCTCTGTGCTGAACATGGAGCCTGATTAAGATTCTCATATTCTCTCTCTCTCTTTCTCTCCCCCCCCACCCCACTCTGCCCCTCTCCCTTATTCTAAAATAAACAAAAGTGTTTTAAATGTGAAGGGATGCAATCATAGGGGACCCTCCACACTTTTCTTAGTTCATCTCCTAGAGTTCTACCAAGTTCTGAGTAAATGTTGGAGAAAAATCCAGGTAGAGGGATAAAAGAACCACTCTGAAATATGCCATAGCATTCTGTCTTTAACAATATCGGCCCCTAGGACAAACATTTAACCAGAGCCTAACCTGCTGGAGTTTTTCTTTTTTTTTTTAATGTTTGTTTATTTTTGAGAGAGAGAGGGAGAGAGACACAGAATGTGAGCAGGGGAGGGGGAGAGAGAGGGAGACACAGAATGTGAAGCAGGTTTCAGGCTCTGAGCTGTCAGCACAGAGCCTGACGCGGGGCTCCAACCCACGAACCCTGAGATCATGACCTAAGCTGAAGTCGGATGCCTAACCGATTGAGCCACCCAGGCGCTCCCTAACCTGCTGGAGTTTCATGGAGCCTCACTGACCTGAAAAAAAGGAAGTACCCAATTCCAGCCCACTCCAGCTATCATGTCTCACCAAGGGGCGGGGGACTGAGTAGCACATATAAAGTTCAGTCTAGAGGCACAGACCCGCTAAAACACTGAGACCTATTAATCACAGGACTACAGAATGCCTGCCCTCTCTTCATAGATTACCCACTACTAAAGTGCTATTTATTCACAGCAGTGCCTTTTACCTAGTACAGCATGCCTGGCTATCAAGAAAATGTTACTAGATGTATTAAAAGGTAAAAACCAAACTTTAAAGAGAGACAGTAAGCATCCGAACAAGACTCACACATGGCAGGATATGGGAATTATCAGACTGGTGATATAAAACAACTAAGATTAAAATGCAAAGAGCGTTAATGAATAAAATACAGTGTGCAATAACAGATGGGCAATGAAAGCAGAGATGGAAAGTCTAACAAAAAACCAAAAAAAAAAAAAAAAAAAAAAAAGAAAATGCTAGGGATAAAAAATATGTAACAGAAATGAAGAGTACTGCTAATGGTCTTACTAAAGACTGGACTTGGCTGAGGAAAGAAGTTCTGAGCCTGACACACGATATCTCAGTAGAAATCTCCAAAATTGGAAAGCAAGCAGAAAAATGACTGGAATAAAACATTTACAACCAAAAAGGCATAACATATGTGTAATAGGAAGAAGAAAAGAGAAGGAACAGAATAAATATTTGAAAAAATAATAACAGAATTTCCCCAAATTAATGTCAGATACCAAACCACAGGTCCCCTGAAGCCCAGAGAACACCAAGCAGAATGGCAGAAAAACTACATCAAGACATATCAGTTTTGAACTACAAAAAAAATGAAAGCAAAAAAAAAAAAAAAGTCCTGAAAGCTTGAAGGCAAAGGGGGAGATACTTTAGATAAAGAAGCGAAGAGAAGAACTACATCTGACTTTTCAGAAACCAGGTAAGCAAGAAAGCAGAGTAAAATATTTCAAGTATGGAGGGAAAAACAACCAACCTAGAATTCTGTAGCTAGCAGAACTATTCTTTCAAAGTAAAGCAGAAATAAAGACTTTTTCAGACAAAAAAACCCTGAAACAATTTATTGCCAGTAGACCTGTCTTGCAAAAAAAAATGTTAAAAGAAGTACTTCAGAAAGAAAAATGATATAGGTCAGAAACTTGGATATACATAAAGAAAGAACATCACAGAAGGCATGAGAAAATTAGAAAAAAAAAACCCACCTTCATCTTATTCTTAACTGATTTGAGAAACATAAGTTTGTTTAGAATAACAGCAACAATGTATCTGATATACACTTATGTTTTTTATTGTTTTAATTGTTTTAAATGTTTTTTATTTATTTTTGAGAGACAGAGAGAGACAGTGGGAGCAGGGGAGGGGCAGAGAGAGAGGGAGGTACAGAATCTGAAACAGGCTCCAGGCTCTGAGCTAGCTGTCAGCACAGAGCCTGACACAGGGCTCGAACCCACGAACCGTGAGATCATGACCTGAGCTGAAGCTGGATGCTCAACTGACTGAGCCACCCAGGCGCCCCCACACACTTATGTTTAAATACAATTAATGGCAGGAATGATACAAGGGATGGGAGAGTAGAATTAGGATTATGTTAAAGCTCGCATAATGTTATTTGAATGTAGATCTGAACCAGCTGTAAATGCACATTTCCAAACCCTAGGGAAACCACCAAGAAAAGAAGTGTAACTGATACACTAAGAAAGGAAAGAAAATGAAATCATCTAACAGGCTCAATTAAAACCACAAGAGGCAGAAAAAGAGAAAAACAGGAAGAAAGAATGAGGGAAACAAATAGGAAATAGTATCAAATATGGTAGATACATATTCAACTATATCAATAATAATTTTGAATGTCAGTAGTCCCACAACATTAAAAGACAGACGTTGTTGAAGTAGATAAAAACAAGAACTAACTACATGCTGCCTATAAGAAACCTATTTTAAATATAAATACACAGAGATGAAAAGTAGATGGATGGAAATATATATGCCACACTAATATTAATCAAAAGAAAGCAAGAGTAGCTATATTAATGTTAGACTAGGCAGACTTCAGAGTATGGAAAGTGAGTAAGGAAAAAGAAGGGCTATTACATAATGATAAATGGGTGAATTCCCCAAGACAGATGATCCTTAATATGAATGTGCCAAACAACAAAGGATAAAACTCTATGAGGCATAAATAAACCGACAGAACTGCAAGAGGAAACAGATGAATCCACTCTTGTAGTTGGAGACATAACACCTCTCTATCATTAACAGATCTAGCAGAGATAACTGAACTCAACACCACCATCAATTAGCTGGAAATAACTGACAACTGTAAACTACTTCACCCAAGAACAGCAGAATACACATGGAGTGTTCACAAAGAAATATCACATTTTTGGCTATAATATAGCTGAACAAATTTAACAGAAGTAAATAAACTTAAAAAAGAATACAAATTTAACAGAAGAAAAACCATGCAATGTCTGTTATGAAACAACAATGGAATTAAGGTAGAATAACAAAGATAGTGGAAAATCTCAAAATACTTGGAGATTAAACACACTAACACTTATAAATAACACATGGCTCAAAGGAGAAATATGAAGAAAATTTTTACTATATTTTGAACTAATGAAAAAACAACCCATCAAAATGTATGGAATGCAGCAACAGCAGTACTTGGAGGAAAATTGAAAGAACTGAATGCATATAAAAGAAAAGGAGGAGTATCTAAAATCAGTCACTAAATTTTCACCTTAGGAAAATAGAAAAGAGCATATTAAACCCAAATAAGTAGGGGAAAAAAGAAATAATAAAACCAGAGGAGAAATCAATGAAACTGAAATCACAAAATCAAGAAATCAATAGAGAATATCAAGAAAACGGAAAGCTGATTCTTTGAAAAGATCAATAAGATCAATAAGCCAGTAAGTAACCAGGCTACCTAACAAGAAAAGCGGACTCCACTACAGATCTCATAGACATTAGAAGGGTAATCAATGAATACATACACAGTGCTATGCCCATAAATTTGATGGCATAAATTCACCTATTTACCTAGGTAAAACAGACCAATTCCTTGAAGGACGCAATCTGTCAAAACTCACATAAGAACAAATAATCTGAAGAAATTCTGTATCTATTAAAAACTAAATCAGTAATTTGAAGCACTTGGGTGGGTCAGTTAGTAGAGCATGTGACTCTTAATCTCAGGGTTATGAGTTCAAGCCCTGCATTGGGCATGGAGCCTACTTAAAAATAAATAAATAAAATTAAAAATAAAAATAAATTAATAATTAATAATACCTCTTCCAAAATAGAAAGCACCATGTACTGATGGGATCACTGGTGAATTCTATCAAATATTTAGGAAGAAATTATACCAATTTTTTTTTTTAACATTTTAAAATGTTTATTTATTTTTGAGAACACATGAGTAGGGGAAGGGCAGAGAGAGACACACACATACAGAATCTGAAGCAGGCTCCAGGCTCTGAGCTGTCAACACACAGCCAGACACAGGGCTTGAACTCATGAACCGTGAGATCATGACTTGAGCCAAAGTCATACGCCCAACTGACTGAGCTACCCAGGTGCCCTGGAATTATACCAATTCTTTACAATTTCTTTCAGAAGACAGAAACAGCAAATACTCCCTATCTCATTCTATGAGGCTGGTATTACTCTTAATACCCAAACCAAAGATTACAATAAAATAAAGGGGGGCGCCTGGGTGGCTCAGTTGGTTAAGCATCCAGCTTCAGCTCAGGTCATGATCTACAGTTCGTGGGTTCGAGCCCTGTGTCGGGCTCTGTGCTGAGAGCTCAGAGCCTAGAGCCTGGAGCCTGCTTCAGATTCTGTGTCTCCTCTCTCTCTGACCATCCCCTGCTCCCGCTGTCTCTCAGAAATAAATTAAAAAAAAAAAACATTAAAAAAATATTAAAAAAAAAAAGAAAAAACGAAAATAAAGGGACGCCTGGGTGGCTCAGTCGGTTAAGTGTCCGACTTCAACTCAGGTCATGATCTCACAGACTGTGGGTTTGAGCCCTGAGTCAGGCTCTGTGCTGCCAGCTCAGAGCCTGGAGTCTGCTTTGCATTCTGTAACTCCCTTTCTCTCTGTTCTTCCTCCATTCATGCTCTGTCTCTGTCTCTCAAAAATAAATAAAAGTTAAAAAAAAATTTAAAAAAACCCCCAAAATGATAGCCTAATATCTCTCATGAACACAGATGCAAAAATCTTCAACAAAGTATTAGCAAACTGAATTCAACAATGTGCAAGAAAAATTCTATACCACAACCAAGTGAGATTCATCCCAAGCATTGCCAATCTGATTCAGCATCTGAAAATCAATGTAATCTACCTTATTAAGAAGTAAAGAAAAATCTTATGATCATATCAATAGATGCTGATAAGGCATTTGACAAAATCTAATTCTCATTCATGTTAAAAACTTTCACCAAACTAGGAACTTCTTCTTCAAATGAATAAAGAATATCTACAGTAAACATACAGCTAATATCATACTTGATAAGAAACAGGAAGCTTTCTACTAAGTTTAAGAATAAGAGATGACTATCTCCTTTTCAACATTGTACTTGAAGTCCTAGCTAATGTAGTAAGAAAAAGAAATAAGAGATACACAGATTGGCAAAGAAAATAATAAAACCGTCTTTGCAGATGACATTATTGTCTATATAGAAAATCCAAAAGAACTGACCAAAAAACTAATAAACAAAGAAAGATCGCAGGATACAAGGTTAATATAAATAAAAGCCAATCACTTTTCTATATTCCTATAATGAACAGGTAGTATTTGAAACTAAAAACACAATCCCATTTACATCAGCACTCTCCAAATAAAATACTTAATTTTAGCAAAATATGTATAAAATATGTATGAGGAAAACTACGAAACTCTAACAAAAGAAATCAAACAAGAACTAAATAAATGGAGACTCGATGTCATCAAGATGCCAGTCCCTCCTAACTTGATCTATAGATTCAATGTGAGCCTGTTAAAAATCCCGGCAAGTTATTTTGTTGTTTTTGCCTCTCAAGTTTGTATGGATAGGCAAAAGGTCTAGAATAGCTAATACAATACTGAAGAACAAAGCTGACGAGGTGACGATACACAGCTATGGAATCAGTCTGGATGTGTGTACGGAAGGGAGAACAGACAGAGCACAGGGGGTTTGAGGGCTGGGAACCTACTCCGCATGGTACTCTATTGCTGTACTGGTGGATACATGCCATTATAAATTGGTCCAAACCCACAGAACACACAGTACCAAGAGTGAACCCTAATGTAAACTGTGGACTTTGGGTGATAATGATTCAAGTCAGGTTCATCACGTGTAGTGACTATGCCGCTCTGGTGGAGAACGCCAATAATGGAGGACGCTATACACGAGCGGGACAGGGAGTATATGGAGAGTCTTTGTACTCCGCGCAGCACTGCAGTGAACCCAAACTGCTCGATAAAATACAGACTAGGAAAAGATTGACAGTCATCTTACATCATACGAATTTTAGGCACTTAAAGCTTCTGATACGAAAAGTCATTGAGAATACTGCCCAGAAGCTCTAATATTTGCACCAGTATATGTTCATTCTTTCAGAAGACACTTGGCGTAGAAATTAGGAAAAGGAATGAGTTATCAATGTTCTTTTCAAAGGACTACCAGTACAATATTTACAGTCAATAGAAAACAGCCAGTTTCTTTGTATTAAATTAGCTTGTATCTTCAAGTTCCAGGGAGTTTTAAAAAAAAGTTGTTCAAAGGCTTTTTATGAAGTTAGAATCACACGGATTCTGAAACTTGGCAAGGGCACAGAAAAAAAAAAAAACTACACACCAAATCTCAGTTACGGATATCAATGCAGATTATCCTGAATAAAATGCTGGCAAAAAGATTCCCACAGTATATTAAAGAATAATATACCATGACAAAGGGAGACTTGTTCTAGGAATACAGAGATTTCAGTATTAGGAAATTTATCATGATGATTCACCATTTGAAAGGATCAGAGAAGTCATATTTTCACTGCTATTGGTGAAACTTAATCTAAAATTCAATATCCATTTAAATAAAACTTTTTACTATAGATTTTTTTTTTGAGAGAGAGAGAGAGAGAGACAGCGAGCGAGCACACGTGCACAAGTGCGGGAGGGGCAGAGAGAAGGAGAGACAGAATCCAAAGCAGGCTCCACATTATCAGCACAGAGCCTGACCTGGGGCTTGAACTCATAACTGTGAGGTCATGACCCAAGCCAAGATCAAGAGTTGGGTGCTTAAACGATTGCGCACCCAGGCACCCCTACTGTGGAAATCTTTAGGCAAAGACCAACGTAGGAAATTATAATGAAACCCATCACCGAGCTTCAATTATTACTGACATTTTGCCAGTCTTCTTTCATGTATCCCCACTTAAATTTCCCTAATTTCTGCAGAAATGTTTTGTTCAAATGAGGATCAAAACAAGATGTATATATTACATTTGGTTGGTATATATCTTAAGGCTCTTTTAATCTGTAACAGGTCTTTCTTTTCCCAGTCCCCTTCATGCATTTATGTGCTCAAGAAACCAGGTCATCGGCCTTGTAGAATTTTTCATACCATGTGCTGCGCGGATTACTCTCTGACGCTGGGTGTGCTCCTGTATCCCTCACCTTTCCTGTGATCTGGCAGCGAGGCCTGGCAAAGGGCTCGGATCCTCAGCACTGCGGACACTCTGGACGCTCTTTGTGTGGGCGGTGTCCTGGCATCGGCGGATGTTCGTCAGCGACACGGACTGGCCTTTACCCAGTAAGTCTCGGTAGCACTTCCCTCCCCGTTGTGACAGCCCATAATGTCTCTAGAAATTGCTAGATGTCTTTTCTGGGAGGACGAGGAAGAACTGCCTTCTCCCTGGTTGAGAACTACTGAGGGAGAAGTTTCATTAGATTCAGGGTCCGCTTTTTCCTCCACTTTTCCTTTTTTGCAAATATACTTCAGAGGCACAGCTGTGTGTTCCCCACCACTGTGTTTTAGGAGGCACTTACATCAGGCTGATAACACCTAAACCCAATGTACATGATTAGTAACATTTCTCCACAAAATAGGGTAGCTGAATAATTCTTCTTCATGATAAAATATATCTTAACCCCCAAAGCTTAATGAGAAAACACTAGAAGTATATCATTCAAACCAAGAACATGATAAGGATTTTCACAATCCTCACTATTACTTAGTGTGTGGTAGAAACACTAGCCAGTACAGTTAGGTAAGAGAAAGAAATAAGAGGTGTAAATATCATATAGGAAAGGTGGAGAAAATTATTTGCAGATAATACGAATTAAAAACTGTTAAAAGTAATAAGTTCAGTAAGAGAAAAAAAAAAAGAAATTCAGTAAGGGCGTAAAGTGAACGTTCTGTATAGATCAACAGCTTTTCTATATAAAAACAATATTGAATTGAAAACTAGGAAAGGAAGGAAAAGACCCAAGTTATAGCAGCAACAGAAAAAATGAAACATAAGCATATGCCTAACCACCAGTGTGTGTGGGGGGGAGGCCTTGCTCTGTATGGCTCCGCCACGTGCAGATTCTGGTTACTATGGTTCAGTTAAATGTCACCGCTCCCCCTAACAACTGTTCAGATTTATCAAAATATATTAGCCGTGTAACTGTAGATCACAGGCTTCACTGGCACATTTTTAGTCCACTAAGCAAATAGATGTGCTTCAGGACCAGTGACTAATCATGTCATTTCTTTCAGTCGGTCAGTGACCGGTCACTCACAGACAGCAAAGCATGTAGCTGTGTGCTTCCTCATCTCCCAGTGATAAAATGTCCCAGGTGACATTTTACAAAAATGCATACTCCAAAAGAAGGAACTGGCCAACAACATGGAAATACAGGAAAACCCAAAAAGTGGGAACCCTGTAGGTGAAATGAGGCTCAAAGGTAAATGCATTTCTAGAACAAATAGCTGACCACAGGAATGCTAACACAACTGCCACTCCCAGAGGATCTATGTGAAGGTGAGCTTGGCAACATGCATGAAGAAAGTGGGTTCCTGGAGGAAGTTATGCCTGTGAAAAATATTATTACAGAAACGCTCTGTAATCAAACTGAATTGAAAAGAGCACAGGATAAAATGGTAAAAGCTGATCCACACCCAGAAAGGGGTACAACCAATGGCCAAGGCACGCTCATCTTAGAGGTAAGCACTGAGCACACTATTCTCAGTAAGTTTCCTACAAAGAAATAAAACACTTTAATTCTTAATGTTTTCAAGTATTAAGTTAGTGTGCTAAATTATCTTACTACGTATTATAGGATTTTTCATTTCCCTATACCTATATAACAGTAAGAGAGTTTTTAGATGCTTTAAGGAAAAAAAAAATTAAGGATCACAGGATAACTGTAATTGACCAGCTGTGTACTTCCTTTTTTTTTTTAATAGTTGTCAAATTGGTTTCCATATAACACCCCGTGCTCTTCCCCACAAGTGCCCTCCTCCATTACCAACACCTCTTTTCCCCCTCCCCCTTCAACTCTCGGTTGGTTCGTTTTCAGTATTTAATAGTCTCTCAGGTTTTGTGTTCCTCTCTCTCCCCAACTCTCTTTTCCCCTTCCCCTCCCCATGGTCCTCCATTAGGTTTCTCCTGTTTTCCTGTTAGACCTATGAGTGCAGACATATGGTATCTGTCCTTCTCTGCCTGACTTATTTCACTTAGCATGACACCCTCGAGGTCCATCCACTTTGCTACAAATGGCCAGATTTCATTCTTTCTCATTGCCACGTAATACTCCATTATGTATATATACCACATCTTCTTGATCCATTCATCAGGTGATGGACATTTAGGCTCTTTCCATGACTTGGCTATTGTTGACAGCGCTGCTATGAACATTGGGGTACATGTGCCCCTATGCATCAGCACTTCTGTATCCCTTGGGTAAATCCCTAGCAGTGCTATTGCTGGGTCATAGGGGAGTACTATTGATAGTTTTTTGAGGAACCTCCACACC
>NC_043715.1:39007673-39035110 GCF_006229205.1 Suricata suricatta | reverse complement strand
TGAGTGACGCTGAGCATCGTTTCATGTGCCTGTGGGCCATCTGGATGTCCTCTTTGGAGAAGTGTCTGTTCATGTCTTCTGCCCATTTCTTCACTGGGTTGTTTTCAGGTGTGGAGTTTGGTGAGTTCCTTGTAGATTTTGGATACTAGCCCTTTATCTGATACATCATTTGCAACTATCTTTTCCCATTCTGTCGGATGCCTATTAGTTTTCTTGATTGTTTCCTTTGCAGTGCAGAAGCTTTTTATCTTGATGAGATCCCAATAGTTCATTTTTGCTTTCATTTCTCTTGCCTTTGGGGATGTGTCAAGTAGGAAATTGCTGCGGTTGAGGTCAAGGAGGTTGTTTCCTACTTTCTCCTCGAGGGTTTTGATGGTTTCCTATCGCACATTCAGGTCCTTCAGCCATTTGGCGTTTATTTTTGTGTATGGTGTAAGAAAGTGGTCTAGTTTCATTCTTCTGCATGTTGCTGTCCAGCTCTCCCAGCACCACCTGCTAAAGAGGCTGTCTTTTTTCCATCGGATACTTTTTCCTGCTTTGTCAAAGATTAATTGGCCGTACATTTGTGGGCCCGGTTCTGGGTTCTCTATTCTATTCCATTGGTCTATGTGTCTGTTTTTGTGCCAAAGCTGTGTACTTCTATATACACAAATGTGTGAGTGGATTTACACACACAGGAAACAGGAAATGAATACAACATACAGGGACAAAACTTTAACTGCTATGGAGGAACAAAGGACGTGATTTGAACAAATGAATAAAGTCCATACCTTGTTTGTATTAAGCTGTTAATTCTTTCTAAATTAATCTAGATTAACATGATCCCAACACAAATAAGAGAATATTTATTATTTTTAAAGTTTATTTCGGAGCGTGCACATATAAGTGGGGGAGGGGTGGAGAGAAAGAAAGAGAGAGAGACAGAGAGAGACAGAGAGAATCCCAAGCAGGCTTCACACTGTTAGGGCAGAGTCTGATGCAGGGCTTGATCTCACGAACTGTGAGATCATGACCTGAGCTGAAATTAAGAGCCAGACACTTAACCAACTGAGCCACCCATGCACCCTCAAGAATTATTTTTAGAGGAAACTAGGTAGGCTGATTCTGAAGTTCATATGTGCTACCCAATTAAAACAACAAATAAAAAAATGACCTACCTACAAAATGCACACATTTAGCTTCATTTCCTTACTATGATTTCTCTCATAGAATGTAGTTCAATTTGTACATACAATTGAAAAAAATGTTTGTGTGTGTGAAACCCATCGTATAAAAGGAGTAGAACAAGGCGTATATATGGAATTTTAAAAAATACCATATACAGACCTGCCTGAGAATGTTACATCTTAAGAGCTCTTTGTGTGGTCCTCCAAGATCTCATCTTCCTCCTCAAAACAAGCATCATGTTTCTGAATTTCATAGTGTAGGTTTGCTTGCTTAGTTTTACCTACATGTTTTCCTAAATCATCGTGTATTTGTAGGTTTTTGAGCATATAAAGAGAATCATATTGATGCATTCTTGCGTGACTTACTTTATCTTAGCTAAGTGTTTCTGAGAGTCACCCATGTTGACAGGTGCAGCTCAGTCACCTCCCAGGTATCTGACTCCCTGCTGGGTGAGCTGTACACTTAAACACTGACACGACATGGTAATTAACTTCACTGGGAGACTCGTACAGGCTCTCTAGTTCGCTGTGCTGTCTGAAATGGGAGACCCCTGTGTCTTACTCAACTGGTGAGCCAACACTGTTTTTATTTTAAAAATTTTCCTGATTATATCAGCTATATTTATCTTTTAATCTTATTTTATTTTAGAGAAAGAGAGCATGAGCAGGGGAGACAGAAGGAGAGAATTTCAGGCAGGCCTCACACTCAGTGCAGAGCCCAACAAAGGGCTTGATCCTACGACTCTGGGATCTTGACCTGAGATGAAATCAAGAGTTGGATGCTCAACTGAGTCACCTAGACACCCCATAGTCTTTATTTCTCTCTCTTTTTTAAACATTTATTTTGAGAGAGAGAATCTCAAGCAGGCTCCATACTGGGGATAGAGCCCAATCTGGGGCTCAATCTCATGAAGATTGTGACCTGAGCCGAGACCAAGGGTCAGAGGCTTAACCAACTGAGCCACCCAGGCACCCCTATAATCTATATTTCTTAAACAAAGATGGAATTTATAGGCAAGTACATATCAAATTCTAAAAAGTTATTTGGAAAATTCCCAGTCTTTTAAAATGTATGTATGTAGATCTGAAGCAAAAGTGGAATCATATTAAAGAATTTCAATCGTATTTTTGACAGTGCTCCTTAAGTATTTTCTCAAGATAAAAGTTATGTATTTTCAATGGGGGCATGATGTTGCATCCTGTGAAAGGATCACAATTTAATCACTGTACTATTAAGAATTAGAACATTAAAAAAAAGTAGAAAGTTTTGGAGCTTTCTAACATTTTGAACAATCTACATGCATCACTGACAATTCTGTAGGATAAAGTCTATTTTCCTCCATCGGAATCTTTAAAGGGAGAAGAAGAAACAAACGCTCACAGTTAAGACAGAGAACATTACCAATACATCTTTGAAACTCCCTGCTTCCCTTAACTGCCTCCTCTTCCTCTCCCAGAGGTAAGAACATTTCTGAACTGTTGAATACAGCCATTTTTAAGGCTTTGAACTGTCAGCATTTACTACTCCAGGTAGAAATGAAGAATGATAAAGTAAGTACATTTAAATTAATAATGGATATTTATATAAGTAGTGAATCATGTATTCCAGAAGTAAATGCTAAAATAATTTTTAGATAGTTAGAATATTTTTAGAATAGGACAAGTCCACTTTAAAGAGTTTGAGAACAGCTAAAATTTATAATTATTCACTATCAGAAATGCTCTTTTCCTTTTTTTAATGTTTATTTATTTTTGAGAGAAAGAGAGAGAGAGAGAGAGAGAGAGAGAGAGAGAGAAAGAGAGAAAGGGAGGGAGGAGTTGGGGCAGAGAGAGGAAGACACAGAATCCAAAGCAGGTTCCCACCTCTGAGCTGTCAGCGCAGAGCCTGATGCTGGGCTTGAATTCGCAAACCAAGAGATCATGACCGAATCTGAAGTACTGAGCCACCCAGATACCCCAGAAATGCTCTTTCCCAATGGAGTGATCTAGCAGCTCACCTATAGTCTATCACTTTCATTATTCCCTATGCAAACAATGCATACAGACGAAGCCTTTTTGCTTTCCTGCTCTATCTAGCCTTTTCAAATTGCTCTCTCCCATCCTTTTGGACAGGAACTTACTTCTAGAAATTTTGCTGACTTGGTTACTCGGTCTCTTTTAATACGAAGAACTCCTTAAAATCTTTTCTAAGAGAGGAAGATAAAGAAAGCAAGAGCAGTATGCGAACAACTGAGCCTAACTCGAGGAGTACCAAACCTAGCTTGATTGAAAGGTTATTCTGAAGGGACAATTGCAACGGAAATTATTCACTAAAAGATCTAACTGTGAAAAAAGTGGGGAAAAACTGACAAGGTTAATTACTTATTAAAATGATTTTCAATTGACTAGAGGATAAGAGATACTACAGGAGAACCTCAACTCATGTAAAGGTGGCTTCTATGTATTTCTGCTTTCGTTTTCAGAGTTTCCTTTAGCTAAAGCTTTATTCTCTTTCCAGTCCCTCTGCACTTTCCCTATACAATTCTCTGGAGCGAACCAAATGCTCTCAGTTTAAAAATTGAGAGTGAACCATTATTGTGCCATCACCTTGTTTTAGTCAGGACTATACACTTACGTTTTGAAATTGTTTACTTATTGCCTATCTTCTTTCATGAAGGAATGTTAACTTAAAAAGATGAAGCTGCTAGTTATTTCATCATAAAAAATAATGGGTTTATTCGGGAATAACAGAGAATTGCAATCTGGAGCAAGAGTTTGGGAAAACCACTGACAAGTGTTCCGAACACAGGATAGGACTGCTCTTTCACAGAGGAAAGCAGGAGGGGCAGGAGGGCTGTTGTAAACAGAAAATCCACTGGGATAAACCGGGGGCTGGCAGCACAGTGCTTCTCACTGGCTGAGTGACGGCCGTCTCTCCCTGGCTGGGCTGCCGGGGGCCTGAGGTGATGGTAAGAGGTAAGCTTTCTTTCTCCGGCTGGGACAGGAAAGCAGTAGCCACCTGCAAGCTCCTCCTCTTCCTGCTGGGCTGTGCAACTCACAGTGAGCGGTGGGCAGGAGCTCCCCTGGCTGAACCTCCAACTGAATTCTGGTCAGGTTTCCTTTTTACTAATCTTTATAGTATATATGCCGTGAGTCAGAAAATGAACAGGTAACCCTACACCAACCTGATCAAAATACATGCGATGTAGTACCTAGAAACAGCATAAAAAATGTTTTGAAACAGAGGGCTATGTCTAACACATCATTTCTAACCACGTTACCAGCAGACCATCAACATCCCTATTTCCAAATACCCTGTACACTGGGCAAAAAAAAAAAAAAAAAAAAAAAAAAGAGTTAAAACCCCAAAGTAAACAAAACCCAACCCCAGTGTAGTGCTATAAGAACAGCAGCAGCACATTTACAGAGCATCTCCTGTCACAATTTTGTTTTAAAAAAAAATTTTTTTTAATGTTTATTTTTGAGAGAGAGAGATTGAGAGCGAGGGTGCAAGCAGGGGGGAGGGGCAGAGAGAGAGGGAGACACAGATCCGAAGCAGGCTCCAGGCTCTGAGCTGTCAGCACAGATCCGACGTGGGATTTGAACCCACGAACTGTGAGATCATGACCTGAGCCAAAGTTGGACCCTCTACTGACTGAGCCACCCAGGTGCCCGTGTTTTGCTTTTTTAATGAAACTGCCAGACGCTCCGACGACAATCCCATTTGGTACTTCCATTATTCAGATCTATCAAAGCAAAGTACGGATGTGACGTGAGGAAACAAATGAATGTCCTAACAGATCAACTGCTAGTTTCCCAGTGTAGACTCTACCTAAGGCCGGACAGAAGCTTTGGAATGCCAGAAGGAACACTATTCCTCTGTCAACCAGTAAAGTCCCATCCATATCTCCATGAAAAATGAGAATTCTTCCCAATGCAAGAAAAATTATTTTGGCAACCAAAAAAAAGCCAATTGAAAGGTGTGCGATATTATGATTTATCACAAGAAATACATATTTAGTTTTTGTCTCCATTCCTAGCACAGAGCTCCAAAAACCCTTCGTAGTTCCCTAAGTGGGGAGAGCAAAGGATGTGTTGTGGGATCTTTTGAACCCCTCTGGGTAACCTAAGGATGGGGGCTGGTTGCTAGAGGAACCAATCACAGGATCAGAGGGTTCGAAATTTCACTCTCACCTTCCAGGGGAGGTGAGGGGCTGGAGATGTAATCAATCACGACTATGTAATGAAGCCTCCATAAAAACCCAAAGGATGTTCAGAGAGCTTCTGGGTTGGTGACCATCTGAAAGTGCTGAGAGAGTGGTGCCCCAGAAAGGGCATGGCAGTCCTGCCCCTCCAGGGCCTTGCCCTATGAACCTCTCATCTGGCTGCTCCTTTGTATCCTTTACAATATCCTTCATAATGCACTGATGAACAGAAGTACACTGGTTTCCTGGGTTTTGTGAGCTGGTCTAGAAAAATTCTGCTTTATGGTCAGTTGGTTTAGAGCACAGGTGGCAACCTGGAAGTGGGGACAGTCTTGTGGAACTGAGCCCTTAACCACTGGGATCCGATGCTGGCTCTAGGTAGTTTTAGAATAGGATTAAATTTGAAGGACCCCCAGTCGCTGTCTGCTGAGAACTGAGTTAACTGCTAGATGGTGTAGAAAAAAAAAACACACATCAGAAAGCCCAATGCTTCTCAAACAAAGAAACAAACAAACCAACAAACAAGAAACCCAATGCTTTTCACAATATGGCTTGAAAACAAAAATCCTACGGGGCGCCTGGGTGGCTTAGTCAGTTAAGCGTTCAACTTCGGCTCAGGTCATGATCTCACGGTCTGTGGGTTCGAGCCCCGCGTTGGGTTCTGTGCTGACAGCTCAGAGCCTGGAGCCTGCTTCAGATTCTGTGTCTCCCTCTCTCTGCCCCTCCCCCATTCATGCTGTCTCTCTCTGTCTCAAAAATAAACTAAAAAAAAGAAACAAAACACCGCCCCCCCCCAAAACCACAAAACAATATCTAAGACGGAATATTTCTATAGGCTTTCTCCTCTTGCTCACGGGTCAGTTACTTTAGTCCCAGAACCCCATAAAAATAGGAACGTGGCTCAAACACCCTCTTCCCCTGGCCTGGGACCTTACTCCAGGTCTGATTCAGTCAGGAACGACGACCGTGCGGGATTAGGTAGAAGAAAGCAGAACCTGGATGTTCTGGAAGATGTGAGGTGACCTGACGAGGACTGGACTACGCATAAAAAGATTTCAATAAAGATTCTGCAGTAGGGGTTGTCTTAAACATTTAATTTGTTGCCTCTGCTTTCAAAGGAATAAATAACTGCGGTTCAGAGAAATGGCCACTTGGGATGTTGTTTAGAATACAAGAAATCTTTGTGCCACTGTGAAAAACAACCTCCTCTGGTTCATCCCTTCAAAACAAAACATTTTGTTTTCCTCCAAATTACACTATCAGTTTAACTGTTTCCTTAAAATAAATTCAAGCTCTTCAAAGACTTGAGTTTTCCCCTAAGCCAAAAAAAAAAAAAAAAAAATAACTGAAATTCAACATGCCTCCAGATTGAGAAAGACAGGCAGCATCACCCAGCAGCCTGGTGAGGGAGCTTTCAATCTTCAGTCTTTCCTGCAACGGCCCAGATCCTCTGGAACAGAGAGGAGCCGTGCCCACAGGGGCCTCCCTCAGCTCCCGATCCGAGAAAGCCCGAGCTCAGCAGCACCTCTGTACTGTCCCATGCCACTACACTGCGGGCGGTGTGGCACGCAGCGGCAGCAGGCCTCACGGAGAGCTCTTTCTGGAACACCAGAGCCCCACAGCCTGTAGAGGCAAGGGTTCAAACCCTGGCTCTGCCATTTGGGAGACCTGGGGAAAGCAGACCCATCTACCCAGGCCCTCTTTTCACATCTATGAAGTTGGGAGAGTAA
This sequence comes from Suricata suricatta, assembly GCF_006229205.1. Classification (NCBI taxonomy): domain Eukaryota; kingdom Metazoa; phylum Chordata; class Mammalia; order Carnivora; family Herpestidae; genus Suricata; species Suricata suricatta. The sequence goes on along the minus strand of NC_043715.1, from coordinate 39,028,030 downwards.
TATTCCTAATTTCGGGGCTATTGTAAGGATTAAGTGAGCTGACACAAATCGAGTCCTTGGCAAACTGTCTGGCCCATGAAAGATGTCTAAAAAATGCTAATGGCTCTTATTATTTCTAATATTTTTATATTAGACAAAGACTAGACTTTATTTAATGATTGACCACACTGAGCAGCAACCTCTGTGATTACAAAATGTCATTCCCATTGCTTAAAACTTTTCTGGATTAAAAAAATATTTTTTCTTTTAGTTTTTGTGCTATGTTAGAGAATTAGGCTTGTTTACACATAAGCACACAGTATTTTTGACCCAGCTGATGTACAGCCCTAAAATCAGAATCCTTACTGTATAACCACACATTTTTACTTCTAATCATGTGCCTTACACGACTATTTCAAAGATATCAACAGCAGTTTCAGAGTATAAAGACACAAGAAAAAGATTCATAAATTTGACTAAATATTTGAATTTCTATTTGTCAAAAACATCACTGAGAGAGTTCTCCTAAACCACAGTTTAGAAGATCCATGCAATATATGTAATAGACAAGGAACTTGTATTCAGGACACAGACTGTTGCAAATCAGTAAGAAAAAGACAGACAACCCAATAAGGAAATGGGCAATCATATACAAACAAGCAAAAAGATACTCCACCTCATAAATTGTCAGGGAAATGCACATCAGAACCACAACAACATCCCTCTACACACCTACCAGAACAATCAAAATTAAAGACTGACAATACAAAGTGTGGTGAGAGTATGAGCTGGTACAGTCATCATAAATGGGCATAACCATTGTGGGTAACTGTTGAGAACTATCTACCAGAGCTGAATATACATGCATGCCCCATTACCCCGGTATTCCACTCCTGGGCGTAAACCCAATGAAATAGACTCATTTCATATACGCACCAAAAAACTAGTAGAGTGAGTGAATTGCCATTCCACAATGGAATACTATATGGCAAAGAAAAGACTGTGTTGTACCACGTTAAATTACACACAGTGATGGTGAGTAAAAAAAAAGCCTGAAATGAAAGAATATGCATCGGGTGCCGTGCTGGCTCAGCTGGAAGAACATGTGACTGAATCTCAGGGTTGTGAGTTCTAGCCCCACGCTGTGTATGCAGCTTACTTAAAGAAATAAAAGACTATGTACTGCATGATTTCATTTCTGCTAAGTAAAAACAAGGCAAAACTAATTTGTGATGTGAGAAGTCAAGATGGTTGGGGGTGGAGGGGAACGGAAGCTAGTGCCTGGAGGCTGCGGGAAGACAGTGCTCACGGGCTGGCAATGGCTTATTCGTGGTCTGAGTAGTTAAAAGGAAGAATGAGTGTGACCCACTTGCCAAGCTGATCTCTTCTAATTCAGGCAATTTTCAGGACATATATTCCTTAAATTATGAAGTATTAAAAATTTTAAAGAGAGAGAAAGACTTAAGAGATTTGTCAAATGAAGGCAACGTTTGGACCTTGCTCCTGATATGAACAAACTAACTCTAAAAGTACATTAAAATTTTTTAAATGTTTTTATTTATTTTTGAGAGAGAGAGAGAGAAAGAGAAGGAGGGAGGGAGGGAGGGAACGAGTGGGGGAGAGGCGGAGAGTGAGGGAGACACAGAATCCAAAGCAGGATCCAGGTTCTGAGCTGTCAGTGCAGAGCCCCATGTGGGGTTCACAAAGTTGGGCACCTAACTGACTGAGTCACCCAGGTGCCCCTAAAAGTGTATTTTTGAAACATTGAGGGAAATATTGGGTATTTTTGGCCTAGGTACTAAAACAGGACTCATAAGAAATTCAACATACCCACTACCCACAGGTAGTTTTTCTACTTAAGGAAGAAAAGGGATAGTAACACCATTATACATTTGTTTTCAAAGTACAATAAAGTTACAGAAGCAGAGCATTTCCTAGGTAAGACAAATGGAAGTATACAGGTAATATCAGTGACCATTTCCTGAACACCTAATACATGCCAGGTCTGTACCACGTGCTTTAAGCCAAAGCCCGTTTCCTCCTTTGTCATGCTGTCGCACCTCCCTCCCATCATGCCACGGGGGAGTTTCAGCACAGAAGTCCCAATACAACTGTGTTTCTAAGGGAAGATCGTTCAATGTCATATAGTCAGAAGGAAACTTGGTAACCTGAGGAGAACGTTTTGTCATCCCACCTTCCATCTCCAGCCACAAGAGTGATTCTGGGGGATGTAAACCAGGAGGAATTCTAGAACTGCAATACTACACTAAACTGAGGACAATCTAATATTTGAAAATCCTGAAAGGAACCTTTTAGTAAACGTGGGGCCAATGTCCTAAACATCAGGTATAACTATAATTGGTATGCGGTTTACACACAATGTTCCTTAGTAAAGCACTGAAAAATAAAGTTTGCTGCATTTGGTGAGACTGGGGTGGAATGATGCCTTTTTCATCTTTCCCTGTCCTCACACGAGAATAGAAAATAGCTCTCCTTCTTCTGTAATGAGGACAGAGTTTCTGAGATGACCATACAACTGCATGAGCAGCAGGAGAAAACCAGCCCCTTTAACGCACCAGGAAATATGCCAGGTGCTTAATACACATAACCTCATTCAGTCCCCACAAAGCTGCAGGAGCTAGGCAGTATTCTCCCCAGTTTCGTGTGGGAAAGGGGGTGTAGCCTGGAATGACACCCACAAGGTCACCCAGTTGGGCGGAGGAGATCCGTGGCCCAGGCCTGAGACTGTAGAGCAGAAGTGCTACACGGGACACTAGGTTGCCTCCAAGGCAGGCAACACAGCATGGGGACCTCCGTGTGACAGCACCTCTACCTGGGGAGAGCATCTCTTTGGAAAATAAAAAAGCTATGCCTGTCCGTCCAGGAACAAGGTTATGCTCCACTTTTCAAAATCAGAGGTCAATAGCATTTTTGGGAAGGAGGGGTGGTGCCGGACACTGAATCAGCGGGAGGGGGCAAGGACAGAAGCCAGGCCCAATGAGCATCAGATGGCCACCCCTTACTGGGTGCTTAGTTTGTGCCAGTGTATCACATACGCTCTTTAGTTTAGTCTGCACATCTGTCCTCTAAAGCAGGTGCCTTAATTATCCTCATTTCAGAAAAGACAAGACCAAGCATAGAAGGGTGAAATTGTTTGCTCAAGGTAACAAACGCTGTAAGTCAGAGAGTGTAAGTCAGATTCGATCCCAGGACCATGTGTCCCTGGAACTAGGGCGCTTGTACATAAAAATGTGGCGCCCAGGTCACACAACAGGCTCCGTGAAGGACTGGAATGGCAACATGACAAGTGAAGGCTCGAGCAAAGAATAGTTATAAATATTGCAGAAAATCTATTACAAAGCAGGCACATCCAAACACACAACACACCTGTTCTGCCCTGTGCAAAGTCGACAAGTTGTGTGACAAGGCACCCTGACTCTAAGAAGTTCACCACTGCTCCTGGTGGTATGTTTCTTAACAAAAAGTAGGTAATCAGAAATGTGTAGGGTATGGATTCTGAGAAAATAAGCCCAAACTCTGACCGGTGAGTACACCAGGCAGCAAAAGTGAATGAATCATACATGTAATAAGCCAGAAAAACTACTGTGATAACTTAGATCAAATTAGATCTCAAGAATGCTATGCTTACTAGCTTAGCTTGAGGCAAGCAGTTTATGCCCAGGAACAGAAAGTCCTAGAAGCATAGTGGAATAGAGTGTGTTAACTCACAGTGCTCTGCAGACTGCAAATCCTATGTGGATTTAAAGTATTTAAAGAAAAGAGTCACAAGATTTGACAGTTGGAAAATAAGACCTATGAGAAAAAGCTGGTTATGTTTACAGGGAAGGGGGATGTATGACATTTCTTCTAAGACATAAACACACAGGCCAAACCCAGTGATGAAGTGTAGCGTGTGTAAACCTGGAAATGAACACACTGAGACTTCTCTGTTCTAAGAGGAGAAGGGTTCTCGTAGTGGACTGCCCACTGGCAGGGAGATTTTAGGACAATTACAACCAATCCTAGGAGTCTGTGAATATTTTAGGAACATAAGAAAACATAAACCCCAGGACACAAAAACTATCAAGATAAATCTTTAAGCTATAAGACTAATCTACTCAGGTAGAGGTGAACTCTCCTCTATAGACTCGGAATCAATCATTAACCTCTTTCCTAAATTTATCCTAAACGTATTCTTAAGAGTTTACTTGTTTATTGTTCGTCTACAGGCTGTGTGACAGAGGGACGCTATCCCTTCTATCATGACCACAGTCTGAGAGCCTAGCACAGCTCCTGGAACATAATTATCTGCTCAATAAATTTTTCTCAATGAATGAGAATGAAGAGTCTAATTCTAATTTTATTCTTGCCTGGATCACATGAATTTGGCAATGTATGTCATTAAATTTAAAAATAAAGATACCCAAAATATAAAGGCAAAGCTATCTCCTATCAGATGAACTAGCGGCCCCTATTTTCATCATGTTCTCCTAAATACTTCCTAGTGCAAATCACAAATGACACATGCCAAATACCATCTATCACTCCCGGAGCCATCAGTCTTTGCAAATGGACGTACTGTCTGAAGAATGATTATGAACAAGTCTGCTGCTTAGCAAATTAGGCACATGTTATATATTGAAAATCATATATATAGAGAGATGCACACTTATAGAGTCAAATAATGGCATTTTCAGGCACAGTCTGTCAGGTTTTCATTTAGCTACTAACACTGTGACCCCTGCCTGCGACTTGTGTCATACCTACATAATGGCTGGGGAGACAAGTAAAAATGTGAAATAGGTTTTGATAAGCAGAACAGTTCAAGCCATGGCCCAGCACAGTCGGCCATGGTGACTGTGTCAGCTTTGAGGAGGAACCTGACACTCCATTATGGCTGCAGGTGCAACAGACTGCGCTGTGGACAAACTTCCGCAGAAATCTGCACTGTCACCGTCCATAAACAACACGCAGCTCATTCTCAAGAGGCAAAGTTTACTCAAGAAATGATTTCTACTTTTCTTTTCGATCACTTGACAAGGCCTGTATTTTCTGAAAATACGTGTTAGATTTGGCTTTTGTGAAAAATCAAGTAACAAAATTATATTAAATGATAGCTTAATTTTCAGAGAGTCTTTCATAGGGACTTTTAAGTTTTAAGTATCTTTTGCTGAAATATTAAGTACTCAAATCACCAAATTACCATGCTCTGATTATTTAGACCCAAATGAAACTGACAACATAAAATTGACAGAAGTAGACGTCTTCCTTTATTTTAACTTGACAAAATGCCTATTGTCTAAGACGCAAGTTTAAAGTTCATGTTCCTTAACAAACACTCTTGAAATCTGTGAGTTTCTTTGTGCATAATCTGTTTACAGAAGTGTTATGAATCTGTAATTATTTCCACTTTTTTCTTTACTAGAACATAGAATATGATAGAATATGATAGAATGGGATACTTTAGAATATAAGATACTCTAACACAAACATCAGAACTACGACCGACGGTCGCACTTACCTGTACGGCTTGTCAGAGCTGTGGACCCGCCGGTGGTTCCGGACCCCGACGTACGTTGTACTTGTGTACTCGCACACATCACATCTGTACTGTTTCTGTACTGAAGACTTAGTCCCTAGGCAAAGGATTGGAGAGCTTTAGTGACATACTTTGATTAGATACAAATGATGTCATTTCCACTGTGAATGAATATTTACAGCACATTGTATTAACATTTCCAAGAAGGCTTTCTGGTTGTTTAATAAAGCTAACAAGTTTGAACATGGCTTCCAGGTTCTCCTGCAACTGGACTATCAACAGATACAAAATGAACATCATCTAACCTGCAAACATAGATACATTGGGTTGGTTTCTGCATGACCTTGTACAAAATGCTACAAAATATAATAAGCTTGATGCCAGCTGCCCTGACTGTGTAGCAGCTGAATTAACCAGAGATATACTGTTAATTTGAAAAGTGTTAGTCTAACTGATCTCGAATAAACTGTCTTAAGGAAACACTGATTTGCCAACAAGCTGTGATTTAATACCATAATACAATACTACACAGTATGGCTACATAGCAAACATAAAAAACTCAATATAAAAAGCCTAGAGCTTGGGGCATCTGGATGGCTCAGTCTGTTAAGCCACCAACTCTAGATGTTGGCTCAGGTCATGATCTCATGGTTCGTGGGATTGAGCCCTGTCAGGCTCAGCGTGGAGTGTGGAACCTGCTTGGGATTCTCTCTCTCCCCCTCTTTGTCTGGCCCTATCCCACTTGCACTCTCTCTCTCTAAATAAATAAATAAAAGCCTAAAGCTTTTTCACCCTGTGGATTTCCTTTGTTTATAAAAATGTCAGCTATCAGTGCAACAATGAAAGGAAAAACATCTGCAAATTATTAAGTGCCATATAATGAAGTATATGCCTAAGCAAACTGACACGTTACAAGGACAAATGTTACCACTAACGTGAATCTGCAGCTCACTGAAATTCGGAATATATGGATCAGATGGAAAATAGGCCAGGTCACCACACTTACTCTGCAACAACAGGGCTGGGTAATTTACATCAGGGTAAGCCTGGGGCGATATGAGCTGAATGACTTGATCTTGTAAAACTGTTCCTAAATATATTCAACATTTTCTTTACTCTTCTGCAAGCACAAAGCCTGTAGGCCATTCACAGGCCGATGGTTTTATATTCAGAAACAAAGCCAACACGGAAACCTGAAGAACAAGGCAGAGTAGCAAGGAAGCTTAAGGAGAACACCAGTGCACAGTGCAGAAACGTAAAGTTGGTGGCACAAGGGAAACCCACACTGAAACTTTAACAAAACAAAGAAAATCCTTAAGTTAAATTTAAGCTTTCTAAAATTGAATTTCTCTTTCGCCTATAACTACTTTTGCCAGGCAGAACAAAATGTCCTAATTTCCTGGTACAAGTCTACAACATTAATATATACTCTACTCATAATTATAATGTAAGTATCACTCTTAATTGCTAGGTTAAAAACTTGGACTTGATTATAAGTGGCATCGTTCCCAATGCAGTTTTTTTAAAACCCTGAAAAAAAATGAAGTGTGAAATATTGGATAATGGTTTCGTGTGAGAAATATTACAGATCAATGACAACTAATAAAAATGACAGATGGAAAAACTTAATATAGCACAGAATGAGAGCCTGCGCTACTTCAAGCAACTGTTTCCAACAGAAAGGAATATACGATTTAAAGTTCAACAGTTTGGGCTTCATCCTTGCTCCTCTACCTAGTACCGGGATGACTGTGGGCAAAGCAATGCACCTCCTGAGGACTCAGTTTTCTCATCTACGAAATGGAAGTTCTAGAATTCCCCAGCATGGTTTATTGATGTAAGCCTAGGAGAACTCTAGTCTTCCTTCACCGCGGCCTGTATGTCACCTGCATATCTGTGTCAGGCCTCTGACCTGTCCCTTGCTGTAGACTCCCTGGAGGTAGGGATCTGTGCCTTTTGTTTAAACGGAATCCCCAGGGCTTCATGAACTGTATGTCTGCAATAAAGAATGATTGATTAAATTTCCTGAAGAACACCATATATATGAATGCGTGGTCCTTGGCTCCAGCAGGGCACGTGTGGGGTCTGCCAAGATGCCTGTCATATGGTTGGTCCTCCTCCTGGGCTGGGCTCCTCGTAGGCAGTGAACCTTCACTGCACTCCCGCATCTAGCCTGGTACCCAGCTCGGGAAGGGCGCTCCATGCCTTTTGGCAGAACGAATGTCTGAAGTACTATTCTATCGGGTCTCTGAGCCAAAAACATGTCCCAAGTCACCTGTGCCGTCATAAGGGGCAGAGGCTGGGGACCCTTGAGGCATACTTCCCCTGACTTGTCCAGTAAGCTTACTAAATGGCTAAAAAAATCTATAGCAAAACATGCTGACCTACTTTGTGAGCTAAACACTTGTTTTTTGGCTCGATAACCGGATTTCAAAGTTCTAACACCGAATACGTGAAGTATCGGTGTACGTGTAAGTGTGCAGGAGGGCTCAGCCACCTGAACTGTTGTGCTCCTATGACAGAGGAAAGCGAATGAAGTGAGGAAGAAACAGACGTCGCAAGCCATTTAAAATCCACACATGCAACCACAAGAAACAGCAGGACGCACCAAAAAAAGATGCTGTAAAATGGAGTATGGTGGACAGATGCTGGCGCTGTAAAGCTCAAACTGGTTACTTTAATTTTGAGCTGACATTTTAATCTTTTTGACTAAAATTGTGAGTTTTAATTTGTTAACCCATTTGGACAGTTTTATAAATTACTGCTTTTGAAGACGGTGCTAGGAAAGACATATTCCGCCATGACTACTAACCGCAGGTGGTGCCGCTGAGTAGTATTTACTTTATTCCTTCATTAGGGATTTATGATCCAATGACATCAAATGTTTTACTGTCTCCTTTAAAGGGGATATGGAAACATAATGAATTAAAATAAAAGGAGGCATTTAGGGCTATTTTGTACAAAGGAAACAAAACTGTTTTAGCTCAGCCATCTACTGCAGAAACAGATGCTATGTCATAAACTCCTTTTGTTTTGGATAGTTTTACAGGGATGACATCTGTTTGACAAGGGAATTTTGGTGCTACAGTGGGGTCAAAATCAGTTCTTTCAGAAACATTCTTGAATCAGTTATGCTTTCTGGGGTATAATTTAATGAAACATTATGGTAAAACATTTTCCTCTGCAGTTGTTTCTAACTTTAATTCTTAGGAAATCTAAAAAGGAAAGTCACCCCAATATGTTTTATTTCCCATAATCGCTATGTACCGCACTGGAGACATTGAAAGTATATCAACTGAAGAGAGCTGATGCAAGGCAGCACAGCTTATTACACTTTATCCCTCATTCTCCGGATGTGGCATCCGCTTTTTCATGGGACTCTAATTAAATCTTTTGATTCTAATATTCCTATTAGCAGAAGCTCAGCTGACTGGTACCTAACTAGTACATAAAAAGACCTTGTGTTTTTTTGCCCTTTCCCCCCATCCCCCTTAAATAATGCAGATGAAATCCGGCAGTCATACTTGGATAAGAATAAGATCACAGCAGGAAGCCTCACTGAAAGTCTGAGGTGGGGGCCTGCCATCTGCAAAAGCTGCTCTATTCTCAGTGGGTCAACTGAGTGGAGAGCGGGGAGGGCTTGCCTTCCGCACTGCAGCCTCCCTGGCCGCTGGTATGTCACCCACAGGTTTATGACGTACTTGGCTCTTACTGGGCAGCATATATTTTGACGTATTATCTACTTACACAGCTGAGTGAGTACTTACTAATGTGGCATTTCATTTAGTGCTCAGAATTACCTCAGGACCACAGGTAAGAGTCATTCACATCCACAGAATAAAAATAGAGAACATTTGCAGCTTCAGCCCTGAAGATAACCCACATGACAACTAAGGGCTTTTTAAAAAACAATGTGCTAGTCCAAAAAATGCACAGATACCTTCTTGAACACATTTTCCATCAGCTGTGTCACTGGAAATTCTTGACTCATTAGAAGCTGCTACTGACAAGGTGTCTGGAAGACTGTGTTGCTCTCTCTCATGGTTCCTCAGCTGACTCTAAAAGATTGAGAAATAGTCACAGGTAATTTCAATAAATATACTTGCACCGTTACTAAGAAGACTGTTGAAGCAGTTCATTGCTTGCATGGCCTGGTACCTACAACACATTACGGATATTTTGAAATCAAATGGGCTAAAAGGTTATCTGACTTATTTGACAGTATATGGAAAGAAATACACTAGAGAAATCACAATCTCCTCAAAAAGGAAGTTCGTTTATGCATTCTCCAAAAGAAAGCCCCCACTATCTTCAGAGGGGTTTCTGCCTGGCACGTCGTGCTGACGGAACTGCTGGCTGGGGAGGAGGAGAGGGCAGAGTGTTCAGAATGACCCAATGCTTTCATAAACATATATCCAACCCATAACTGCTGGACTCCTGCTAATTCTTGCCTTTCAATACAAACTAATGTGTCGATGGCTATCTTCTTCCTCCACCACCAGCCCCACAAATCCAGAGTGCAGGAACAAAAGGAACTCCCAGAACTTGCTTTTGCAGCCCATTTGGATGCACTGCTTGTCTAGCAGCCTGAGGCCACTTCAGAACTTCGTGAGGGTAGTCCAAGTAGGCAGTAACTCTAGACTCAAAGGCTGTTTCATCTCTGACACCTTTTTCCTACCAGCCAGGCCAACTCTGGGCAATGTGAGAAAGGTCTACATCCAGTTAGCCTCTTAGGACACTTTTTTTTGGCCCTCCAGACAGTCAACGGGCAACACTGGAGAAGAAAAGTTCTAAACTTTGGACCTAATGATTCAGTGAATCCTGTTTCCTTTAGGAAAACAGCATTTCATGCTGCTTGTTGGTTTTAAGGTAGTACATAAGATGAAAATCGAAATCCTTCAAGTACCCTAAACTGCCCATGAAACAACACACGTGGGTCTATTTCCACTTTACGCTCTTTCATGAAGTCCAACATGGCCTGTTTTTAGGCCACTGTTGACTGGTGTGTAGCTGAAGTCAATGACATGCATTTTGGGGACATGGAAAATGGAAGTTTTTTGCCCTGATGATGTAGGATTACATTTGTGTAAAACAACAGCCCTTCTACTGCACATTCTCCCATAATTACCCCGCAATGTAAAATCAGCACATTTAAAAATGATATAAATGTTAAAACACTAAAAGCAATAAACATAGACGCTGTTAAGGAGGCGGTAGATGGGGAAAACAATCCTACACCAGAAATTCTGATGACCTAGATTCCAGTCCCAATTCTAATACTAATGGGCTGGGATCCCCTGGGCAAATTACCAAACTTTCCTGGGCCTTGCCTCAGTTTCCTTATCTATAAAGTGAGATGGTTGGACTCTGCCACATTCCTTCCGTGCTCTAAAAAGTCTAAGGTTCTCCAGATGGTTTCAGGAACCAAGGCTTACCTTGTAGTGAAAAGACTCCTCGCACTGCTTGCACTGGTATGTTCTTGTTTTACAATGGTTGATCATGTGGTTCTCCAGATCTTTGCTGTCGTCAGCTCTGTGCTCACAGATAGGACACTGATAGGGCTGTCTCTGCCGATGGACTCGCAAGTGCTGCTTGATGTAGCCCTTGCTACCGCTTGCGTAGTGACACAGCCGGCAGCGGTAGGGCCGGGCGGCATTGGGGATGTACTCCACCACACTGCTGCCCGGTAAGCTCGTCTCACTGCTGGGTTGGCACTGGGCGTTGTCCTGCAACTCTTTCAAAATGTCATCGTCGGAAGCATTTTGGTCTGTCCTTTCCCTCAACTTTTCAATTACAGTCAGTAAGGACATGCTGATGCCTGTCTTAACTTGCCCGTCCGACAATTCCTGCCTACCCTCTGGGAGTGCTACCAACGTAGAGCTGCTTTGGTTGAAACTAGTTAGTCCATCTGAAGGGTTTTTAAGGGGCGACATCATTTTAGTATATGCTGCCAACGTACCATCCACTTGCCTTTGTCCGGTATCTGGATCTAAAAGGTTCACATTCCCGTAGTGCCCAAGGCTGGCCCGGGTCAGCTCTGCAGCTCTTGCAGGCATCGTGGCGAGGGCCTCTGCAGCCAGCGAGTGTAGGCGGAGAGACTCAGAGCTCGTCCTCCTTCGGCCTGGCGGGGCGTTCTCATCAGTAGCCAGACCTTTGTTTATTAACTCGCTGTCCTTCTTCTCTGGATTGCTCCAGCCTATGATCAGCCCCCCGATATTGACAGTACATTTATCAGCATGATAAACTTCATCTCTTTCTTCACTCCCCATCTGGGATTCCGTCGGGCTCAGGTTTTTTCCCTCTTCAATTTCAGCATTCATGAGGAAATGTTTCTGTGAAAGGGTTTCTTCAGCACTTGGCAAACGCTCCACGATCACGTTAACATGACCTTTTTTATTTGGGCTACTACTGATGATCTTCTGTGCGGATGAAAGCAGACTATCAGCAATCAGATTCTCCTCTACATCGGATATCACCTCCAACATTTCTTCCTCATTAGGGTCAAGGGTAACTGACTGAGTCAGATGAACTCCACCTTCTGCACTCTGTTCTAAAGGAGACGAAGAGGACAGTGGTTCTGAGCTGCAAATCTGCACTTGCACTGAAGGACCGTTGTGGATACTCAGTTCATTGTCTCCAATAGCAATTACTACTGCATCCACCCCACCAGGTTCAGCAGCCATTGAAGAGTCCAGCAATCCTAGGGGCTCGTTTTCATTTTCGAAGATCGGATAGGAGCAATCAACCTCCCCAGCGTGTTTCCAAGCATGTGTTTTCAACATTCTCTGCTGGCCACAGGTGTAACTACAAAACAAGCATCGATACATGCCGTACTGTTCATACGCATACCACTTCCTCTTACCCATTTCTGCCATGGATGAGTTTTGGGTGGTGTGAGTTTGTGGACTGTCCACACTCACTGGGACATCAGAAACGGTTTCATGATTTCTTTCTGTGGGCCTCTGACACAAAGAGCTGGAGGGGCTTACACACTGCTGGGATTTGGAGTGAGTGTGACTGTTGGCATCGTTTTCGTGGTCATTTACCACGTGAGCTTCAAGTTCCTCTTGGCTTTTAGATGTAATGTGGCACTCTGAGCACATTAATATCACTTCATTTTGCTGACCATGCTGCTTGATATGATCTTTTAACACAGAAAACGATGATGACAGAAACTTGCAAAGGCTACACTGGTAAGACATAGTCTTCCCATCGTTCTGGACAAGAGAGCCAGGGGTAAAATGTATCTGTGACATCTCAGCCCTTCTGATCTCTGTAGGTGACTGGGTTACTTTAGCTGGAATCTCACAAAGTTCTTGGGATTCAAGAGAGTGCGTTGCAGCACTTGAGCGTGAGCGTTTTTTCCCAATTAAAAGACATTTTTGTGACTTTTCATGTTCTACGATCTTGCTTAGCTTCTGGATAACATGGATCAATGGATCTGTTTTAACTTTTCTTTGTTCATCAATTTCCAATGATGAACTGATGACAGTTTCAGCAGTCAATATGGCTTCCTGTTCCCCAATATCTGGCACCAACATGGCAACACTGCTGCTTTCTTCCATATCTAGAAAGCATAATATACAACAGAAAGAAATACCAGGTTATAGGTATTGCAAGTATGTAATTATAGGAAATCTGAGCTAATCTTAGAGTTTAAGCTAATCTCAGTTACGTTCTAACCTGGGAGCTCCATATCAACATACCAGTATCCTGAGCAAAGACTTAAATTGCTTAGAACTTCTCGAGAGAATGTCATCCCCTATCGAGGCTGAGGATGATCTTTCCATCCATTTCTTTCTTGGAAATGACTTTAACAATATACATCTCCTTTTTCCTTCACTTTCTTTCCCCTCGACATCTCGCTGGACCCACTACCGCCCTGTTTTGTGCAATGCCAAAAATCAGGACTCCTTTTCCTTGACTGGAGGACACATGCATTCCCAGGGCATGTGGAACCATCTCAGGTTACCACAAAACCGACACATGACTGACACAGTTCTTGGGAGACAACTTCAAATGTAACTATAGTCTTATTATTAAAATCATAAATTTGTTTTTTTTCTCTCCAAATCTTTGGAATTATGAAGACAGTCTGGGAACCTCTTGTAAATGGCAGAGTGAATTTTGAGAAGTACGGTGCAAATGAAACTACATAAAAGCAATGATCCAGTTCCTTCTTTAACTTCCTTCAATTGATCTTCCTGAAGAGAAACCACAAACTACGTTGTGGTTTTTTCCTAGAGGCCATATTAGTGGTCAACTATTACTCATGTAAGAATATATGTATTTTCACTTTCCTGAAAGGAAGAGGGGCATCAAAGAAGGGAAAAAACCTGATATTCTCGTTGTGTTTCAGGTCTAAATATTCAGAATCCTTAAAAGGGGCTCTCTGTAAGTTCCAGCAATGCATTATAGCCAAGGAAGTCATAAAACAAAAAATACTCACAATATCTTTCCGCCTAAATCTTGAATCCTCTATTTCCTGGCAGTACTTTCATTTCAAACATTTCCTTTGGCTCAAAGTGAGATTAATTTGTTGACTTGGATCACATTTTTCAGTTTAGGCTTTTTTCCAGCAACAAGTTTGTTTTTCCACATTTTAGGTGCATTCTGGAGTCTTACTCACAACATTCAATAAATGCCAGCAAAATTTTTAGTGGCACCAGCTACAGACCAAAGACCATACTATTCTTAAACCTCAACCACAGGCTCTGAATTCTTATTTTAGGAGGTGAATCATGGCTTCCCTCCCCCCAGGTGGTTGAATCAACATGGCAGGGCCCTGCAGCCTCTGCCAAGATCACACCGCACTCCTGCTAGACCCTCCCAGCACTCTGACCAGCTGCAGTGCCAGTCCTTCCATAGCTACTCTTGGCAGCAGTTACAGCTTTTCCTCTTATTTTCTGCTCTTTCTGGCACACAAACTTTCTATATCTAGGTCCACATCAGGCAAAGATGCAAACATTTTACTCTCGGCTTCAGTAGTACTACTTCCCTCCTTCTTGATACTCTGTCCCATGTGATCCGCTTTCTCTTCTTTTCCATGTCCGACTGCACTTGGGTGTCTGAACGCACCCAAGAGCCATTACAACAACGACCACTACCCCAGCTCCCACAGACCAGTGGCCCTTTAGCCCCTCTCTTCCCTAAACCACCTGAGGGCATTACCTCTCAAAAGACTGTGTGGTTCCTATCCATCTTTCTCAAGTAGGAAATCTCTACACTCAATCTTAAATCACTAAAGAGGGACCAGTGCTGGGATGACTTGTTTCTTTGGGAAAATCTTTTGTGATGTCTTAAGTCACCTTATTGCCTAAGAATTCCCATTTGTAGGCCAAGGGGAGCTGTGGCTGTTACGGTGACTACTGATTTCGCTTTAGGGCCACTCACTCAAGGCTTTATTTCTTTTAGTTCAATTGCTAAATGGGAATTAGTTAAATCACTGTTAACACCAGACAGCCTTGAACATTTAGTTTCTTGCACAAGATCTGGTGGTCTACTGGAGATCTAAGGTCTCCTTCTCCATGAAATACGACATCTACGTGGGCTGACTGACAGTCTGCAGGTTAACGAGTGAATGTTTGCTCAGCAGACTTTGCGTACCCACAGGGTTACAAGGATGACTCCCGTTATCCCTCTTCTACTTAATGACAGAATAGGAGAGAGTGCAGTGCGAGTTGCTCCCTGTGGCTAAGTCAGCGTGTACCTTAAAAAGAAAAGGGAATGAAGAGAAGGAGGAGTTCAAGTTATCTCAAGAAAAAGACTAATACAAAAGAAACTGACAAAACATTCCGGTTTTAAGAGCTGTGTCTGCTCAGGCATTAAGAGCTAATGGAAATTTGCAGCAGATGCTCCAATTTTCCCTGAACATTTATGTAAGTATCTCATTTTAGAGGCTGCATACATTTGGGGATAAGTACAGAAATGGCAGCTATAAAACAGATATGACAACATAAAATACATCGAGAAACACCTGAAAAACCAGTTTGGATCCACATGGCAGAATCGATGTACGAGTTAAATCTCATTAAAACAAAAGTCTCTCTTAGAAAAGGTTAAGCAATTCATAATAAAGTATGCATAGGGAGGAAGTCAGGCTGACCTTAAGACCAACTCTTTAAATTTTCAGAAAAATTTCACTTAGGCCACCAATGTGCATATATATATGGGATCCTACGTCAAGTGAAGTAAAATTTATTTGGGAAAAAAAAAGAGCGATGAAAATAATGAGTACAAACACAATTGCAGTGGCTCAATAATGATGACAACACAGATGATGATCATCTGCGTACTATCGATGGCCTTCATGAGATCAATACAAATGCACAGGCAGAGGGTAGGTGGAGAGGGTAGGGATAAAGCAAGAATAGCAAGTTTTGTAATTAAAGTTGAGTGATAAGTATTTAGGAGTTCCTTACGCTCTTCTCTCTACTAGTGTAAATGTTTACAACTTTTCGTAATAAAAAGTTACAGAAAAAATGGTTATGTGTTAGGGTGCCTGGGTGGCTCAGTCAGTTAAGCATCTGACTTGGGCTCAGGTTGTGATTTCATAGCTCATGAGTTCAAGCATCGGGCTCAGTGCTGACAGCTCAGAGCCTGGAGCCTGCTTTGGATTCTGTGACTCTGTCCCTCTCTCTCTGCTCCTCCCCTGCTTGTGCTCGGTCTCTCTCTCGAAAACAGATAAACATTAAAAAAAAAATGGTTATGTGCATGGCAGTAACCAAAATACAGTATGGAAACAAATTTAAAGTCACAGTACTAACGGTTTAAAACTGAATTGAATGGGGGCACCTGGGTGGCTCAGTCGGTTAAGCGTCCAGCTTCGGCTCAGGTCATGATCTCACAGTTTGTGGGTTTGAGCCCCGCATCGGGCTCTGTGCTGACGGCTAGCTCAGAGCCTGGAGCCTGCTTCAGATTCTGTGTCTCCCTCTCTCCCTGACCCTCCCCTGCTCGCACTGCCTCTCTCTATCTCTCAAAAATAAATTAAAAAACATTAAAAAAAAACTGAATTGAATGGATAGGACAAACATATTTAGAAGTTAAAAAGAAGTAACAGCTTTTATAGAAGTAACAACAGTACACAAGGCAAAACAGTCAGAAGGCAACAGTTGATGACCAAATACTAAGAAACTGAAGAGCTAGTTTTGGTCCAGGAAGGTAAGTCACGGATTTTAAAGAGGTAAGACGTATACTGTACTCAAAAGACGGCTGTGCCAGATGCCAATCAAGTTTCCCTCTGGCTCACTGCCTCCTCCTCTCCACTCTGCTCTCTGCCCCAGGAGGTATGCCGTCAGTAGGCTCCTATGTCCTCTGGTTTCTGGCTGCGTTGTGCCAACAGGGAACCACGAGAGGAGATCAGAAGGAGGCAGCACAATGAAATCAGGATAGTCATGTCCCCAATTCCCTCCCTCTAGGCCAGCTCGCACTGACCATGTTTCTCAATGGAAGACGATTTGCGTCAGGCAGGGGGGCTCTAGAAAACTCTCCTGGATCTGACACCTGTCTTCCTTCTGATGCTGCCAGCTCCAGATACCACACCGTCCCTGTGGTTTGCCTATACAAGTCCAGCACCTTTATTATGAGGATCTTTGTAAATACCTCCTCCTTGAATTATCCTAATTAGAATGCATCATTTTCTCTTTTGGAATTCTGTTAACACAAGGGTAAGACTGACAAGGAAAATAGCCATGTTTTCCTAGGTGAGGATAAACCTTCTATCTAGCAGTTAGTGAAAAGATCAACAGGGCTGAACAGGAAGGTTTACAGAAAGAGTAAAGACTAGAGGTATCACCAAAGTAGGAGGTTTCTTACTTGGAATCTTTGGACAGAACCACATTAGACAAAATGTATCAAACCATTACAAATAAATAAATGTAAGTTGTATCCAAAATCACAAAAGTGCTATCATCTTTTTCCCTGAGTCTCAAATCTTTCCTAGATAATAGGACAGGTTTCTCTGGCCATCTGAAAGTAGAACCCTCCTATGAAACCTTTCAGAAGCCGAAATGATGTAAAGTGAAGAAGGAGTTATCATTTATTTATATGGAAACAACACCAAAAGTAACCTCTCTTATGCTTTTCTGATATTTTAGAACACATCTTGCTCTGGCGTGCACACAGTAAGATGAGATAAAGCACAGATGCTCACAGACACAGTTCAAAGCTCCGGCGATCAGTGCGGAGATTCCGAGTACGGTTCCTGCGCAGCAAAGGAGCTTGGTGGGGCCACACTTGCCGCCTGGGTTATGTGCTGCCTCTATTAATGGCTTGCTACAAAACAAACACGGAAAACTATTTTTGCCTTCTGTGTAAAAGGGAAATCTTCGGATTTCTTTTGGTATGGCAAGCAAGTACTACTGTAGGTCTTTCATAAAAGCAAAGTGCCAGGGGCTACCAGGGTGGCTCAGCTGGTTGAGCATCTGACTCTTAACTTTGGCTCAGGTCATGCATGATCCCAGGGTCGTGGGATAGGGCCCTGTGTCAGGCTCCATGCTGAACATGGAGCTTGTTTAAGATTCTCTCTCTCTCTTCCCTGCTCCCCCTCTCATGCTCTCTCTCAAAAAAAAAAAAAAAAAAAAAAAAAGGCACAAAATGGCAGGAAGCAAACTGTCAAAAAGTGGCAAAGACCTGTATTCCAAAGGCAAAAACTTATAATAAATGTCTTTCCCAAGAAAAGAACTAAATTATTTCCATTGTCTTTATTTCCTTATAATTTACTACTAGGTTTCTTTGTCTATCCAATTAGTTCTTTTCAGTTATAGAGTATGGTTATCATAAGTAAAATCAAGTTGAACAGTTTATGTGGGTCTGAGTAGGGATGGAGAAAGGCTGTAATTTTCTGTGCATGTGCAAAGGCAGTTCAACAATATAAAGAACCTTTCCTTTCAGTCTAAGAATTTGTTCTTTCCCAACTAGACAAAGATATAAGTTTCATGTCCCTGAATTGTAAAGTGTCTACAAAGAAATCACCTTGAGATTGCCTATACATTATAGATTTATCTTACTAATGTCAGCTAGGATTCATTTGAATTAAAATCTCCGCTTAATGGGATTAACTGCCACTAAGAAAAAAATAGTATAAATATCACAAGTACATGAATTTTACAATCTAAAATTTCTTACCTGGCATCTAGCCTGGGAGAATATTCTAATTTGGCAGCTAATTTGGCAGACCATGAACAGATAAACCCTAACTAACATTAACCAATATTAAGATTTAACATTTATTGAGCACCTCTAATGTGCCAAGCACAGTGCTGGAGGCTACACAAATTAGTAAGAAAATCCGTGCCCTTGAAGTACAAGGGGGAGGGGGTGTGGACAGTGCCTACGTATACTTTGTGTATTATTTATGTAATTTCTGGTAATACTAGCCTCTTTTTCGCATGTGGGGAATGTGAGGATCACAGACATAAAAGCAATAACTGGTTTCAGAACTGGAATCCAGGCCTTACTGATTCTAAATCCCCTTTCTTAATACACCAATTTCTTTCTTACATCTCAGCGCAAACAAATACGCATAATCATTACTGAAAAGAATAACAGCCCCTTACAGCTCAACTATATCAAACATATTATTCTGTTTGACCTTTATAAACTCTTTGGAAGAGGCCAGGTGGGTGTTACACAATTTTACAAATAAGGAAACACTCAAGTGTGGTTTCAGGGACTTACTTACCCAAGGTTACATGGCTGTTAAGTGGCAGAACCAACGTCTTTCAAATCAATTTCTGAAATTAACACAGTCCCTTGGACCAATCTTCAGAATTCAGCTGTGGCCAAGAATGAAAGTACATACTATCAAACATTTCTTTCTTGGTGAAACAAAGTAACGATTTCTTTTGGCAGTGAAAAATTTCCCAATATTCTATGACAAAAAGACATTCAGCAGAATGTTCATGCAACCCAATCGTGTTGCACATTTACATAATTTATCTAGCAAGCAGACTTAACCACTTTGTGCAAGTTAGAAAAAATTGCTCTGGAAACTTCTCCCAATAATTGCATTATTTTGTTTTAGCTAAGAATTTATTTAACTGACTCAGAACACTACTGGTTCCACGGATACCACTTTCTAATGAATAAGGAATAATACAACTGCATATCTCTATTCTAATCCTAACCAAAAATCCCATCTAAAGGATGATTCTGCAAGCACAGCGGGCATGGAAAGATAGGCCCCGGGAAACTGACCTATATATCTCCTAACGCAGTTTCCTGCCCTGCTGGTACATTTCCGTGCTGTTTCCTATGCTAGCTAGGATGAATCTCAAAGATCAAATAATGCCTATTCGTTTCCCCTAGAATGCGGCGACCTTATCGATGCTGGCCACGTAAATAGTTCGTCCCCAGGGCAGAAAGTACGTCTCTGGTCCTCCCTTGGAGTTAATTTTAAACGAGTTGGTGAGGTAAAGGCGTGAAGGGCGAGGCTTTCCCTTTCAATCAATAACGCAACCCAAACACGGAGTCAAAGCAGAGGACTGCAGAAAGTCCCGAGCTCGAGCAGGTGATAAATTCAGTAACTGCCGGATTTAAAAGAGATGCAGCCCGCCGCGGTGACTCGAAGCATCGCCTACGGGTCGGGGTGACGGCCTCCGCCTGATTAATTACCCAAGCCTTCCGCACAAACCATCCCCTCCGGGGGCCTGCAGGTCTTAGGAGTGGGAGCCCTTCCCACTGACCTCAGTGATCGCCGGGGGCCCGGCTCACCGACGACGTTCGGGAGAGGGCAGAAAGCGAGGGGTTTTGTACTAGCTTTCCCCACACCACGGGCTGGGGCGACCGGGGGCCGAGACAGGGAACCAGCAGAGGCGGCGAGGGCACCGGGGTGGGCTCC
>NC_043715.1:38997112-39007573 GCF_006229205.1 Suricata suricatta | reverse complement strand
GGCGCGGTACCTGCGGTCGGGCGGCGGCTGCTGCGTCCGCGAGCCTCCTGCGGCCGGCTAGGAGCCCGGCCGTGCCCTCGCCCTCGTCCCGCTCCCACCTCTCTCCCGGCTGGTTCCCCTCTTTTCCCCCCGCTTTCCCCCTCCTCATCCGGAGCTCCAAAATGGCGGCGCTGGGGACGGATCACGTGAGCCTCGGGCAGGTCAGGTGACCCGACTGGCGGGCGGCGGGGCGGGGCGATGCTTAGGCCCCGCCCATGGGCATCGCGGTGTTGGGGGGCACTCGGGCTGGGCGGGCGCGAAGCTGCCCCAGCGGCCCGGGGCATCCCAGCCTTGGGCGGGTACGGGTCTGGGCCATCGACCTCCCAAGGCCCTTGCGTTGCCCTCTCCATGGTCGCTTGGGCCTAGAAGTCAGTGTCTCTCCCCACGTGGCCCAAATCTTCTGTGGACTAGCTTCTTCCCCCCCATCCCCTCCCTAACTGGCTTTTCACCTAGAGCACTGGCATTGTTTCGGCCTCATGCTCAGGAATTTGTTACTGCGCTTGTTGGGCCACGTTTTGTGTGGTGTCCTTGGCTAAAATGTAGAGGTCGTAGCTAGGTTTGTGGCTGCACCTAAGGTGTGACTGGTGGGCAGGGCTAGCCTTGGGTCATCTGTTTATTTGAGAGAGAGAAGAACACATCCTAGGGGTTGTAGCCTGACACAATCTCAGTCCTTTTGAGGGCTCCATGGTGTTGGTCATTTGGCTACGTTTTTAGGGGCTGGCATACACACCAGGGTTATAAGCAGTCTTGTTTTGGTTCCACTGTGAACAGAGCGAAATCCAAAGGGAGGAAAGCATTCCACCCAACCTCGCAGAGAACACTGGACTGTTTGGTACATTAGGAACTACACAGCAGGTGTGTGGGTCTGGACTCACTAGGTGGGCCAGGAGCCGTAGGACACTCCATTGGGCTTGCTCATTGAGATAGCCTGTGGAGACTTCCAGATACATTTAGAGGGTTTTGCAGCAGGCTGGGCTTTCAATGATCAAGTGGTAGAAATATCTAGCAAAACAGTCACTGTTCATCCAGGTTGGTAATTCTCCTTTCTGTATCTCAGGATACAAGTTCACCTGAATTAGGGGGGTGGGGTGGGAAACCAGCGAAATTAGCGTTCTGCTACTCCACAGACTCCTTTGCTAGTTGGGCCAAAGAGCTAAGAAGAAGAAAAAGTGAAGTGTTGAGCAATTTTTTTTTCCAATAAAAGATTGAATAGAAGACTACCATGGAAGGGTGGAAGGAAGACAGTAAGGAACCCCAGAAATACATGAAAGGGGGAAAGCAAGAACAATGTGCAAAATTCTTTCTTTTCCTTGCATTATACATATAATCTTAGTTTATAACTGAAGAGAAAGTTTTCTTTAGCAATACTTGTGATGTCCATGAATCTGAAAGTGGGCAGAAGTCAGAGAATTATTTGATCAGGAAAGAGTGCAAACACAAAGTGGAAACATTGTAATCTAGGGAAAGTAAGGAACTTCTAAAGAAGAGGAGGAAGGTCAGTTGGTTTGTCTGAAGTTTCTCTGGTATTCTTTCCCAGTATGCACCAGCTATTTCCCGGTGTCCCTCTTGCAGGATGAGGTTAAGTAGAACTTCCTGGCTCAGAGGCATGGCCAGGGACTGGTGTTGTTTAACAAATAGTGTGTGACGGATGTGTCACTTCCATGCTGGAGCATTCAGTTGCCAGTGCACGTGCCACCAGCGCACCATTTCCCGGCTGCCTTGGTGACTGGCAGTGTTCACAACGGTGGCCACCCTATCAGCCTACATTTTAGAGTATCAATGATTTGCTGAGCCTCCAGGGGCCCCACAATGAATATGTAGGGTGAGGAGGTCACTGAGGTTTGGAGCTGTTTGTTGCTGCAGCACGACACAGCCAAACTGCGGACTGACATTCTTCCTCCCTCCGCTGAAGTGGCAGGAAGAGGCAGAACCAATAGAAAGAAGCCATTACAGTCAGATGACAATGTTAATGAAAGACTTAGAGCCTGCATTCCTGAAGACAGAGAAGGTATGAGACATAAAATCCAATAGGAAAACCCTGGCAACTTCAAAAAGTCCGTGGAGCAAAACCTCAATAGTTTTCTTTCCTGTACAAGAGCTTTCTAGAAAATTACAGTGAACATTTTTAAGTCAGAGGAATGCAAAGACATTCAGAGGTAGTTCCACTGAACTTGTGGTCATCCCACCGAACTCTTGTGAGCACCTTCCATTTGCCGCAAAATGTTATCTATCATGATTTAATTAACCAGTCCTAGTAAGATTTGGTGTTGCAGATAGAAAACTTGCTTACTCAGCTCTCCAGCGCCTACTCACTGGAATCGGATTCTGTCTCCAGATGAGAGATGATCCGGGTCACTGGATCCCTCCACATATCTCATTATCGTACTTTGCGATTGTTAATTAGTGGATGAGGTTAAAGGTTTTGCTTCTGACAAGTATCATGGGAAGTGACCAGGGAGTCTGATCATACGTGGCGTGTGCTTGGTAACTTACACGGGAGCACCGTTTAGACTTGGGGAGAGCGAAGGGCAGGCCAGTGAGTTGCCGGGGTGATGACTGGCTGTAAACCGAAGGAGACACGGAGCCCGTTGGAACTTGAGAAGACCAACTTGTTCCCAGCCCAGGATACTTATAAAGGACACCTTGTCTTCGGTGTAATAAGATTAGATTAGATTCCTTTTGACAGGATTAATCGTGTAAGTCTTTGGCACAGCACAGAAGATTGGAGGAGACATGTTAGCCTGTATTTCTTTTGGTTGTAATTTTTATCGTGACCTTTAAAAAATGTTTTTCGAATACACTGCCTCAAAAAAGGAAAGATTGTGGAGGGGTGGGAGGAGGCGGGGGGCTAAGAGGAGGAAACAAACCAGAGTGGTGGCGTGAACTGAGAAGATAAACACAAACATTTCCCTCGACTTTCTGTTTAGCTGCGGTGGGACTGGGAGCAGGTAGGTCCATCCTCCTGATCTGTAAAGAAGAAGTTCAATTTATCTTTTTTTTTTTTTTTGAGCTTCAGATGCCTGGTATATGGAAGTACAGAGTTTAATTATAAGAGTCCTCCGGTTTCAAAATGGGACTTCATCATTAAGAATAATGGGAAGGCTTGATTTTATTAATGAATGAAAGGATTGCTGGATGTAAGTCAGAAGGAATGTAAGATTAAAAGACATGATATATTATTATATATACAGCTGTCAGTAATAAATTAACATTAGCTCTAGGTTCCTTACACTTTGCATCCTGAATATACACCTAGAAATACTTCATAATTATAGTTCAGATCTCAAGAATCATCATAAATTATCTATCTGTCATTCATTCTCTGCTAAAAGCCACAGACCTACATTATTTCCGCAGCACATTGACATCTAAAATCTCTGGTGGTACGAGGCACACATATTAATTTATTTCCTCCTGAGGACCTGAATAAGCCAGAAGGGTACCCAGTGACCCACGGTGGCTAGGAAGGTTTGGAGGGAGAGCAGGGGGCATCTGTTGTGAGATCTGAGTGGCTCTAACATTGTTCATACTTCGCTTTCGGCTCAGCTGTTCAGGGTCTGCGCCACTAACTGCTTTAGAGAAGGTCCGCCGAGGACCTCCAGACCGTCCTCAGGCAGTCCCGAGGTGTGGTGGTGTTTGGAACTCTGCACAGACTTCCCCTTAGCCCCTGGCACTGCCTCAGACCCAGGCCCTGGGAGTAAGGACAAGAATCAATGGTGGTGACATCTAGTGGCTTACCTGGAATGTGCAGTCAGGCCGCAGAGCACTCCCGTGGGAATATCGAGCTGCCCCAGGTCCCACCCCTGGGCCCCAGAATCAGTTTATGAGTTTGGTTTCTGGCAGAGACTCCCCGAATTCGTGTTGATTTCCGGGTGGGATGCAGGAAATGCACCAGCAGGCTGGAAGTGGCGGTGGAGAGGGGCTGCTCTTGAGGACGTCGGGAGGCTCCTTCCAGTCTGGCCCACAGGTGCACGGGCTGGGAAGGCGAGGCTCGCTGGAGCTGCCGCGGAGCCGGGAGCTCCCTCCGCCGGACTGTCTCCCTGCCTGGGCGCAGACTGGTTATTGGAACGCTCAAGCAATTTTCAGTCGTCTTTGTCAATAAAGTCAGTCTCTTTTCCACAAGGGGAATGAAAATGAGATTTTGAGGCCTCCAGAGGGCTGTCTCCTTTGGTCACTTTATCTGCCCGGGAGCCCCAGCTGAGGTGGGTGGCAGCTATTTGCTATGTCCAAAACCCTGTTGACAGGTAATACGACCTGCTTCTGAACAAGACAATGTGATTATAATAGGATACTGTTAAATTCTTCTCAGAGAAGCGGTTTCCTTGACGCGGTGACCTTTATTGATGAGATGGGCAGAGGAAGAAAATGAAAAGAAGGAGAAGAAGATGAAGAAAGACACTAAGAGGAAAAGTAACTGCTAATCAAACCAAGAGGGCCTGGCTAAGGGGTAATCCTGTGACCTAAAAATGTGTCGTTTGTTATTTTGACAGCTCCTCTTGAGGTGATAGACTGGGAGAGGCCGCCGGCATCATCATTAGCTGGTGGGGAGCTCCACTTCTGGCTTCCTTAAGACATCAGTAAATGGACACCCATAGACAGAGAGTAGACCCTTCGAGGGTCTTCCAGCTCTGAGCTCCTGGCACCCTGGGGAAAGCCAAGCATCAACACCATTGTTTGGTTTTTGATCTTCCGGGATGTTTCCTTCATTGACGAAGCAACACGAGTGAGCAAGGGAAGGGAGAGTGCGGGTGTCCATGCTGCAGTGCTCAGGCCTTTCTGGCCACGAAGCTCCGGCAAGTTGTAAGGTTGGGAGGGCCCCGTGGAAATCTGTTGTGGGTTAGCAGTGGCGCGTCCAGAATCAGACACGAGTGGGGCTTCAGGGCGCGTGCGAGCTTCCTGGTCAGGTGGCAAGACTCCCATGTCATCCATCTCTCTCACACAGGCACCTCCCCCGCAGCTCACATGTCTGGGCCACACAAGGAGGGAGGTCCCAACGACTGGCTGAATGGGGTGTGTGCGGGGGGAGGGATCAGCTTGGTATGTGGAAGGAGACGGGACTACAGTAAGAGTGGGCGCTAGGCATCTGTCTGGGTCATGGAGACAGCCCTGCCTGGCATGGAGGGCTGGCCGTGGGGAGCAGGGAGAGCTTTGGCCAGAAAGATGGGCTGGGGGCCATGGCCGGGGCCAGCCCAGGCAGAGACAGGCATCAGGCATCTGTGGGGGGCCTGCCTGGTGCAGGGCTCTGGGTTAGGGGCTCTGCTCGTCTTATTTCACACATCTTGGTGGACTTGGCTCTGTGGTCATTAATTACATACATAATCCCTGCCTTACCATCTGTCTAGGCTGGTGGAGAATGAGTTCCAAGAGCCCAGGGAGCTTGTTAGTCTTGTTCATTGATATTCCCCCCCAGCCCAGAATAGGGCTGGGAATATAGGTACACTCAATAGACATTCATTGATTGGACGAAAAAGTGATTTCATTCAGCAGACACCCTCCTAGGCATGGACTTTATTTAAGGAGCTACTTAAAAGCAGTCTCTTGGGAAGATCCAGCATTAGATTGAGAACTGAGGGCTTGGGAGATAGAAGAAAGATGGCATCCAGTTAGGGACCTGAGGGCTGGCCCAAGAGAAGCCCTAAGAATCCAGGCTGTAACCTGGGTTTCACCCTGAGCTTCAAAACCCATTAGCGTTCACAAGCTGTGTCTGTTAGGGCAAGTTACTTAGCGGCACTGTGCCTCTCTTACTTCATCTGTAAAATGGGGGTATTGGCAACTGTCTCCCAAGGCTGTTGGAAAGTTTAAGGGACATAATGTATATGAAGTGCTGAAACACCTGACCCACAGTAAACGGTTAACAGACAATTCGTATTATTTACTTATTTACCTATTTATTTTTATTTTTTAAAAATGTATATTTTTGAGCGAGCGAGCGATAGAGAGAGAGAGAGAGAGAGAGAGAGAGAGAGAGAGATAACGGGAGGGCCAGAGAGAGAGGGAGACAGAAGATCTGAAGCAGGCTCCCCGCTGTCAGTACGGAGCTCAACGCGGGGCTCGAACGCATGAACTGTGAGATGTGACCTGAGCCGAAATGCAGAGTCTGACAGTTAACCGACCGAACCACCCAGGCACCCAGCAAGAAGTGTTAATATTGCAAAAGTTCAGATTGGACTGCTACAAAATGGAAGGGAGAGATGGAGACAGAGACCCCGAGCTCAGGACATGTAGCATGTGAGGACACAGGGTGTGAAGCGGAGAGCCCGTCAGCAGCTCTGTTCACTCAGTGTGCCCTCGATGGGAGGCACAGACAGCTCTTGGCTCCAATACCAATGACAGAGGCAAGCACAGAAGTCAGGGGACACACGGGAAAGAGGAGGCCAGAACCATCCAGCTAGTCTAAAAGCAGCTCATCAGTTGTAGAAGTCGATGTGAGCTCAGTTAGTCATGTCACATATGACTACGTGGGTTTAAGCCTATTTTTCCTAAACGCGGATTTTCTTGGCAACTGAATGCGTGCTAACACCCTAAGATTTAGTTACATTTTGGTTAAGAAGTCCAGAAGACTTTGGACTTGGCTTTGAAAAATTGAAAGTGAATTGAATTTGCATTATTTAAATGGCTTATTCAGATTAACACTGCTATCTCTTCAGATTTAAAATTTCAAAGACTCAAAGATTTGATATTTTAGCAGCAACAATGACATCTAGGGGTTGGTTTCTACAGGTTTAATCTTAGATATCTATCCTCTGCATTTTGAAAAATAAGGGTGTTAACATGTTGATTCAATCCAAAATGTCTGGACTGTGTGAACTTGGTTGTGGGCTAGGGCAACATTGATGGATCAGAGAAAAGAAAAATCTGGAAGTGCTTTCTGCTGTCATCTAAGAAAGCTACTTTGCTTCTAAAATTGCAAAACCTCTCATTTTGCTTAATATACTCATCTATATATTCATTTCCCTCCCCGCACCCCCCCCCGACCTTTTAACCAGAAATGTGCCATATTCCGCTCTTTCTGTGGATGACAGAATTGCTTCGCCTGCATGGAGAGGGCTGGGGCCTCAGATTCTAACTCCTTCCAGTTTTTTCCATTTCCATTCGGTGATGAGCCAGTGGAAGGAATTTTTGACAGTTCACCTCATCTCTACCTTATGTTTTTTTTTACCAGATTCTTTTAAATGAAGGCTAGATCGTTCTCTTGACTATGGCTTTGACTGTCAGATTCAGAGGCAGCCTTTTGTCTGTTGTCAGCCAGTCAGTCAGTCAGTCAGTCAACTAACGCTATTGATTGAGCACCTTCTGGGTACTGTCTTGTGTATGTGTGTGTCTGTGTCTGTGTGTGTGTGCATGAGTCCCACTGGGGTTCAGGTGGAAATAAGAGGGACCTGTAAGGCAATATACATAAGTTAGGCCCATGAAAAACAATTTATTTAGATGACACCAAACATACATGTTAATAGGAAATAAATTATACATGAAAACATCTATGAACATACTGGAAAAATTCACAAATATTCAGATGATATTTAAAGTTCCTTTCAGCATGAAATTTCTGTGATTTTTTGTGCAGATTAAAATTAGTACCCTGTTATACTGATGCATAATAATGTTGGTGTCAGCACAAGAATTACAGAGTTTTTTTTTTTATGTTCGACTGAAAGCGATTCAAATAGAACCTGTTCCATGTATGGGTATGAGTTGACGCTCAATGTTACCAAGCTGTAGGGGTCATTTCTGGTTGCAGGATTGTACAGAATGACCTGAGGGTAGTGAGACCTAACTGTACCCCTCTGGGGACCCATGCCTCACCATTTAATGATTATCTTAAGATGGGCCAGGAAATCCTTTTAGATTCCACCCCTGCTGTTGACCTTTCCTTTTCTCTCTTAACATGTCTGCCCAGTTTCCTGCCTTAGCAAGCAGACTGAACAGAAGTAACGCATTGCCAGGCTGTCAGTGTCCCCTTATGGACAATTCCTGGGATCTTTCCCTTTCTGATGGTGTCCAAAGTCTCCAGTGGCTTCTCACGAAGATGAGGACCTTTATCCAGCCGCAGTGGTCTGGCCTGACATTCCTGCGTTCCCGGCCACTGCCCTGGCCTCAGCCCCTCACACCCACCCATTCCTGGAGGTGCTTTTCAGTTTCTCAGCTGCACCAAGCCTGGTGTCCTCCTCCCTCTTCCCAGGACTCTCCTAGTCTCTGCAGAGTGCTGTGTTCTCAGGCAAGCCTCCTCTGACCTCCATGCTTTTGAAATGCCTTTGCCCCCCCTTTGCTGCCTTGTGCCCTTTGGCTCCAGCTCCCACCATGGCTACAGCGTATCTGCATGGTTATTGCATCAATGCCAACCCCCTTCCACGAATGGCAAATTAAGTGAGGTCAGCTGATGCGTGCTGTCAGTGAGGTGCCTGGCACTGGTAGATGTCAGTGAAGAAACGGACAGTGGATGAATGAATGAGTGAGTGAATGTTGAATATAGTGGAGTTTGTCTTAGGTGCCTGAGACTCTTGCAGTGCTTCAGGCTTCTCAGCTCAAGACTGAATAACTCTGTGACTTAGGGGTTCAGGCTGCTGTAACAGAAAACCATAGACTAGGAGGTTTATAAGCAGCAGACATTGATTTGTTATATGTCTGGAGGCTGGGACATTCGAGATGAGGCACTGGCAGGTTCAGTGTCTGGTGAGGGCCTGCTTCCTGGCTCATAGACAGTTGTCTTCTTGCTGTGTCTTCATATGTAGAAGGAACAAGGGAGCTCCCTGGGGTCTCTTCTGTAAGGGCACTAACCCCATTCATGAGGGCTCCACCCTCATGACCTCATCACCTCCCCCAAATCCCACCTAATACCACCATCTTGAGGCTAGGTTTCAGCATATGAATTTGGGGGGTAACATGACGTTTGGTCTATAGCATTCTGATTGTGTCATCAGTGACAGACAACATAGGTTATCTTTCTGTGGGTTCTAGAACCACAGAGGAGATGTTGATTTAAATGAATACTTTATGTTATATTATTGGGCCATAGTGTTGAGTATAGAAGGTTCCAGTTGTTTGAGTAGTTTCATTAGTCAAAGCTTCTCTTGCACATTAACACTGAGATGATGTAGAATAAAAGGGCCTCTGATACGGCCCATTTTGCCCTGATGGAGGAGTTTGTCCATGTTAGCCAAATGCTCTTACATTCCAAACCCAGGCCGAGCCCCAGAATGGAGTTGCTCTTCTCAGCTCTAGCCAGGAACTGCTTTCCACTCTCCCATGGATAGAATTTTCTGAATCATTTGCCTCACTATCCTCAGGTAAAGTATAGTCTTGATGTTTAATCTATAAGGGAAAGATTATCAAGTGACATCTTGATTTGGAGCAAAGGTTTATAATTTGTAATTTAATTTGAATGAAAAATAGGAGTCAACCCAAGGAGAACTAGCTTTAGTGCCCAGAGACCTCTCTCGAGGTGATTTTCTAATTAGGTTTTGTACTTATCCTAGACTTCAAAGTCAAGAGAAATAGCAGAACGTGGAGCACAGATTCTGGGCTGGCCTGCGTGCGTCTCTTTCTTGGCTCTATCACTTACTTAGCTGTGTGACCCTGGACATATCATTTACCTCTCTGTGTCCTAGTTCTTGACCTTTAACAGGCAAAGAATAACGTTCCAGACCCACAGTCTTATCGTGTAAGTTCTATGGATGTATACCCTGGAGGGTGCTTTGAATAGTGCCCCTGAAGAAAGCACTATTTCAGTGTTAGCTATTATTATTCCTTGAAAAGTGGTAGGAGTTGTCCCTATGCCTTTTCCAATGCATGGATTGGATTTGTGGCTTGCAACCTCTTTTAATCTACACATTCAATGCAATCCCCATCAAAATTGCACCAGGGTTCTTCTCAAAGCTAGAACAAGCTATCCTCAAATTTGTATGGAACCACAAAAGACCCCGAATAGCCAAAGTCATATTGAAGAAGAAAACCAAAACGGGAGGCGTCACAATCCCAGACTTTAGCCTCTACTACAAAGCTGTCATCATCAAGACAGTATGGTATTGGCACAAAAACAGACACATAGACCAATGGAATAGAATGGAGAACCCAGAGCTGGGCCCACAAATGTACGACCAATTAATTTTTGACAAAGCAGGAAAGGGTATCCACTGGATACCCTTTAGCAGGTGGTGCTGGCAGAACTGGACAGCAACATGCTGAAGAATGAAACTTGACCACTTTCTTACACCATACGCAAAAATAAACTCCAAATGGCTGAAGGACCTGAATGTGAGACAGGAAACCATCAAAACCCTCGAGGAGAAAGTAGGAAACAGCCTCTTAACCTCAACGGCAGCAATTTCCTACTTGACACATCCCCAAAGGCAAGGGAAATGAAAGCAAAAACGAACTATTGGGATCTCATCAAGATAAAAAGTTTCTGCATTGCAAAGGAAACAA